>NC_064641.1:576918906-577270156 GCF_023864345.2 Schistocerca serialis cubense | reverse complement strand
CCCATCTGCCCCCAGATTGTCACATTGTACTTCCTGAACTACGCCACTAACATTACTTTGTGCTCCACTCTCTAACTCGGTATCACTGCTTGCTAACTGTTGTTCATTATCCATGTTTATATTTTTCTGACTACGCAATCTAACCATAGTCAACAAAAGAAACAAAATTTGAACTAAATATCCTATCACTCAGGTTTCACTGACATAATCACACAAGAAATGGTCATTTGTTGAAACACACTTATTATATGATACGATGACTAACTACTCAAATGTCCTGTAATTTTAAAAAAAAAAAAAAAAAAAAAAAAAAACACTAACAACAAGCACACCACTAATGATCCGAGAACACCGCACTGAGGCTACTTTACTACCCACAGGACAACTACACTGTAGCTTTACCTTTTGGTGATCTATCTTGGGTGCAGGTGCCCCCTGGTATTGTGGTAGGTAATTAATTTTTAGATATAATGAGCTCTCTTCTTCAGCTTGCCTCTGGGTATATAGTGTTCTCATGCAAAAAAATCATAAACAGGTATTACCACACAATATTGGTTAGGCAATACATACAAAACATGAAAAAATTATTAATTGTTCTCCAACAAAGTTCGACTGCAATAATGCCCTAATTATCTCATGGGTATTTTGTGGCCACTGCTTATTCGGGCCCCACAGCAGGAAAAATGCCCATAAGGATAGTACACTGTTTCTGAACTTGTTGCATGTTTGCTGGAGCACTGCAAGAAGATGTCACACGGGCGAGCTGATATACAACGCGCATCCGGCTACCTCAGCCATGCAGCGGCCGCAGCAGCCCGTAGCAGACCAGACAGCCACACGCCTCTCCGCGCCGTAGCTGTCAACACCGGGGGCGGTGACCTACACGGAGCCGACGCGCAGCGCCGAGCGCCGCTCAACATCACTCCGCACCGCTCACCAACTACAGCATTATTGACATATTCCAAAATATTTACACAAACTGCATAACATGTCAATGAACTCGATTTTTGACAAACATTGAACACTTATTACGTATACCCGTAAATTGACGAGAGAAAATGAACACTAACAAGTGTAGGAGATGGATTTGTAACATGTAGGTAGTGAGAACATTATGAAAGTGACGTTGTACTAAATGATTTCAAAAAACTAAGTGATATATCCTAGGACAAGTGACCTTGCAGTATATCGCAAAATGATAATTACGAGTTGTTAAACTCACACAACAATCTTTCGTTGAACTGTATGTGACTGTGATATTATGTAACCGTTGATGACAAACTGCTAAATCATTTCAAAAGAACTACTGCTAAAGAGACAAGATTAATCATGAACCAACTGGGATGGCTAGGCTCCGGCACAGTTTTGCCCAGGTTTCCTGTCTGCCTTCGCCCAAATGGGGGAGCCATGAACATATATAACCCTGTGACTAATTAAAAGAGCCATTCCATAAAAAAAACAGAATTGTAAAGAACGTTACTGGCACCATTGTGTCAAAGTATAGAAACTCTTTGCCAAGTGCTGCCAGGGGGCAATGTAACGTTCCCTGGCAGCACACACACTATTAATAAAATGAAATGACATTTAATTGTACTATGTACGTCGCTATGAAGCAATTCGTATGTACTGTAATTGTTTAACAAAAAATATTATTTAATTTTGTATGAAGGACGTTGGTTATTATTGTAATATTTTCTGTAATAATATTCTCGATGTCTTTATGATTGTAATATTTCTATACTCATAATGTAATTACGAAATATGTTAATATCTGCGATGAAAAAATGTAAAATATAGCCACAGAGGAAAATAATGTTGTAAGATTACAAAGAGATATTTATTATCAGCAGCAGTATAAAAAGCACTACATAATGTGCATTCTTTGTCGTCTTCCTCGAGAGCAGAGAGAGAGAGGAACCTGTGAATGAGTATACTTCTTTTGTCTGTATCTATCTTTAGCCGCCATTAGAGGAGAAATTATAAAGGTGTGTAATTTTAATTATTGTTATGGTCTAAATACATTATAATTTATCAAAATTGTGTATTACTAATGTAAATTAGCTTGTCCATGTCATCTATAATATTTCTTTAAAGAATTTTCAGCATTTTTAGCGATTATCGTTGGTGTTGCTGGGCTGTGCCGCGACCCAACGATTTGCGGCGGCGGCAAATTTAAAAAATTGTTCCGCTATAAAATTAACCAAACCCGTAAATCGGGAGCGGGTAAAATTAGCAGTGAATTACGAAATATTTTTCTTTTACAGCGATCCTGAGGCTGACTGAATATATTACTGGTTTTACATTTGTGCATTCATAGGCGGATAATTAGCACTGAAGTTGTTAATCTGTTGGTTCTTTCAATTTCTAAAGCAAATAACTTAAACGTATAGTGAAGTGTGTTTTGTCAATGATAATTAAGCGTCAGGTCGGCTTGACAATATTTAACCATTTTATGCTAACAGAGACAGTCTTGTGTTCCATAGCTAACGCCGGGAAAGAATTCAGTAAATATTTAAAAAACCCACTGCATCTAGAAGATTTGTGCCAAGGCCGAAATACGTATAAAATTTAATTTAAATAATTTTCAAAGTCATAAATGTTATTAATCAGTTAGTTTGAATTTATCAGCATGAGAGGGTTGCTAAAGTTCACGTAATTTTAAATGTGCTTAATTCTGTCTAAATGAATTTTTATTACCACACGTAAAAAAAGGTGTTCTGCAACAAAGTTCGTACTGAAAGAGTAAATAACAATAATATTTAAAGCCATTTCTTCCCCATTTTCATCAATTCATTTTTAATAAATGTATATATATATATATATATATATATTTTTCATTAAAGTACGAAACCAGTTTTATATCCCTCCGAAATCCAAAGATGGTCGAAAACACTGGTCTGCTGTTGTTTGCCAGCATTACCTTCGGAATCTCAGCTTTGTGCTTTCTGAGAGCTCCAACAAATGTTAAAATTTTCTTTAGAAGTTCTTTGACTAGGATGTAATCCATTTCTGCCTTGCTTTGTTTCTTGTGCTCCATTTTCCGGATTTCCTGTATACACTTCTGCTGCTCAAACATATGCTGCTTTCACATCAGATAAGAATAATAATTTTATTCCACATTTTCCTCTCGGTTTTGAAGGCATGTACTGACAGAAGGGACACCTTCCTCTGAATGGAACGAATTGCTCGTCCACGGTGACATTTTCCTGAGGAACGAACATTTTAGGAAATTGTTCCACAAATGTTTAAAAAACAGTCCTGGTAGCAGCAGGTTTATCATGGCTTCGCTTAGCTGATAAGTCTGCTGTTTGTATGGAAAAGCTGAAGTGACATCTTTGCATGAAAAACTGGTCGACTGGTCATGTTGTCCCATAGCTCTTCAAGAGATTCTACAGCAGATCTGTACACACAAACCAATATGAGAAGTCCAAAATAAGCCTTCAGTTCCCGATTTGCAATATATGTGATCTTTGGCTTGTGATACCAGGTTCATTTCTATATTGGTTTCATTCAAAATCAATGCCAACATTTCTTCAGTTATAAACAGTGAAAATGAGGAGACTTTCGTTTCGTTAATTCTTCGAAGAGCAAACCGGGTAGGTCCTGGAACAGGACGAGGAATATTTCCAGCCCTAAAGAAATAGAAAATAAAAAAACTAGCTGCGAATTAACCACAAACCTATAAGATAAACTGCAATGAAACACAAGGAAGGTGAATCTGCGTTAGATAAAAAGTAGAGATATGTTGCATACGAGGCCCGAAAGATTATGGAAGATGAATGTTTTCATCTTTCTAGACAATCAGCACACTGTCTTCCCTACCACAAAAATCAGCTTTGGCTGAACCGAGTTTCGAATCCAAGACCACAGTGGGGATAACCTAAAGTGTTAGAAACTTCCTTACAACGCAGACCTATAATAATAATTATTATAAACTCTTAAAATTAATTTGTATGTAATATATTTATTACGCTCACCTTGCCTTTGACGCAGCTGGAGGATTTGTAGACCACTCTCTACCATTACCCGACTTATAAACATTTCCAACTACATTAGTTGCGTAAGATAACGTAGCTGCGCCTTCATCTGCTTCAGTAACAACACTCTCCTCACTTTCAGCTGATACGTTATCAACATCACTTGAACTATCAACAGCATCTTGAAAATCTAAATCATTGACAGGATCATCTACTGTTTCGTCATATGACTCATTCAGAAGCCTTTATAATTGTTCATCGCTTAGAAAACGACTAGCCAGGTTGGCACACTAAATCAGACTGACGGTGCAGTTGTTACACCGATTCTTACAACAATATGAAATACCTCTCAGCCATTGTATATCATAGGACAGCAATCGCGTATATTACAAGCAATTTGTTGGAAGAATTC
Source organism: Schistocerca serialis cubense (assembly GCF_023864345.2). Classification (NCBI taxonomy): domain Eukaryota; kingdom Metazoa; phylum Arthropoda; class Insecta; order Orthoptera; family Acrididae; genus Schistocerca; species Schistocerca serialis. The sequence goes on along the minus strand of NC_064641.1, from coordinate 577,265,767 downwards.
AAATGAATATCCGCCTGTGTTAAAATACCCATTCACAAAAAGTGTGTCAAAGCTATTTACCTCAAAAAGTATTTTACATTTTGAAACAAAAATTAGGGATAACATAAATTATTACGTACTTGAGGATTACATAAGCTCCTGTCACAAAATAAATATTACTCGAGGATTTATGTTAATTTTAGTACATGAACTGGTTCAGTTAGATCCATTCACAATAGGAAGGTTAAGAACTATGTCCTGATTTTCGTGACATTTCACTTGGATACTGTGTTGAGTAACTTGGCTACAATATAACACTGTTACAAAGGGTTATTTCAAATGTTCCTATTACGCAGTCATCTATTTTTAACCATGTTTACCTCTAATGGGCAAAGACTCGCACTGCGGGTCTTTAGCCCATTTTATGGCGTGAAACTCCGCAATTTTTGTTTTAGATAAATTGTAAAGTTCTCTGCAATTAATAATCAGACAGAGCTGGAATTGGGTGAGTTGGCAGGTAACAATTCAGCCTATGACTTCAATTTGAAATCGCGGGAACTTCTACGACTCATTGGCCACAATATTAGAAAACCTGAAGATTTTGGGGCTTTACACCCACCTACCCTACCTGTGGCTTTAAAAAAATTCTGGTATAGAGATAAGCCAACAAATGCAGGGAAAGTGATTAACCGATAAGAAGACGCCTCACAGGCCGATTTCTTCCTCTAGACACGATCCGACGACAGCTGAAAGGACACGAGGTGCCCTGAAAGTCTCACAGGCGCATTTCGTGAAGCCATTCCACAACACTGCACGTCACCAGCGCAGGCCCTGCTGGCACCGCAATTACAGGAAGGTAAGCCGTCCAGCCATGGAGGCAATTACACGTGCCTGACCACAGCGACCATGAGGTCAACGAAGGCGCCGCGCAGTGTTCTCTGTGCGCTGCCATTTCGCTGCGCTATAGGTACCTGCACCCAGACATATGGAATACACGTAAATGGGAGTGCTTTTATCACTCCAATTTTACCGCTAGTACGGAAGAAAGATTTTACCATTCACTTCCTGTTCGTCACTCCATCATAAATTCCAAATTTCTCTGCAGTATTCCAGTGGAGGAACTCATGTGACTATGTAAATGATAATCCAACCGTCATCAGGCGTGTCTGTTGCTATTAGAAGTAGATTATCATAGAATGAAATTAAGTAGATAGTTCCTGTGACATAGTATGGGTGGAGATTATACCTGACAACAGGAATAAATTAATAATTCGTTCCCTTGATCGACCTCCTAGCTCAGATGATACAATTACTGAACATTTACGACTTGAGTCTCATTTCAAACAGTTACGCCACTTACACAATTATACACGGTAAGGCAAATAAAACTGGCCCGGAGAACAGAGTTCCAGGGTAGAAAGACACAGAGCATAGGAAATTAAATACAGTACTAACGTGACTATTGCAGACGTTAAAAGTGACAACCTTACATCTCTTGGCGCTTCTGGGCCCTGGTCAGTAAGTCTATAAGGTCTCTGCAGTCTCATCCGAAATGTTCTGCTGCAGTTCTTGAAGACTATGAGGGTAGTTGCGATACATCTTAGATTCGAGGGCTCCCAACGCAAAGCAATCGCACACTGACAGATCAGGTGACCTTGGTGGCTAGCTAGACCCGTGACGAGACTGACCTCTGCTAATCACTCTGTCAAACGTGAAGACAGTGTAGACGTGCTCCAAGGTTGGGCCGGCTGTATGGACAGTTACTCCATCCTGTTGGAAGTAACTGTAGGTCTTTTCCTCCTCCGTTAATGCTGCCACAAATGGTTTCAAAGTGTCCGAGCCACTTTTATTTGCCGCACCCTATATTTGGTGGTCACTTCAATCCACCTTCGATATGCTGGCAAAAATAAAAGTTTCAAGTTAAGATAGGCATAAAACAGCGTCCGAAACAGTAGTAAATACTTTCTTCGAATATCTTTTTAACAATTCAGGAGCTAATCGAAGTGTAAATGGTTGCAAAAACAGACTCGACCTCTGAGCAAAAAATAGACCCTAGCAAATAAGGGAACATTATGACTGACATCGGGATTAGTGACTACAAGGTATTGTAGCTAGGCTGAATACCATAACACCCAAACTCAACAAAAACACCGTATTTTACGGAATATATGATGCTACAGTCTACAAGCCGAATCTTAATTTTAAAGCAGTTTATTAAAAAATAACATTTTTACCATATGCCAACTAGCTCCGCAGATGACGAAGAGATTGATGAAATGTATGATGAGATAAAAGAAATTATTCAGACAGTGAAGGGAGACGAAAATTTAATAGTCATGAGTGACTGGAACTCGACAGTAGGAAAAGGAAGAGAAGGAAACGTAGTAGGTGAATATTGAAGGGGAGCAAGGAATGAAAGAGAAACCCACCTGGTAGAATTTTGCCCAGAGCATAACTTAATCATAGCTAACACTTGGTTCAAGAATCATGAAAAAAGGTTTATACATGGAAGAAGTCTGGAAATACTAGAAGGTTTCAGATAGATTATATAATGGTAAGACCGAGATTCAGGAACCAGGTTTTAAATTGTAAGACATTTCCAGGTGCACATGTGGACTCTGACCACAATCTATTGGTTATGAACTGTAGATTAAGACTAAAGAAAACGCAAAAAGGTGGGAATTTGAGGAGATGGGATCTGGATAAACTGAAAGAACCAGAGGTTGAAGAGAGTTTCAGGGAGAGCATTAGGGAACGATAGACAAGAATGGGGGAAAGAAATACAGTAGAAGGAGAATTGGTAGCTTTGAGACATGAAATAGTGAAGGCAGCAGAGGATCATGTAGGTAAAAAGACGAGGGCAGAAGAGATATTGAATTTAATTGATGAAAGAAGAAAATACAAAAATGCAGTAAATGAAGCAGGCAAAAAGGGGTACAAACGTCTCAAAAATGAGATCGACAGGAAGAGCAAAATTGCTAAGCTGCGATGGCTGGAGGACAAATGTAAGGATGTAGTGGCGCATATCACTAGGGGTAAGATAGATACTGCCTACAGGAAAATTAAAGAGACCTTTGGAGAAATGAGAACCACTTGCATGAATATCAAAAGCTCAGATGGAAACCCAGTTCTAAGCAAAGAAGGAAAAGCAGAAAAGTGGAAGGAATATATAGAGGGTCTATACAAGGGCGATGTTCTTGAGGACAATATTATGGAAATGGAAGAGAATGTAGATGAAGATGAAATAGGAGAAATGATACTGCGTGAAGAGTTTGACAGAGTACTGAGAGACCTAAATCGAAACAAGGACCCAGGAGTAGACAACATTCCATTAGAACTACTGAAAGCCTTGGGAGAGCCAGGCTCAACCAAACTCTACCGTCTAGTGAGCAAGATGTAAGTGACAGGCGAAATACCCTCAGACTAAAAGAAGAATCCCAAAGAAAGCAGGTGTTGACACATGTGAAAATTACCGAGCTATCAGTTTAATAAGCCATGGCTGCAAAATACTAACACCAATTCTTTACACACGAATGGAAAATCTGGTAGAAGCCGACCTCGGGGAAGATCAGTTTGGATTCCATAGAAATGTTGGAACACGTGAGGCAATACTGACCCTACGACTTATCTTAGAAAATAGATTAAGGAAAGGCAAACCTACGTTTCTAGCATTTGTAGACTTAGAGAAAGCTTTTGATAATGTTGACTGGAATACTCTCTTTCAAATTCTGAAGGTGGCAGGGATAAAACACAAGGAGCGAGGGGCTATTTACAATTTGTACAGAAACCAGAATGCAATTATAAGAGTTGAGGGACATGAAAGGTAAGCAGTGGTTGGGAAGGGAGTGAGACAGGGTTGTAGCCTATTCCCGATGTTATTCAATCTGTACATTGAGAAAGCAGTGAAGGAAACAAAAGAAAAATTCGAGTAGCAATTAAAATACATGGAGTAGAAATAAAAACTTTGAGGTTCACCGATGACATTGTAATTCTGTCAAAGACAACAAAGGACCTGTAAGAGCAGTTGAACGGAATGGACAGTGTCTTGAAAGGAGGGTATAAGATGAACATCAACAAAAGCAAAACAAGGATAATGGAATGTAGTCGAATTAAATCGGGTGATGATGCTGGAATTAGATTAGAAAATGTGACGCTTAAAGTAGTAAATGAGTTTTGCTATTTGTGGAGCAAAATAATTTATGATGATCGAAATAGAGAGGTTATAAAATGTAGAGTGGCAATGGCAAGGAAAGCGTTTCTGAAGAAGATAAATTTGTTAACATCGAGTATATAGTTAAGGGTCAGGAAGCCGTTTCTGAAAGTATGTGTATGGAGTGTAGCTATGTTTGGAAGTGAAACGTGGACGATAAATGGTTTAGACATGGAGAGAATAGAAGCTTTCGAAATGTGGTGCTATAGAAGAATGCTGAAGATTAGATGGGTAGATCACATAACTAATGAGGAGGTACTGAATAGAATTGGAGGGTAGAGAAATTGTGGAGGGCAGCGTGGAGGGTAAAAATCGTAGAGGGAGACCAAGAGATGAATACACTAAACAGATTCAGAAGGATGTAAGTTGCAGTAGGTACTGGGAGATGAAGAAGCTTGCACAGGATAGAGTAGCATGGAGAGCTGCATCAAACCAGTCTCTGGACTGAAGACCACAACAACAACAACATTATTAGATAGCAAAGTCAGACTAAGAAAAAAATTCTTTGTTTGTAAAACCGAACTGACTTTTAAATCCCTGAAAACCGTCGTCTGATCTTCCTTTTTTTCTCATCTTCTTCCTCTTCGTCGTCATCATTGGCCTCTTCGTACGTAAGATGGTCTTCACTTACTAATACCGAACATAACGACTTTTTTATCTACTGACACACTAATTGTAGGCAGTTTTAAAACTCCCTACGGCGTGAATTCATGTTGGCTTTCATACATTTGTTCCGATCCTGTCTCATATAAACTTTAAATGGTTTATTTACGGAGACATCAAGAGGCTGCAGTTGTGAAGTAACTCCTTCCGGAATACCAGTTTGTCTTTCACAGATATTTTCAAATGACTGCTTAACTGATTTAGAACGAGAAAAGGACTCTTCTTCAATAAAGTAAAACATCTTTCTTTCTCTCCCAGACTCTATTAATGCATAATTTCATAGCAGCTTCGTCCATCCAGTACTTGTCATGTACGTGAACAACACCACCTTGTGGTATTTCAGAAGGTTTTAGCATTGTTTTTCGCTTGAGAATGATCATTGGATTAAGTATAGCACCGTCAGCACAACATGAAAGAACGACAGCGTATTGCATTTTTTCCATGTCCTCTTCATTTCATTATTACAGTTTTAGCACCTTACATAGCAACAGTTCTGTTACTCGGCACATCAAATGTTAGAGGAATTGTGTCCATATGCACTGTTTGGCGTAGTACCACACTGCTTTTCTTTCCTTTTTGAATAATAAAGCAATGTGGCATTTTCAGAGGTACTTTGGTTTTGCTTCGCATACTAAGTCCATGACGTTCATAATCCCCTAGCACCAACCAACTTCATACCAAAAATCCGTTAAGATCCACAGTAGCGCTAGTTTTAGAGCATTTATTTGAATCATTTTTGTATTATTTCTAGTGCCATTTTGATAGTGTCCTTGAACCCTTTTCAATACGTCATCTTTTAGTCTTGGCTATTTTGTATTCAGTCCTTTATTTGCACATTTAGTCCACCTAATCTTCTTTACCAGCCCGCCAATCGCGAATGATTTTTCCTGTTGGTGGAGGGATCACTCAGCTGCTCTGTTTCCACTTTCTTCTGCGTATGCTATTACTTTCAATTTATAGGCTGCATCATATGAATACTATTTATTTGTTTCCATTTCGAAACTAGCGACTAACAAAAGTTTTGTACTGTTGCCCACAACACAAATAAATTTCAATTCTAGTTCACTGGTACCTCAGACTACAATGACGCATCATAGTCGAGATGGTGTTCTGGGTATGTGATGGCGGGGCGAGAGGGATACAGTGTTAGTAAGCTTGTGAATCCCCCCAACTTATATTCGTCGTCTCGATGCACTGCTGCTACCTGTTGAACCCAGTGTTGCCAGGTAGAGACAGGTTTCCCACTGCATCGAATATATGACTATTTTTAAGATTGGTGGAATTTTAAATCAAATATTTGACATCTTTATTTTAATTTCGAGTATAAGGTGTACCAGAAATTTGGTGGCAATTTGTCGAAATAAAAAGTGCGACTTGTAGTCCGTAAAATACTGTAAATGCAAAATACATCTGTTTAAAAAAGCAGATAAAAATTCACCTGACTGTTTTCTAAGCAGCCACCATTCATGCCGCACTATGTAAATCTAGAGCAGATGTCGCTTAAAATCAAACCAATAATATCGGCAGCACTGGTAACATTTATAGCACATAAATTAATAAGAGAGGGAACGGATTCGCATTTGCACAGAAAGGTCCGAACACTTTTGCAGAAGCAAGATAGACGAGGTTTTACAGAAGTTCGAAATCTAGTGTGAACTTAACGCGAGATGCATTTAATAGTGAAAAGTCCCCTTAGAAAAATTATATACGTGACTGGACTTAAACTGACACACAATGCTTTTAGCGCAACGCAATCTGACTTTCAATAATCCCTACAAAAGAATGGCCCTGACTAACATTAACCTATACCTTTCACAAATCACTTACCTCACAAAAATCTTCGTTACTCGAACTACTGCAATATAGCGAGCGCCACTACTGCCAGCTAAATAAAAGATTCTAACTACTGAAGGCACTAACTACTGATAGGCATAGTTAGCAAATGAAAGATTTTGATAGAGAACAAATGATGTATTCACCTTAATAGTCATATTATATACAGCAGTTCATGACATCCAGTCTTACAAATTTCAAAACTCCGCCATCTCTCTCCCCACATCCACCACTGCTGGCGGCTCACCTCCAACTGCCGAACGCTATGCGCTGTTAACATCCTGCTGCCCAACACTACAATTGCAGACAACAATGCAAACTAGCCACAGACTGTACACAGCAAAGCCAGTGATTTTGATACAGAGCGCTACGTGGCGTTACCATTTAGAAAACCTAAACAGCCTACTTACATAGCCCCCATGCTTCCCACAAAAAAATTTACAGATTTTTTTTGGGCACTGGCCAGTACATATTTGTTAAATATTTTTTCACAATTACAATAACAAAGAAATCAAATGCACACACTTACTGGTACAATGTTGGTCAAAAGCTAAAATTTTCTCACGGTGCATAAAGACAGTCCTGATCATCCATCACAGTAAAATTGCAGTGTTTTTTTTTTTTCAAATTCTGAGCAGTAAAAGAAAATGCACACGGAAGTAGTGGATTTCCATGCAATCTTAAAGAAGTAGTGTTGTCCTTCCAACGGAAAGACAGTGCTGACTCTTGACATGCAGACAGGTATTGGTCCACAACAGAGCAAACCCACAGCAGAGTCAGTCGAAATTTTGAAGAGTATTGGTAGGTAGGTCATCACAGAACAGACCCAGTGTAGTCCTGGTAGAGATTACGGTATTGGTGGGCCACCAGAGGTGCAGACCCACTGCAGTCCTTGTAGAAATAATAGTATTGGTGGGCCATGGACGGTTCAGACCCACTTCAGTCCTTGTAGAGACGGCCAGCAGCCATCTGTTGCGACTGTGCAGGTGCGCAATCACCATCGAAGAGTCTTGCGGAGAATATAGCAAGTCCATAAACCACCACTTGTGCACGCACAAAGTTTTTGGAACTGTCCTTAGTACCAGAAATGCTGTTATCCAGTCCCTTGCTGAATTATTACCACACATGCAAACACTAACAGTCCCTACTTCTCACATATTGTCCATATACTATGACCAACAGAAACGTGTGCAGTGAAATGCAACTTACAAGTTAATAATATGATGAACTGGAGTCAATTACAGTTTTATAACATAAGAATACAATTACAAAGGTACAAAATACATCATTAAAGAACATAACAATACAGATAACATTTGTAGTACAGGCTTTACAAAAGAATCTAAATAACATATACATCAGTGTTACAGGAATTATGACATGAGTACATACATAAAAGATCAGAATAATTATTGAAACATCAACTTCACACATGAGCATTAAAGCAGAACAGAATTAATAATGTCTAACATCTGTACAAAGTAAATAACATATTATTAATGCAAATTATATTTGAGGATAACAGTATTCCTCATCATAGTTCATGTAGCTGAGTATTAGAAAAATTCTACAACATAAGTCTTATCAGATAAACATATAAAGACAGGAAGAACATAAATACACAAGGGTACGCAAACACATAGTGGGATAACACAAGGAAAGGACAGGGTTGGTTTTACTGCAGTATTTTGCAAACAAAACTTTCTTTACTTCTCAGAGATCTCCCTTCGTTCTTCATTATTTCCAAAAGTCCTATCTATACCTGCTTTCTGTACTTTTCTCGTACAGCCTCTCAGTGCATTTCTTCAAATTCATCGCAACTCATTCTCTTATAGGCTACCCCCTCTTAAGCTAACTTAAATCTACTGAGCTCAGATGCTAAACTAAGGGATGAGGCAATGCAGCAGCACAAAACAATTAACACAAACAGCAATGACAAAAAAAATGGAAAATTGCAAAGCAAGCTACAGTAAATCTAAATTACCAAGCAATGCAACATTACAACTAATATGAGCCAATGTGCAGCAACAATAAAAATAAATCAGTAGTAAAACTAGCTTAAGAGAGTAATACAAAGTGAAATTTAGTAGCACTATGCCTGGCAAACAGCAGCAGCAAATGCAATAACTTATATCTGAACGTGACATAGCTCAAGCAGAAAAAATATTACGCTAAAGACAACAATGCAGACAAGGGAAATGTATATTCACATCTTAATGCCTATGTAATTAAAGTGGTGCAACACAAGAAGTTATTCTACCAAAAAAATTACCAAGCAGTTGAAAAGAAAATTCCGTATGCAATTCCTGAGAAGGGAAATGTCTTTTTATGCTCCTTCGTTTTTTTTTAATAGATCATAAAATTATTTACTGGATCTGTAGGCATAAAATATTTATATTAGTACATCTATTAAATTTTATTTTAACCAATGCTGCAGTGCAGCTAGAAACTAGATATTAAACAAAATGAGTAAATAAATACATAAAGCAAGCCATATGGCATTTCTCTCAACTAGCAAGACAATAGCTGTGAAATGTTTCTCATCGTTTCATTAGGCATTTTAGTAAATATCATAAATTAAGAGCTCCACAGTATAATCATATGTTTTCAAGTTCGAGCGTGTCGTATTTGCGATGCTTTCTACAAAGGAATGTCAATAGCGAGGATAATGGCCTCTTTTTTTTCCACCTGTGCCTCTGAAAGGCACACACTAATGGTTTTTTTCCAGGCGACTGTCGCGCAGCTGCCCACGACGCATTACGTGCAGGTGGTCACTTAACTTTCTTACGGAAATATTTACGACAGCAGTTTCCGCTACAGTGACAGTCTCATATAAAAATATTTCACAGGTCAAGAATTCGCGTTACAAATCTGTAGAAACAAAATCCTATTGATATAACAGAGTCCAAAAAATTTTCGTCGGCATTGTAATACGTTCACGCATTTACATACATTTCATAACTCTTAAAGTACGATTCTTGGTTTCCAACAACCTTTTTCACAAACCAGAGTCCCTAACCACTACTCATTATTCCTTGCTTTATTACACATATACATATTCGTAGACACTTCTTCAATATTTCATCATAATAAATACATAGCATAATGAAATTCCTTGTATAGCATCAGCTTATTGATCATAAACATACCGCAACAGCGTAATACACATCGTCATCATAACATCATAAAACCTCAGCCAAATCTCAAAATCGTCATAGCTTCCTCCAATAATTTCAAAACCTAAAAAAAATTCTCTGCTCATGTCAAAAGTGTCATCTACTTCAAACGTACTTTAAAAATCGTGATCCCATACCAAATATATCATTCAAAGCTCTCATAATATCACAATGGGTCCGAAAAAATATGAACAGTTCACAAAGTACAGACAAAATACAATTTCGTAAGTGTGAAGTTATCCAACGGTGTAATTACGTAAACATCTGTCACTGCCATAGTAAAAATGTTTGTCTCTCTCAGTTAAATGATCAGATATCTGTGTAATTATGTGTTAGAGAAATATGGTACCGATGTGTAAGGTTGTGTAAGCAAATACCATATTAGCTAGGGCTCCTTGTGTTTGCAAAACACATGATACACAAAGTAAGCGTGTATCCCCCTGAGGATTAATGTAATTATACCCTCAGGTGTTACAGATTACAGCAATGGAATTAAATGTATCATGGAAAACTTTCCTTGTAATTCAAAAATCTTTAAAAATAAATGTTTGAAGTATAAAATTAATCACTCAAATACGTGTACCGTAGCGCTAAACTGTGCGTCTTGTTGCAACATAATCTCTGTGGAAGTGTCATAGTTATCGTCCTCTGAAAGGTAAGTTCTGCAGAAGTCAATGTACTTACTTCATGATAAACAAAAGTGAAATGCTTTGCGTATAGATATCGTAGTTATTATGCTTATTGGCGTGATGAAAAAAGTACTGTACAGTAACGTACTGTTGTGCCACGAAAAAGGCTGTCTCATTGTTGCTATACCACAAAAGTTACTACTAAAACATGTTTTACTTTCCAGAATAATGCAGAAAAACTGTGCAGATATAAAACAGAAACACCGCAAAAGCAACATTGTAAATTGTCACTCATTAGTAGCGTTGTGATAAAACCGTGTAGTTGCCACATAAACTAACCACTGTGTCGTCTGGTATCTCACAGAAAGTACTTTAAATCCAGAATGTATTTTCAAGTCAACCAAAATGTTGCATTAAAATCTCATTAGCAGCAGCAGTATATGTTCTAAGTATGTAAGCCTTATAGTCGTTACGTAATCATGCAACTAACAAGCAAGAATGTACACACACAATAACAATGTGACATCTGTTCACTATAACAATGCATTCGTAATTTCTGTTTCAATAAGTTCTGTTGGTTCTTGATTGGATATTTAACTTCAAACATTGTTGCATGTTAACAGATTCTAAGTCTGACAAGCATACTAGTAATGTAACGTGAAAAGTTATATGGCAAAGACAAAGTTAAAAAGCAGATTATCTTTCAATAAACGGTTTTACATGTGAAGCATGGTGCAATCCTTTACTCTTCCTAGTACGCAGAGTTTCAACTTCAATGCAATTATCATGTGGTATACGTCGGATTCTATAAGGTCAATTGTAAACTAGAAAGAATTTGTGACTCAAGTGTTTCTTCTTATGTGATAATGTATGAGCTTTAATGAGAACTTTCTGACCAATGTATAATTTATTTGCATTTGCTTTACCGTGTAGTTTTCTCCTTTTGTCTGCTGCAGATTTTATACTTTTAATAGCCAAATCAATTATGTCCTTGTGTCGAAGTTTACGTGTATTCAGGAAAGGTACAAGCTCTCTGATTCTGTTCGGTGGTTCTTCGTTCTTCAGTACAAGAGTAGGTGGTAAAGCAGTGGAATCATGAGGCATTTCATTCAGCGCATTTGGAAATAAGTGTAAATATCTGCCCCAATGCTGATGCTTTCTGTGACAATAAAGTCTGCAAAGCTTATTGATTTCTTTCATAATCCTTTCAGACGGGTTACAATATGGTGAGTACAATGAAATAAAAACAGGTTTGATTTTATGATTCCGAAGCATGCGTGACCAAACAGCAGACCTGAATTGCGGTCCGTTATCTGAAATGACTTTAGCAATGTGGCCAACTTCACGTAAGGAATTTTTAATAAAGGCGTTGGATGCAGACTGTCCAGTGGCATTACGTAACGGAGTGAAAGAAACAAATTTTGAAGTAAGTTCAACAGCGACTAGAACGTACGAAAATCCATTTGATGTTCTGACAAGGGGTCCCAAGAGATCAACAGCAGCAAATTCTTTTAATTTAGAAGGAGTAATAGGAAACAATGGAGCACGATGTGAGATAGTAGATGGTTTCGCCTTTTAACAAAGTTTACAAATAGACAAGACTCTTCGAATTCTCTTTTCCGTATTGTTAAAACAACAAGTCGTCCGAAGAATATGATAACATTTTCGTGGACCAAAATGTGCATAGCTGAAATGAATGTACCAAATGATCTTATTAACAAAATCGTCAGGAATGCAAAGTACCCATAGCTTGTCATCAACAGTGCAGCGTTTGAACAGTATGTTGTTTCTAACCAGATAATAATGCCGAATCTTAGTGTGCGGCTTTTCATTCCATTTACTTTTCATGTCTTTCCAAATCGGATCTTTATCTTGTTCATGAGCAATGTCTTTTAAAGATTTGGTGATGAAGTTTTAAAAGGCGACTTTCTGAATGTAAAGAATACTGAAATTTTTCTCGAGGTTGTCTTCTGTGCTACTTTTCTCAAGCCCAGCCGGTGCGTGTGACAGTGCGTCCGCAACAATGTTCTCCTTGCCGGGAATGTAGACTATTATGAAGTGGAATTCTTGCAGAAACAATGCCCAACGTTTTAACCTGTCATGATTTAATTTTGAAGACATAAGAAATTGTAATGCACGACGATCACTGTATACTTTTACGTGCTTTCCAGAAAGAAAGAAACGGAATTTGTTAAATGCCCAAACGATAGCTAAAGCTTCTAATTCAGTAACGGAATAATTTTTTTCAGATTTTGTTAGCACTCGGCTAGCAAAAGCAATGGTTTTCTGAACAGTAGTGTCATTTTCTGTGGCTTCTTGAAATAAATGGGCACCAAGACCGACTTTAGAAGAATCCGTGCTAAGGCAGAAATCTTGTGACAGATCTGGATGAGCTAGTATTGGCGCATTAAGTAGCGATTCTTTCAAATAATTGAATTCCAACTGTGCTTGTTCGTCCCAGTTCCAAATAGTATTTTTTCCAGTGAGAGAACAAAGTTTTGGTGTAACTAGAATTTGCATATTCAGAAAACGACGGTAAAAATTTACGAGACCTAGAAAACTGCGGAATTGTCTTTTTGTGAATGGAACTGGAATGGCTCTGATTGCTTCTAACTTTTCAGGATCCGGCTGAATGCCTTCAGAAGAAATAATATGTCCCAAAAACCTCACCTTTGACCTACCGAATTCAGACTTTTCCAAGTTAACTGTAATTCCAGATTCTGCAAAAATACGTAACAAACTGTTGAGGATGCGATTATGTTGTTCCCATGAAGCTTCTGCTATTAGAATATCGTCCACATATAAGGTGATGTGACGTTTTAAGAACTCACGTAATATGGAATTTAGCTCGCGAATGAATGCTGCCGAAGAAATGTTCAAACCAAAAGGAAGTTTCCGAAACTGATAACAAACGCCGAAACAAAGGAAAGCCGTGTATTTTCTACATTCTGAATGAAGTTCGATCTGATAAAAGCTGAATCTGAGATCAATGGAAGACAACACTTTTACACCACTAAAATTTTGAAGAAGTGCTTCCAACGTTTGCGGCCTGACTGTTTCAGGAATGATGATAGCATTGATTTGTCTCGAATCTAAGACAAGCCTGATCGATCCATTTTTCTTCTCAACAACATGTAATGGATTGTTGTATGAGCTTACTGCAGGCTCAATAATGCCCTCGTCAAGCATAGATTGTACTTCTGTTCTAACACGGTCCCTATAATGCGCCGGAATCACGTATGGTCTAACACAAAATTTAGTATGCTCACGAACACGAAATTGGTATTTAAATCCCTTGATTGTTCCTGTTTTGTGAGTAAAAACTGTGGAATGTGCTTGTAAAATCTCAAAAAGGTCCTTCCTATCAGTGTCATTACAATTCTCAATTGTTTGAATTTTATTCTGAATTAACTCATTAGTAGCAAATGCGCCGTCGATATCATCCCTGTCAGTACTTGCAGAGCGATTGTTAGTGTCAAGTTCCGTCGAAAATTCCGAACTGTTGTCTAACAGGAGGTAAAGCCGATTAATTTCTTCGTCCTGGTTTGAGAGCCAATCTTCAAATTTCAAAGCTACTGACTTACCTTCTTTTTCTAAACTTATTTCAGCATCGTGAAAGTTTAAGATTGCTTTGTATTCATTCAAAAAGTTACTCCCAGTATAATTTCCGTCGACAATAATGGAACAATAAGAAAGTTCATAGAGAAGCTGTGGCTTTGACAAAAGAATTCTAATTTGGTTTGTTGACGTACATCCACACTTTTTCCAAAGATTGCACCTTGTAATTTAATCTTACGTAACGGAAGTGTGGGGCAATCGTTCGATTTGTTGCATTTGCTAAAGGCTGTTTCACTAATTACTGAAATGGGACTGCCAGAGTCAAGTACTGCCGTAAATTTTACGTCATTTACTGTAATGTGAATCCAGGATATGCAATTTTGTTATGTTTTACGTCGTGTTCTTGGAGTAAGATATCCCTAATGTCTTCCATTTTTACGTAATTACTAGCTACGCCAGCTGCGTCGTTAGTTTCATATGTACGTTTTGTGGCTGCCAGCGGTATGAGTCATTGCCTATTGTCTCTTTGTTGGCGCGCGTTGTTATTGGGGTTTGGAGACCTAACTTCTACAAATTCTCCTTGTCGAGAGGGCCCTGCCCTGTTTAAATCCCGCCAGTTCTGATGCAATTCAGGTGTCTCGTTACGATCATATCGTCTGTCGTCATGTCGGTAGATTCCATAGTTTCTTGCTTGTCGGTCACGTGGTGGAGAATTTCTCCCTGAATCGTAACTGTGCGCTGGACCATTGCGTCTAAAGTTATTCTGTCTCCCTTGATAATATTTATTTTGGTTCCCATATTGTCTGTTTCTCTGATTGTCTCTGTGATAGTCATTACCGCGGAGAGGTGATCTTTCCCTGTAATTATTACTACTCTGCCAACGCTTGTCATATGGGTGGTGTCTGTTTTGGTCACGATTTGTGTTGTGAGAATAGCCTTGTCGTGTCCAGTTATTATTTCTTTCCTCGCGGAATTGCGACGGATGTGACCTGTAATTGTTGTGTTCCTGTTTTCGCATTCCGCGATTGCCAGTGTCAATTTCTAATTCTTGTAAGAGTCCCTGAAAAGCTTCAATGTCGTCTTTGCAACGTCCTGCCGAAATAATAAGTCGTAAATGTTCAGGTAATTTGATTAAGCAAATGCGGATGAGTTCTGAGGGGCTGTATGGGTTTGACAGGTACTGATTCATATGCAACATGTCTTCAAAATATTTCACAAGACTGGAAAATTCAGATTGTTCGAAATGTTTCATCATTATGATGGTATGTTTTACTCAGTCTTGTGTAGCTTGAGACCAGTATGCTGAGAGGAAGGCATGATAAAATTCTCCTTCACTGTGACAATCGTGAATGACCGATCGCATTCTTACAGCTGGTTCATTCTCTAAGTAGCCACACATAAATTCTAATCTGTGTTCTAACGACCAGTTGGGAGGAAAACAATGAGAGAATTGCTGGAGCCATGCTTGTGGATGAATGTCGTTGCCAGAATTCTTAAATGTTTTGAATTTACGTGTAGTAATGAACAGCTTATAGTCAAAATCATCATATCGGCGAGTCACATGTCGGTCATTGTTACGTCGTTTCGGCGGTTCCGTCTCAAAATTCGGTGTGCCTTGCCAATTTCTTTCATAATTTCCGAAGTGTCCTGTGTTATTATTTTGTGGTTGTTCCGTATTTCTAAGTCCCTCTTCCTGTGTTGGAGCGCGAGTGTCCTCTGAAATACGTAATTTTTGTATTACTTGTGCCAACTGATCTTGTACTTCCCGGATTTCTCTTTTGTTTGCGTATTAATTTGATTCTGATTTTGTTTGAATTTCTTAATTTGTTCATACTCTTCTGTGTCAGCGATGGCTACAGATCTTGTGTCATTCAGATCATCATCTACCTTTGTAGATAAGTTAGTGAACTGGTCCGAAAGTTCGGCTACTTTCTCCGATAGCGTACTTATTTCCTCGGTGTGTTTTTCTGAACCAAGTTTCGGAGTATCTACTGTGTCCTTTAAGTTTTCCTGAGTTTTTGCAAGTTGCGTAACCGAATCGGTAGATGCAACTGAGTCAATTTTAGCTTGCAAGGTGTCGTGATTTTCATGAACAATGGTTTGCAGTTTTTTTATGACTGCTTCGTGATTCTGTAATGCATTTTCATGCCGCGAAAAAATAGGTTGAAAATGCTCACAAATTTGTGTTTTTACTTCATTACAGACTTTTTGACATTTCGATTCAATGTTATGTAACTCATTAGTTAAATCTTCACGTGTTTGTTCAAGTGTGGTGTCTAACTTTTGAAGCTTTTGCTGTGTTTGTCTCTGATTTTGTTCCTTTGTGTCTAACTGTTGCTGTGTTTGTCTCTGGTATTGTTCCATTGTGTCTAACTTTGGAAGCTTTTGCTGTGTTTGTCTCTGATTTTGTTCCATTTGTTGCATTAGCTGTAATAACAATGCATTAGTGTCTGGAATCTGTTCCTCTACGCTTTTTGGCAGTGCATTTGCAACGGCAACATTCATATTTTGACAAGCAGAAAACGTGTCTTGACTTATTTGAGAAAACGGTGAGGACGCAGAACCTGAATCTACAGTATTTGCAAAATTGTGTCCTGTCATTTCGGATTCCTGAGGCGAGCTGTTGCCGAGCGATCGATCGATAATGCTTCCCTGTTCACTAATTGTTTCACTGCCTATGCCATTGTTTGCCACCTGCTCCATTTCCCTATGCACAATTACCAAATTACTATGTTGAACATTAGTTAATTCATTACACTGTGGCGATAACACACTGCTTTCGTCTTCACTGTCATTTATCAGTTTACTTTGGAGCCTATTATTACGTTTTTCACATACCATAATTGTCACAATATTTCACACGAAAACACAGAAAAGCACAATTTGAAGAGCAAAATAAGATAACATAGCAATGGAAATAATGTCTACTTAATTGCAAGCGCAGCTGCGAAATACTTGGTGCAAATCTACATGCATGTCACAACTGTTTTACTGTACAACAATGAAAAACTACAATTACAAAGAAATTCTCTCTATGGTTATGCGCTAGCAATAAACAAAGGCTACACTAATTACACAAACTACAAGAAAAAAATCAGAAGATTCCAGTGAGGTATCCTGGCAGGGTCCCCATATGAAACGTCCCCTTAGAAAAATTATATACGTGACTGGGCTTAAACTGACACACAATGTTTTTAGCGCAACGCAATCTGACTTTCAATAATCCCTACAAAAGAATGGCCCTAACTAACATAACCTATACCTTTCGCAAATCACTTTCCTCACAAAAATCTTCGTTACTCGAACTACTGCAATATAGCGAGCGCCACTACTGCCAGCTAAATAAAAGATTCTAACTACTGAAGGCACTAACTACTGATAGGCATAGTTAGCAAATGAAAGATTTTGATAGAGAACAAATGATGTATTTACCTTAATAGTCATATTATATACAGCAGTTCATGACATCCAGTCTTACAAATTTCAAAACTCCGTCATCTCTCTCCCCACATCCACCACTGCTGGCGGCTCACCTCCAACTGCCGAACGCTATGCGCTGTTAACATCCAGCTGCCCAACACTACAATGGCAGACAACAATGCAAACTAGCCACAGACTGCACACAGCACAGCCAGTGATTTTGATACAGAGTGCTACGTGGCATTACCAATAAGAAAACCTAAACAGCCTACTTACAATAGTTTCCACAACGAAAATATCTCGAAATCTGGCATAAAATCTGAAGTTTTGCGCTAGCAGTAGGCCTATAGAAATTTGGAAATCACAAGTCCGAAAACAATTTATTGGACTCGCCAAAACGAAACAATAATACAATCCCCAAAAGAACAACAGACTCGATCGCAATTGCGAATCTTCACAAATAAGAAATAACAAATGGTAATAGAAAAGACCCGTCTCTTCACGTGGAGAAATCACAGTAAAACAATTCTACAATGTCAAGATGTTTATCGACTATACGAAGTCCATTTACAAGAGATCGGCCACTTAGAAGAGGCTTCTAGCCCTGGCTGTTGGGGTGGCAGCTCTGCGAACTTCCAAGCAGTGAGTCGAACTGCCCTTAGCGGGCATTGCGCCGCCCTATAAAGCCCGTTTGCCGGATGTATCTGCCGGAACTATTTGCAATCACGTGCCTGGCGTATCAAACTGGTTTCTGGGCTATCTGCGACCACTGGTGAAGCAGTTGTTCAGGCTCCGCGAACGGGTAGTGGTCCCTGGCAGCTGTTGGTGGAGACCTGGTATTGTGCTGTGTTGTAGCCGCCGGTAAATATTTGTGTTGACACACTAGTGAATATATGGCCTGTGATGTAGGCATCCTGTGTTGGTTGGATGTGAAGTGGGATGCCAATGCAGTAGGTGCTACGATGTATGAAGTGTGTGGCCACAGTAAAATCCAAAGAGATATCCTGCAGCAAGCCACAATCAGTACCTTCACTGCGCGATTACGAAGGTATTGTTACCGATAACGGGGTCTGATGTGTTCTGCCCACTCGTCTAATATAGGGTGCCTAGGAATGCTGCTTTCTCGGATCGCTGGACAGCAATTCAAGCAAAACGTATTAATAAGGAAACGATATGATACTTCGTGAGATATAGACGTGTCGCAAGCAAGGCGCGACACACAAACATAAATAAGCCCTTCGTAATACAAGTGAACCAACACAGTTTTTAAGTCACTGCTATGCGTTCGTATGTCGGCTCGATTTCAACTCGGCCGCGACCAGGCGGAGCGGCGCTTGTATTCTCTTGGCCTAGATGACGCACCTGTCTCGGTGTCGTCCTAGAGAGGGGTCTGTCAGTGTACTATTGGCTAACATCGTCTCACAGCCCTCTCTGCTCTTCCGTTCTTGATCGTTGTGCCAGCGCTTGACGTTGTGTGGGAACATTCCCCCCCCCCCCCCCCTTTCACTGTGACGGACCGTCGTCGTACAGGGAGCACAACAATGGCCCCTCTATCCGACCTTCACTCTGTCGGAAACGTGCCCCAGAAAACGACCAGAAGGGTACGCCTTCACCTCCTGAGGCCCATAGTACGATGTCGAAGGCGTCGGGTGCTGTGGCATGGGCGGGTCCAGACGAGACGGAGGAGGCGAAGGCTCCATGGGGTTGTCCAGCGGTGTCACGATGACACTCTCTGGCGGCTGCTGTGGCCGCGCTGTCCTCGGGATCCGTAAATCTGGGGCAGAGACACAGAAGGATCACCGTGCACATGACAGTGGCGAAATTGATTGTGATGTCGGCGCTGCAATCCGTCGCGGCCTGAAATGTGATACATGCGTGCGTCAAGTCGACGAAGGATCTCATCTCGCTCCCATCGTCTGCTACCGCTAAAAATCCTGAAAAACACAATATCATGCGGCGCGAAGCGGTACTTGGGGCATTCCTTCGGCGCCGAATGCTGAGGAGGTTGGAGCAGGTGGAGCAGTTTCCGATGGCACCGGCCATGAAGCAGTTCGGCCGGCGATGGGCCATCTCGTGGATGCGAACGATAGGAGGCGAGAGGCAGTTGGAAAGCTTGATCCCTGGTGTGTGCGGTGCGGAGTTTGGCCATCTGCTTGTTGATAGTTCTTACAAAACGTTCCGCTTCGCCGTTTGACTGTGGCTGGAACGGTGCGCTAGTTAGACGCTGTATGCCGTTGCGTTCACAGAATGTTTCAAATTCCTTTGACGTGAACCAAGGGCCTTTGTCCGACACTTTGACTTCAGGTAAACCTGTGAGGCAAAAAATAGAGGACAACACCTGAAGCGTCCTACGTGACGTTGTCGAGCTCATTGGCACAGCAAAAGGAAACTTGCTATACGAGTCAACCACAATCAACCAACGAGTGCTCCCAAAAGTTGCCGCAAAGTCTATGTGCGCACACTGCCATGCTAATTGCGTGTTAGGCCAAGCAGAGAATGTTTGTGTCAGAGCGGCCTGATTTTCTGTACATGCGTGACACTGACGTCATCTGTTCTGTTTGTGCCCTTAACCTGCAAAGTGCAGTGTCGACGCACTAACTGCTTCGTACGAATAATCCCTCAGTCTGCTTCGTGAAGTAACTGCAACACTTCTTTTTGCAAAGCTTTTCAACAAGAATTACACCTTTCTGTATAGCGAAGCTATGGTACTTGCTATCACCGCACTACAGAATCCTTTAAGTTATACGAGGCCAAGATGTGCAAGTGTATTTTACCAAAATGTTCAAATCTGAATCTACTTCTTTATCCTGTTCTATTTTCCCATAGTTCTGCGGAAAATATTGCAGCAATTCAGAATCCTCAGCGACCATGTGACAACAAGATGCAGCAGAAGAGTCAAAATCTGTATCAGGGCCAACGGAAGACGTGAAAGTGCGTCCGCATTACCATGTTTAGCCGTCGGACGATACACAATCTCGTACTGTATTGAGACAACAACAAATCCCATCTTTGGAATTTTTGGGCAGTTCGTACAGGAACCGGCTTTGTCGGATGGAACAAGAACTGCAATGGCTTGTGATCCGTTATTAAGTAGAATTTTCTGGCATGCAAATATTGGTGGAATTTGATAACACCATACACAGTAGCCAATGCTTCTTTCTCAATTTGTGAATATTTACACTGAGCTTTGGACAATACTTCGGATGCGAAAGCAGTAGGTTTGTCTTTATTATGAGTTCTGTGCGAAAGCACTGCGCCGATTCCGTAAGCGGAAGCGTCAACTTGCAATAAAACTGGCTTGTCAGGATGAAAGTGAACCAAACATCGATCACTGAGCAATTCATCTTTAAGTTTTTGAAAAGCTACTTGGCGCTCATGTGTCCAAAGAAAAGGGACATTCTTGCCACGCTAGCGATGCAATGGAGTTGCGATTTGTGCGGCATTCGGTATGAACCGAATATAATAGTTCATTTTCCATAAAACTGACTGCAATTCTGTGACATTATGGGGAACTGGGAAATCTCATATAGCTAACAAATGCCACTGAAAAGGATGTACACCTTGACTGTTGATGACATGACGAAGATGCTGCAACTCCGGTTTTAAAAAAATCACACTTGCGCACTCTGCATCAGATAATGCACGAAACAAGCATACAAATTTGCAATGTGATCTTCAGGTGACCTGCTATGACAATATCGTCCAAATAGTGTTAAGAGTTTGGCACTTGAGCAGTCAACTGTTCCAAATACCATTGGAAAATGGCGTGTGCGGAAGGACTGCCAAAAGGTAAACGCAAATATTTAAACAAGCCCACACATACACTTTTTGAGATTCTTCATTGATCGGTATTTGAAAATACGCTTCGCGCAAATGAATTATTGAAAAGTAGCGACCAACGCCTAATCTGTTCAAGAGATCTTCTGGGCGTGGCAATGGGTAAGCATCAATCGCAATTTGTGGAATGACCGTAGACGTAAAGTCAGAGACGAATGCGACTTGAAGATTTGGTGAGAAAATCCGGTGAACTTGCTCATTGACTAGCTTGTATGGGTGCAATAGCTCCGCCGGCCGCGGTGGTTGAGCGGTTCTAGGCGCTTCATTCCGGAACCGCGCGACTACGGTCGCAGATTCAAATCCTGCCTCGGGCATGGATGTGTGAGATGTCCTTAGGTTAGTTAAGTAGTTCTAAGTTCTAGGGGACTGATGACCTTAGATGTTAAGTCCCATAGTGCTCAGAGCCATTTGAGCCATTTGCAATAACTCCACTATCTTGCAGTTATTTATTCATCCGAATCTGACCCGTAACGCAATGGGAACAGTTCTGGTCCAGTAAAATTTCGGCTGAGCATCGTCTTTCATGTTAATATGTGCAATAAAATTATTAGCCTTCCCTAAACCTTCAGAAAAGAACTCAGGGAATTCTTTCAGCAAGCTAGCTACACTATCTTTGGCATTGAATTCAGACACACACAACACAGAGTCATGAATTTTAAAGCCTAACAAATCAAATAAATCAAGGCCAAATATGTTCTCACAACCATGTGATTGTAGCAACGTAAAAGTCACTGTTCACGTATGTGAGCGACATGTAGCAGGCAAAGTACATTTTCTGAGTACAGGAATGTCTTGTCCATTATACGCCGTCAGGTGCTTGCTAGTCTTAGACAGGCGTGGTGAGCCTCACAGTTCATATGTGTTATGATTCAGCAATGTAATAGAGGCACCCGTGTCCAGCTGAAGTTTCACACTTTTCCATTAACAACCAAATGAACAAAAGGTTTGTTGGACTGGCGTAACGCTCGCCTGCTAGTTTTGCCAATGCTTGTTACAGGGTTTGAATACACTGCATTAATTACATGGGCCTTGTGACTAGATTTTTGTAAGTGGGCCGAATTCTTATGTTTGTTCCATTGCAAACATAGGGATTGTACATGTCCTTTCTTGCCGCAAGCGTAACACTGTGCTTGTCGGGAGGGGCGGTCTTGGCGTTTGTGCCGTGAGTAACATCCAGGGCATGACTTTATTCTATTCATCTGTGTAGCCGCCAGTTTAGCGAATTCCTGGCGCTTATACGACGTTGAAAATCGTTTACCTGGCGTTGCACGCGCAAGCTGTTTCTTAATGGGCTGGTCGCTAGCTAGGTACGATCCAACCTGACAAGTTGTTGGCAGCTCAAGTTTGTCGGCAGACAGGGCACCAGAATCGTACTGATCTAGTATTTGCATTACTTGCTGAAATGATGGATCGGACCGTTTCAAAATTTGTACTCTAAGGCTGACATCAGTTATTTTGTATACGATTGCACCACGCAACGTAACATCTGAATATAAAGCACCACAAGCATATTTGAATTTGCATTTACTCGTCATAACCTGAAAATCTGTTTCCCACTCACGATAAGTTTGTTCTGACCATTTATTGCAATTAACGAATTGGTGCCTAGCCGCTACCTTAATCGCTTGTTGGTCATATGTGTACAACAAATGAGGCAGTTTCATAGTACCTGGGACGTTATGAGCAATTAAGTGGGCTTCAAACTGTTGCAACCACTGAAGCCATTCCTCTTTTTGTTCATGAAACTGGCGAAATGACGGTATAACACTTAGAGCTATAGCAGGTACTTGGTCTGTTAGGGACACAGTGTTGGCCAGAAGCTGCTGCACCGTGTTTAGTAGTGTAGATATTTGCTGAGTTTGGAACTGAAACATCTGCATTAGCTGCGTGCATCTAACGCTTGTAGCTGATGCGCCTGAGCAGGTGATGGAATAGGTGGGGTGGGCACGTCGAAAAAGACAAATGGGAGAAACAGACAAGTCAAGCAAGAAAAATAAGTGCAAAAGCAAAGAAAACTTTTGTGACGCCCACCTGAAAACACTAATTAGCAAAACCACGATAAGGAAGTAAACACCCCTACTAAGGAAAAGAAGAGAGAATTAAGGCGCCAGCAATACAATAGCGCACGAAAAGTCAAAACAAGGAAGCACTGGTGGCTGTCTGCTCGTTGTTCGTGGTACACCTCGTCGCCGATGTTGTGCGCGATTACGAAGGTATTGTTACCGATGACAGTATCTGTTGTGCTCTGCCCACTCATCTATTAAAGGATGCCTAGGAAAGCTAATTTCTCGGATCGCTCGACAACAATTCAAGCATATCGTATTAATGGAGGAATGGAAGATGGAGGAAATGATGAAAATACTTAACTTTGTGAGATATATACGTGTCCGAAGCAGGGGACGACAGACAAACGCAAGCAAGCTCCTCAGTGCATACAATTCGTAGTACAAGTGAATCAATACAGTTTCTATGACACTGCTGTAGCGTTCGTAGGTCGACTCGACTTGAACTCGGCCGCGGCCAGGCGGAGCGGCGCTTATATTCTCCCCGCCTAGATGCCTATCCTGTCTCGGTGTCGTCCTAGAGAGGTGTCTGTCAACGTACTATTGGCTGACGTCGTCTCATTGCCCTCTCTGCCTTTCTGTTCTTGATCGTCATGGCAGCACTTGACGTTACGCCAGAACAGTTCACTAGAGCGGAGTTACCAAATACGGCTTTCCGAGATTCCTTAATTAAAAGAGACGAAATAAATATTACAAATTCGAATCAAGAAATACTACCAACGTAACTTACAAATAACTTGGTGTAGCAAAGCAGCTTCAATCACTTAATAAATGCAAGACTTGCAGTCCAGACTGAATACCAGTTGGATTCCTTAAAGGGTATGCTGATATAACAGCTCCATGCTTAACAATTGTATCTAAAAGCTCGCTAGACGAAACATCCGTACCTAAAGACTGGAAGGTTCCAGGTCACACCAATACTCAAGAAAGGAAATAGGAATAATCTTATGAATTAAATCTCCATGTAACTAACGGCGATCTGCAGCGGAATTTTGGGACATCTGTATTCGAACATCATGAATTAACTCGACGAAAACGATGTATTGATAAATGGCGCGGGTTCAGAAAATGTCGTTCTTGTGAAACACAACTAGCTGTTAATGCTCACGAAGTAATGAATGCTATCGACAGGGGATCTCCAGTTGATTCCATTTAAACCTACAAATATGGATAAATGGATGTAAGCCGAAATGTTAGGGCCCATGTACCATCTTGTGTCATTTTCTGTTACTACCTTATTGACGTAAATACCTCTGAACAGTTAGGCCTTTGCCAATCACAATTACAGTTAATTACAACAAAGCTTGAGTAAGATATCAAATATCAACGATAGGGCAATAAAAAGAGATGGGCCTTGATTAATAAGAGTTGCAGCTGACCCACATTATGACACAGCTCTTCATATAATTAAAAGGGAACAGGCAGGCCCTCAGATAAGTAAAAGTCTCAAATAGGAAACAGGTATGACTTAAATAATAACAGCTTCAGTTAATTATTGAATTACCAACTACAAAACAGGTTGGCCTGCAATAATAACAGCTTCAGTTAAGTAAAATTACCAAATAGAAAACAGGCAGGCCTTCTATGATGACAGCTTCAGTTAAGTAGTATTGCCAAATAGAAAACAGATAGGCATTCAATAATAATAGCTTCAGTTAAGTGAAACTACGAAATGGATAACAGGCAGGCTTTCCTTCATAACTGCTTCAGCCAAGTGAAACTACAAAACAGAAAATATTTACGCCTCCCTGAACAGCTGCTTCAGCGAAGCAACCAAGAGCCTGAACCGCCCCCTCACAATGGGCGCACCAGAAGGTCTACATTCAAGGAGCACAAATCAGACCAAGAAAGGTTACAACGAGAGGACCGGCCCTATAAACCCTCCCCCTCCCTCCTCCCCGCCAGGCACATCTCGGCAAAACAAACATCAACATAACAAGGTCAATTACGTTAAAGTAACAACAACCAGCCAAACGGTACACCCGCATGACCGCAAAACACCGCCTCTACAACGACGGCAAAACTCCTGAAGGAAAACCAGGCTGCGAAACCTAACCACACAGCCACAGAAATTGCAAATCCCGAGACGCAGGCACCATCCAAGCCAATACAATTAACAGAGCAATGACGCCTCCAATGCGCGAAGGCATCACGAAACCGGCACCCGGCCGCACTGCAAGAGGAAGGCACACATCCGGTGTTCGAAGACGCTTGGCAAGGCGGTCGACCAAAACCCAACCATGCAGGCAGTGTGCGATGACGGGGGGACCCGGGCATAACATAGAAGAAACACGTCATCTCCCTGGCTCAGGAAACATCATCGGCTCACGTCGCTTAACATACCCTGTTAACAAACAACCAAAACCAGTATCAGCTCAGGAAAAGCAAACAATAGCCACGATTCAAGGAATCAACTGGTGGTGAAATAGAGCAACTAAGAAATCGCAATGATCACAACAGACCTATAGGTATCAATAAGAAAATAACAGTTTAGATCTCAAAATCCAAAACTCAACTGAAGTTTACGAATCGAAGCTGGAGCTTGCCGGTTCCAAAGGGGGCCCAAAATTCAGATAACGAAACTGGCTTCAAGCGTCTCATCGGTTTGTAACGTCCCAGAGCTGGCTGGCAAGGCTTCATTCAAAGGCGGCATTCGAAGTGAGCCACGGGTTCAAATCGACCCACAAATGTGCCCAGCAACCCCTCGCCGGACTTCGTGCTCAACACGCTTGCGCAAGTGCTCCCCTTAGTCGCCGGGCGGGCCTCTCATACCGTTCTCCTCGCTCCGTTACCACTCCCCAACTTGCCACGGCACAGAGCGCCCCGTCCCCCATCAACAATCTCGAGCAAAGATCTTAGTGGCGTCACACAATAGGGACATTACACGACAGATCGAGGTAGTGGCGCCAGGAATTCGAAAGGCGACGCCGCCGCTCATCCATATTTCTAGAATTCGAAGAGAACCGCTCCTCACAAGCGACCTCTAATCGTATGAATGTCCATGGAGTATTGTCTCAGTTGTGTGACTCGATTCGTCATTTCTTGTAGTAAGGTCATAGTTCGTAGTAACTGACGGAAAGTCACGAGTAAAACAGAAGTGATATCTGTCGTTCCCCAAGGAAGTGTTGTAGGCCCTCTGCTGTTTCTAATCTATGTATATGATTTAGAAGACAATCTGAGCAGCTCTGTTAGAGTGTTTGCAAATGATACTGCGATTTTCCTTCTAGTAAAGTCAAGAGAAGATACAAACTTAATGCAAAATGATTTAGACATCTATATGGTGCAAAAAAAAAAAAAAAATGGTAATGCACTCTGCATAATGAAAATTCGGTCTCGTAAATTGACATACGGCATGGAAAGCGATATGCTGACCACGTGCCGTTGCGTATCCGCATCCAGTGACGCATGTGGGCTGAGGGTGACACGGCGGCCGGTCGTTACTGTTGGTTTTTTTTTTTAGTTTCTTAATGAAAAGTGTGAGGTCATTCGCATGATTACTAAAAGGCATCGTTAAATTTCTGTTACATGCTAAATCACACAAATCCATAGCTGGTAAAATCAAATAATTACCTAGGGATGACAATTACGAACAGCTTAAATCGGAACGATCACACAGAAAATGTTGAGGGGAAGATAAACCAAAGCCTGCCTTTTATTAGCAGAATACTTAAGAGCCACATCAAATCTACTAAAGACACTGCCTTGTTCGTCTTCTGGTAGAGTACTGCTGTGCGGTATGGTGTCAAAAAAATAGTTCAAATGGCTCTGAGCACTATGGGACTCAACTGCTGAGGTCATTAGTCCCCTAGAACTTAGAACTAGGTTAACCTAACTAACCTAAGGACATCACACACATCCATGCCCGAGGCAGGATTCGAACCTGCGGCCGTAGCGGTCTTGCGGTTCCAGACTGCAGCGCCTTTAACCGCACGGCCACTTCGGCCGGCGGTATGGTGTCTTTACCAGACAGGATTGACGGACGATATCGGAAAAGTACAAAGATGGGCATCTCGTTTTGATTGTCGCGAAATACGGGAGGGAGTGTCACGGGTATGATGCGCGACTTGGGATGACAATCGTTAAAACAAATGGATCAAATGGCTCTGAGCACTATTGGACTCAACATCTGAGGTTATCAGTTCCCTAGAACTTAGAACTACTTAAACCTAACTAACCTAAGGACATCACACACATCGATGTACGAGGGAGGATTCGAACCTGCGACCGTAGTGGTCGCGCGGTTCCAGACTGAAGCGCCTAGAACCGTTCGGCCACCCCGGCCAGCGTTAAAACAAAAATGTTCTCCGCTGGGTCTAAATCTTTTCACTAAATTTCCATCTCCAACTTTTCCCTCGTGAATGCGAAAACATTTAATTGACACCTACAAACAAAGGGTGAAATGATCAATGTAATAAAATAAATAAAATCGTAGCTTGCACTGAAATAATGAAGTGTTCGTTTATCCTGCGCGCTGATTTACAGTGGAATGGTACAGAAATAGACTTAAAATGGTTTCAAGAAACCTCTGGCACGCGCTTAGGTTAGAACTGCAGAGTGTTTATGTTTATTTTAATGTAGATACGAAATTCGAAAGAAGAATGTCATTCGGCAGCTCTAGGCTTCACTGTCTCCATTATCTCTCACTGTCAAGAACAATGTTAGCATGCACGTCATTTTTAAGAGCGTCAAAGCGATATAAAAGTATTTAATCGAGACCCAGAAAGTATCCTTCGGGAACGTCAGTGTGGTAATAACTGTGGTAGCGTGACGAATATCGTCACACAGCTAAATCTACTGCAGTAATCTGCAAGCATTTTATACGGTGAAGAGTACTTCAAGTGACACTGTCCATTTCTGTCCAATTGAAGAATGATGCCTATGAAGAATGACTGTCACTATACCTTCGTACGAGCTGTAATTTCTGAGGTTTCCTAGCCGTAGTCATTTTTTGAGGATGTAAGATGCTGTCTGAGGCTTCTTCGAACGTATGCTCCCATGATGTACGAGGAGTGTTTCTTAAGTAAGTACCGTTTTGAAATGAAAAAAAGACGTGCTAAGATATCTAAATAATTTTATTTCTACATGAAAGCCTGTACCGTAATCTACGCACTGACGCCATTACAGTCTGATTCTTCCTTGTTTACGATGTGTACTAAGTGTTTAAGATGCCTCCGATAATCGTGAGTCCCGCTGACTGTGAAGTATGGGCTGTTATAAGATTTCTTAGTGCTAAAGGCCTTAAAGCGATCGATATTCATCGTGAGATCTCTGCAGTTTACGAGGAAAACATTATGAGTGATGGAATGGTAAGAAAGTGGGTGAGAGCGTTTAAAGATGGCCGCACAAATGTGCATGATGAACAACGGAGTGGGCGTCCTTCGGTCGTTAATGAAAGTTTGGTGCAGGAAGTGGACAATAAGGTGAGAGAAAACATACGCTTTACGAATTCCTCCTTGCGGGATGACTTTCCTAATGTTTCTCGTGATGTTTTGTATGGCATTGTTACCGAGCACTTGAATTACCGAAAATTGTGCGCACGTTGGGTACCGAAAATGTTGACGGATGTGCACAAAACGAAACGTTTAGACAGTGCATTGACTTTCCTTGAGCAGTACCACAACGACGGTGATCATTTCTTAAGGAAAACTTTTACGGGCGATTAAACATGGGTGGCCTACGTCACACCAGAATCAAAGCAACAGTCCATCGTAGTTGAGCAAGGGCATCGTTTTGCTGCAAGACAATGCCCATCCGCATGTGGCGAATCAGACCAAAGATCTCATCACATCTTTTCGATGGGAAACTCTAGATCATCCTCCATACAGCCTCGATTTTGAGCCCAGTGACTACCATCTGTTCCTGCACTGGAAGAAACACCTGGGCGGTCAGCGTCTTCAAGACGATGACGAAATCAAAACAGTGGTGATGCAGTGGTTAACAATTCAGGCGGCAGACTTCTATGAGGAGGGTGTTCAAAAACTGGTACGACGTTATGGTAAGTGCCTCAATATTGACGGAAATTATGTAGAAAAGTAAATTAAGGTACAGGCTTTCATGTAAAAATAAAATTATTGAGATATCTTAGCACGTCTTTTTTTTAATTTCAAAACGGTACTTACTTAAAAAACACGCCTCGTATAACACCTTTCTTGAAGAGTCTGCCACTGGGGCCTCATAAGCATATACGTAAGACTTTCGCTCTTAATGACGAAATCATGTCAAAATGCACCGCTCTACAGAATGTTGACTGGAGAGACCTCTGCGTGAAGCCATGATAGCTGCTGGGAACATTTTCGCTTGGTAGGTGACAGCACCTGAAGACACCTGAGTTTTGAACAGGAACGTGAACCCTGAGAGCCTCTGTTGCTCATTTCTACACAGAAGTTCCGTGCTGGTAGCGCTCTGCGATGTGGTGTTTTCGGAAGACAGTCGGTTTCTCCATCAGTAGATGATAGGCGGAGAGCAGCATGAACTTCATCAGTGAAGGTCATCATCTTTACATCTTCGGTTAGTTCATAGACTGTGCTGGAGAACCTAGGACGTAGGTTCACTACAGTACAGTGATCATGGACTGGACTGCTATTACTGTGAATTCCATCAATCCCAATGAGCTGCTCATCAAGAGAGCTGAAATATTTACATGGAGCTGGCGTGAGGCTATGACGCAAGGTTCGGTTCGTAACGACAGCTCGAGTCCTCCTTATTCTGCTATAGTCACGCAGTAGACTGAACTGCATTGACGGCCCCTCGTTATGTGCTCCTATGAAAGAGATAGAGTTTCTTGCAACTTGTCTTACTAGCTAACGAATACGCTTATCTCGCTTCCTCTAGTTTTCAGTCGAAGTTTCCTTTCTGCGAAACTCGTATCTTCACTCGCCAGACGGTCTCGCAATGTGTCGTCGAACTGACTCACTTTCAACATACTGGCCCCTTTCCCGCATCCGCCTTTGTTTCTGGCATGACATGAACATGCCTGTGGCGATGTCAACGAGCTTTAGCAAAAGTTTTCTAATTTCTACCCCTTACTATTCTGTGCGTTTAGAGCTCATTATTGGATCATCTGTGACTTTTCTATTATTTTTAACAAGCGAGGATCTCAGACTGAGGACCAATACACACCAATCGTCCTAACGTATGTATTCAATACCTCCTCATTAGTTACGTGGTCTACGCATCTAATCTTCAGTATTCTTCTGTAGCACCACATTTCGAAAGCTTCTATTCTCTCCTAGTCCAAACTATTTATCGTCCATGTTTCACTTCCATACATGGCTACACTTCATACAAATACTTCAGAAACAAATTCCTGACACTTAAATCTATACTCGATTTTTAGAAATTCCTCTTCTTCAGAAACGCTTTCCTTGCCATTGCCAGTCTACATTTTATATCCTCTCTACTTCGACCATCATCAGTTATTTTTCTCCACAAAAAGCAAAACTCCTTTACTACTTTAAGTGTCTCATTTCCTAATCTAATTCCCTCAGCATCACCTGACTTAATTCGACTACATTCCATTATCCACGTTTTGCTTTTTTTGATGGTAATCTTATATCCTCCTTTCAGGACACTGTCCATTCCGTTCAACTGCTCTTCCAAGTCCTTTGCTGTCTCTGACAGAATGACAATGTCATCGGCGAACCTCAAAGTTTTTAATTCTTCTCCGTGGATTTTAATACCTACTCCGAATTTTTCTTTTGTTTCCTTTACTGTTTGCTCAATATACAGATTGAATAACATCGGGGAGAGGCTACAGACCTGTCTCACTCCCTTCCCCACTACTGCTTCCCTTTCATGCCCCTCGACTCTTATAACTGCCGTCTGGTTTCTGTACAAATTGTAAAAGCCTTTCGCTCGCTGTATTTTATCCCTGCCACCTTTAGAATTTGAAAGAGAGTATTCCAGTCGACATTGTCAAAAGCTTTCTCCAAGTTTACAAATGCTAGAAATGTAGGTTTACCTTTCCTTAATCTTTCTTCTAAGATAAGGCGTAAGGTCAGTATTGCCTCACGTGTTCCAACATTTCTACGGACTCCAAACTGATCTTCCCCGAGGTCTCATACATCATGCTCACCAGATGGTAGAGTTTTGTCATGACTGGCTCTCCCAAGGCCGTCAGTAGTTCTAATGGAATGTTGTCTACTCCCGGGGCCTTGTTTCGACTCAGGTCTTTCAGTGCTCTGTCAAACTCTTCACGCAGTATTGTATCTCCCATTTCATCTTCATCTACATCCTCTTCCATTTCCATAATATTGTCCTCAAGTACATCGCCCTTGTATAGACCCTCTATATACTCCTTCCACCTTTCTACTTTCCCTGCTTTGCTTAGAACTGGGTTTCCATCTGAGCTCTTGATATTCATACAAGTGGTCCTCTTTTCTCCAAAGGTCTCTTTAATTTTCCTGTAGGCAGTATCTATCTTACCCCTAGTGAGACAAGACTCTACATCCTTACATTTGTCCTCTAGCCATCCCTGCTTAGCCATTTTGCACTTCCTGTCGATCTCATTTTTGAGACGTTTGTATTCCTTTTTGCCTGCTTCATTTACTGCATTTTTATATTTTCTCCTTTCATCAATTAAATATTGATGAGAATTTAAGCTGAGAAAAGCACATTTTGGAACTCCTAAAACAATTCAGTTCAGCCAAATTTGAACTTAGAATTATTATAAATCTTGACGAGAGGCAAACCAGGAAGTTGACACATTTTGGATTCTTTCTTTCAAAAAAATCATAGAGAATGATGTTCTGGAGTAACTGATCTGTATGAATGTCTTCATTGCTCAGAGGCGTGTTGTAAGAATAATATGTGGTGCTCACGCACGATTATATTGAAGACATCCGTTTAAGGATTTGGGTTTACTGACTACTATTTCACAGTATATTTATTCTCTCAAGAAATGTGTTGTAAATACTCTACTGCAGTTCAAAAGGAATTATGATGTGCATAAGCAAAATATTACGAGGAAAAATGACATCTATCAAAATTGTCTTTACTGAAAAATGGGATCCATAATGGTTCGATTGAAATTATTTGTAGGTTACCCAGTAATATAAAACATCAGGCAGACAGCAAAGTAATAGTTGAAAAGAAACTGAAAAAGTTGATCCTTGACAACCCCTTCTGTACTGTAGAAAATTGCTGTTACTGTAATGTGCAAAAGGTGGTGGGCAGGAATTACTAACATATCTATGTACAAAAAAACTTATAAAAATTCAGCATACTGTTACATTTACAGATTAATTTGCAATGTGAAGTTAAAATGGTTGGTTCCTCATCACTGCGATTTATCATGCAAATGACCCATGGAACCATGTAACATGCTTACAGCATCGCCTAGCGATAGTGCCCGACGTTAACACGAGGTAATTAGTTTAAATTGTAAACAGTAACGTTCTTGTCTCACCGACTTCGACTGCTGTCACAGTTACTTTTACACATGTCGATTTGATCCCGTTTAGAATGGCATTTTATGTCTGTGAGCCAGGAAGTCTTACACACAATTACAGATATAGTCTGATATTCGACAAGCTCGTATCTAGTTCACTATACGACAGAGAGGACCAGTACGGAATGCCATCAGAAAACACAGGGACACGGCGTCAACATGGATGTTGCCTACGACGTTCTGAACCTGAAGGAGTAACAGAGCGAATTGAGATTTGCAAAATTTCTGTTTACGAGAACCATGTTGGTTTTTATACTGGAAATTTATGTTCCCCAAAGAAAGTTCATAATATGTGATCATAGAAAGTACCCTACAAAAAAAAAAAAAAAAAAAAAAAAAAAAAAAAAAAAAAAAAAAAAAAATACACCAGCGGTATAGGAATACAATTTGCTGCATCTACACGTCTTAGGAATAACCTGCGTTACTCTTCCGACACACTGTTATAGTACTGAAGGACGGTATTACCCTACCTTATCCGTTTGAAAAAATGCCGAGACAGCGGAGCTAAGACAGACACAATCGTGTTAAATTTTATACCGCTAATTTACAAAATGTTTAGCTGGCTATAATAGTCCAGTGGAAAGATGCGTACAGTGACCTTGTTGTAAGAATGACGAAGTCGCTGTACATAAATTTTGAAAAAATTCCGACAGTATTCGGAAGCCGGTTGTAGAATTCCTCATAAGTAACAGTTGTATGTTAGAAAGTTTAAAACTTATTTGTGATTGTGAAACCATTTGATAACTCTAAATGTAATTCGTGAATCTTCAGTGAAAACGCGTTAGTTCTGAACACTGATTATATTCGGCCGTGCTGGATGATGCTCCACGATCATTTTCTGTCTACGCAAACCAGGAGTTTTATAGCGACTGAGTGTCTCTTTTTTCCATGTTTGGTGTGGCGGAAAGTTTAGACAGTACATTATGCCGACCCAGTGCATGCACCACCAGATGTTGATTATCATTTTAGACTTTTAACTTTGAATAAACAAATATTCGTTACAAAATATACATGTAACTTCTCTAGGTGTCACGTCTACTGATGAAGCCTCGGTACTGAGGACTTAGTGTCTGCAGCAGGCTGTAATTTAATTTGTTTTGCTTCAGAATTGAAACAGTCTTGTATAGTATTCGAATACTTGTTCCATATAATATTTCAGTGCACTAATGTTTCTGCTTGGTCACCCCTTTCAAAACAGATTACTCTCCTGCGTTTTTTTCTAGCATAATCTATTCACCCACAGATAAATTTTTCACTCTTTCAGAGAGAATATAAGCTTAATACAAATTGTAAAGATAATAGGATATTATCTAATTTATTCATACTGGCAGTAAATTCCTAAGAGAACTACTTAGACAACATTTTTATGGATCCGTTGCACGTGCATACTTTCTTGCAAAACCTGTTACGCTTCAGCGGAATACTAATGTTACAAAATTACGCAAACATACAAACACACACACACACACACACACACACACACACACACACACACACACAAGCGCACACACACACATAAACACACAAACATTTTCAGCTGACTCCTGGAACTCAACAATAACATTGAATTTTAATTCTTTCGTCCGTATCTTTCCATTTGACTGTGTAAAATACTGAGCCAGTATCCCTCCATATGGTTCAAATGGTTCTGAGCACTATGGGACTCAACTGCTGAGGTCATTAGTCCCCTAGAACTTAGAACTAGTTAAACCTAACTAACCTAAGGACATCACAAACATCCATGCCCGAGGCAGGATTCGAACCTGCGACCGTAGCGGTCCTGCGGTTCCAGACTGCAGCGCCTTTAACCGCACAGCCACTACGGCCGGCCTATCCCTCCATAAAGAATTATATGTTGAGGTTGGGAACATGCAAGAAACTTACTGTTAGTTTTCTCAATTAATTGTTTTGGACGTAGGGTTTTTGAATTTTCTGGTGAGATAAATTGCACTATGAAATTGTATTATAGAATGAGGGACTTGTTATTTTAAGAATTTCTTCTTTGTATTATCTAAATAATCTTTGACTGTTTGACGTTATTATTTAGGAGGTATACCGTAACCACCTTTTTCAAGTACGATTCTACTAATTTTTGATTTAACCACTTCGGGTAATTTATTTTACAGTTTTAATTCAGAGTAAAAGTGTTTTGCATTATTTGTCTCTTAGAGATTTAAAAATGAACTGGGGATTACTTCCCGGTAGGAATTAAAAGCGGCGCCTGGGACTATAAAATTTTGAGGGCGCCTGTGACGTGCTGGGTGTGACCAGGTGTAATTGATTGGTCTGTAGCTGTGGCCACAGCACACCCGAAGCCTCGCCGCGCTGAAAGCCCCTTTCCTATCGATAGGCTTCGCTGTATCGTGACTGGACGAAGAATAGGAGGAGACTGTGAGAAAGGAGTGCTCTTCTCCAGATGCCGACACGCAGTGCATCTAATTTGGGCTCCACGAACCTCAAAAGATGTGGAAAAAAGGTGGGTGTGTCTGTTCTCAATGGTAACGTCTCTCAAGACACAAGTACACTTCTCAATGAACACAAAACTACTATTCTGTTCCTCTGCAGCCTCAGTAAGATTCGTACAACAAACCACATGATTGTGTGCTGACTCAAAAGATTAACTGTATTTCCTCTTCATCCTTGACAAGAATGAAAACTGTAGATGGGCTATCATATCACTGTATCTATGACAAAATGTTAGCTAAAGAAATTACATCTATTTCTAGATATTACGAAAGGAAACCGCATGTTTGCTTATTTTCCGCATAAAAAAAAAGGTTCAAATGGCTCTGAGCACTATGGGACTTAACATCTGGGATTATCAGTCCCCTAGAACTTAGAACTACTTAAACCTAAACAACCTAAGGACATCACACACATCCATGCCCGAGGCAGGATTCGAACCTGCAACCGTAACAGCAGCGCGGTTCCTAACTGAAGCGCCTAGAACCGCTCGGCCACAACGGCCGGCTCCGCATAACGGAACAATAGTGTGGCTACACCAGTGTTATGCAGGGCGATTCAGGTGTCGCTACGGATTCGTTTTATGCAGCCTGTTTAGCCTACATCTGCATCAGGAACGGCACCCACACAGGCGTCAGCCACGTAATACGTATAAGTTACCTTTCAGGACTTTGGGTGACGTTTAGCAAGCGGATTCATACTGTAAAAAATTCAAGTGAGAATTGGCCATGGTTTATCCGGTATTTTTTGACGAAGACATACCTTTCTTCTCCCATACTTATACAAGTGTCTTCAATCTTCCTTTCTGTAATTGTTAGTTTAGTCATACAGGTTTTGGATGTCTCTGTTAGTCAGTTCCGTTCACAGTACATAACCTTTCATAAATGGCTCAGAAACGTTGCCTTACAATGCGTGTTTCACCGTAATAAACAACGAAATTAATATGAGATACTTGAATAGGAAATTTGAAAGTAATAACTTTCTGGTATAAAAGACTGGAGATCCTTGGGTAAGAGTGGCATATGTAAGATACACCTTCTTTCAAAAATACCGCGTAATTCATGGCCAATCCTCAATAAATGGCTCTGAGCACTATGCGACTCAACGTCTGACGTCATCAGTCCCCTAGAACTTAGAACTACTTAAACCTGACTAACCTAACGACATCACACACATCCATGCACGAGGCAGGATTGGAAGCTGCGACCGTAGCGGTCGCACGGTTCCAGACTGAAGCGCCTAGAACCGCTCGTCCACACCGGCCGGCGTCAATCCTCACTTGTATTTCTTACAGTCTGGTTCCCTTTACTAACAGTCTCTCAAAGCTCTGAAGAGAAATATATGGATTACGTGGCTGACGCCTGTCTGTACGCCATTCCTGATACAGACCTAGTACAGGTTGCATAAAACGAATCGGTAGGGGGGAGCTGAACAGCAATCTATGTACAAGTAAGTTACACTCTATTACGGATTACTTTCACTAAATGGTACATTACACATCAAAGTGACACAGAGCAGACCGGCCGGAGTGGCCGAGCGGTTCTAGGCGGTACAGTCTGGAACCGCGCGACCGCTACGGTCGCAGGTTCGAATCCTGCCTCGGGCATGGATGTGTGTGATGTCCTTAGGTTAGTTAGGTTTAAATAGTTCTAAGTTCTAGGGGACTGATGACCTCAGAAGTTAAGTCCCATAGTGCTCAGAGCCATTTGAACCATTTGACACAGAGCATAACGCTATTATTCAACATAGTTACCAAATCTCCGTAAACAACAGTCAGGAACTGACGACCCTGTAGTTTAGTCCCTTTATTCCCGAAATCAAATCAGTTTCATGAATAAGATTTAGAAATCATCGCTCACGCGAAGCTCGACTTGGGCTTTTCTCACATGATATCCTGAGAAACGTAGACGAGAAGAAGAGGCAGATTCAGTATTCTTAGATTTCCGAAAAGCGTTTGATACATGTACCATACTGCAGATTGTTAACGTAGCTACGAATATACGGCGTAGGTAACCAGATATATGAGTGGCTCGAAGACTTTTATGGCGACATACCCCGCACGTTGGCCTTGACAGCAAGTGTTCAGCAGAGACCAGCGTCAGGGACGCCACAGGGAAGTATGATAGCACCCTTATTATTTTCTGTAAACATAAATGATCTGGCGAACAGAATGAGCAAAATTCTGCAGCTGTTTGTTGATGTTGCAGCGGTGTACGGGAAGGTATCGTCGTTGAGTGACTATAAGAGGACACAACATGACTTCGGCAAAATTTCTAGTTGGTGTGATGAAGGGCAGCTGGTTCTACATGTGGAAAAATATAAGTTAAATTAGATGAGTAGGACAAACAAACTTCAAATGTTCGAATACAGCATTAGTATTTTTCTGCATAATACAGTGACATCGATTAAATATGTAGGCATAACGTTGCAAGGCGACATGAAATGGAACAAGCATGTAAGGATTACAGTAAGGAATGGTCTACTTCCAATTATTGGGAGAATTTTAGGGAAGTGTCGTTTATCTGTAAAGGACACTCTTGCATCCCACTCTCGAGTACTGCTTGAGTGTTTGGGATCTGTATCAGGTCAGACTGAAGGAAGACAGCGAAACAATTCGGTGACAGGCTGGTAGATTTGTTAGCGGTAGGTTCGAACAAAACGCAGGTGTTACAGAGATACTTCGGGGACTCAAGTGGGAATCCTAGGAGGGCAGGAGACGTTCTTTTCGAGGAACACTACTGAGAGAGTTCAGAAAACCGTCATTTAAAGTTGACTGCAGAACTATCCTTCTGCCACCAACATACATTTCTTTTAAGGAACACGAAGATAATTAATATTAGGGCTCGTACGGAGGCACATACGCAGTCGTTTTCCCTCGTTCTTCTTACGAGTGGAACTGGGAAGGAAATGCGTAGTAATGGTACAAGGTACCCCCACTTCGCACTGTACAGTCGCTTGCAGAGTATGTTCGTAGCTGAAGATGTAGAATTCATCACCGAACCACCTACATGTTCCCCTTTTTTGGCGTAATCTCGCCCAGAATTTGGAAAAAGCGTAAAACAATAATCATCCACCCAAATTACTTACTTCCGTCGCTGCATTGTATAGTTTTTGTGGCTTCTGCACCACTTTTCCTGTTACGGGCATCTGCATCACTGATGAAACTCCATCTCGCCCTGCGATTCACTGGTTATGGAGTTCCCTTTGTATTGTATTGATGCTGACAGATTTCACGAATAGGACGTTTAGTTCTGCAGATGGCTATCCTCGTATTTTTCGTCACGAACCTCTTCAACGACCATCTGTCACCATCACTCCTTACACACTTGCGTTCGTATTATAACTTAGCGGGTGATGACATATTGAGCTGTGATGTTGTTTCACTTGCTCTAAATGAGGTATAAATCTTCGATACTGTGCCTCTTGAAGTACTTCGGCTCCCTTGTTTACGTACGTACCCTCTAAACGAGCACCAACGATTCATCTACGTTCGAATTCACGTAGTTGCGACATAACGCACTCTCATCTGTATAGAACACTGTTGTGACCAGGACTGACACTTGGAGCATATTCAAGAAATAGGACAGCTGCCGATCGTGGTTAAATAGAATGGGGGAAGCTGCAAGCTTGGCAAGCATCTGCATTTACGTTCAAGCTTGCATGCCAAATTTAAAATAACGCAAAATCCCCAAGATTGGCAAAGTTTTACAGGAGTTCGAAATATGGCACGTACTTCAATGCGAGATGCTTTTAATTATTTCCGCAACGAAATTCTGTCTCTAAATCTGGCAGAAAACCCAAAGAGATGCTGGTCATAGATAAAGCACACCAGTGCAAGACGCAATCAATACCTTCACTGGCCGATAACAACAGTGAAGTCACTGATGACAGTGCCACTAAAGCAGAGTTATTAAACGCGGTTTTCCGAAATTCCTTCACCAAAAAGACGAAGTAAACATTCCTGAATTCCAGTCAAGAACAACTGCCAAGATAAGATATCCTCGGTGTAACGAAGCAGCTTAAATCACTTAAAAAAATGCAATGCTTCCGGTCCAGATTGTATACCAGTCAGGTTCCTCTCAGAGTATGCTGATAAAATAGCTCTGTATTTAGCAATTATATACAACCACTCGCTCACAGAAAGATCCGTGCATAAAGACTGGAAAATTGCTCAAGTCACACCAATACCCAAAAAGGGAAGTAGGAGTAATCCGCTGAATTAGAGGCCTATATCACTAACGTCGATTTGCAGTAGGGTTGTGGAACATATCCTGTATTCGAACGTTATGAAGTACCTCGAAGAAAAAGACTTATTGACACATAGTCAGTACGGTTTCAGAAAATATCGTTCTTGTGAAACACTCATGAAGTAATAAGTGCCATCAACAGGGAATGTCGAATTGATTCCATATTTTTAGATTTCCAGGAGGCTTTAGACACCGTTCCTCACAAGCGTCTTCTAACCAAACTGCATGCCTACGGAGTATCGCCACAGTTGTGCGACTAGATTCGTGATTTCCAGTCTGAAAGGTCACAGTTCGTAGTAATAGACGGAAAGTCATCGAGTAAAACAGAAGTAATATCCGGCGTTCCCCAAGGAAGTGTTACAGGCCCTCTACTGTTTTTGATCTACGTAGGAGACAATCTGAGTAGTCGTTCTAGATTGTTTGCAGATGATGCTGTCATTTACCGTCTTGTAAAGCGATCAGATGATCAAAACGACTTTAAAAATGATTCACATAAGGTATCTGTATGGTGCGAAAAGTGGCAATTGACCCCGAATAAGGAAAAGTGTATAGTTACTCACATGAGTACTAAAAGAAATCAGCTAAATTTCGATTACGCGTTAAGTCACACAAATCTGAAGGCTGTAAATTCAGCTAAATACTTTGGGATTGCAATTACAAATAATCTAAATTGGAACGATCACCTAGATAATATTCTGGGTAGAACAAACCAAAGACTGCGATTCATTGGCAGAACACTTAGAAGGCGCAACAGGTCTACTAAAGAGACTGCTTACACCACGCTTGTCCGCCCTATTCTGGAGTATTGTGGGATCCACATCAGGTGGGACTCACGGATCACATCGATAAAGTACAAAGAAGTGCAGCTCGTTTTGTATTATCGCGAAATAGGGGAGATACTGTCACAGACATGATACGTGAATTGGAGTGGCAATCATTAAAACAAAGGCGTTGTTCGTTGCGAGTGGATCTTCTCATGAAATTTCAATCACCAGTTTTCTTCTCAGATTGCGAAAACATCCTGTTGGCACCCTCCAACATAGGGAGAAATGATGATCACGATAAAATAAGAGAAATCAGGGCTCGCACAGAAAAATTTTTGTGCTCGTTTTTTCCGCGTGCCATTCGAGAGTGGAACGATAGAGAGACAGCTTGAAGGTGATTCATTGAACCCTCTGCCAGGCTCTTTATTGTGAATAGCAGAGGAATCACGTAAATGTAGATGTTGGTGCATTTCTCGCTATGTTTACATATTTTGTCCAACTCCTGAATATTTACATTGGAAACATTTGGTTGCTGGACCTGATGTCAGAAACTCCCTTTAATGTCGCTTACGATTTTGCTTCTGTGAGTAAGCAATGGCTATCAGTTTGAGACATCGCCAGCAGACGTCTGAACGAGGCCAACAGGGCCAGGGGCCAGAGACAAAAACCAACCACTGCTGACTTGTCATCACGCTTCTACAACAAATGACGTCACCTAAACACGCCAGCTATGTACCGCCTGGTAATGATATACACAAGAGAACCCAGCTAAACATCCACTCCCGAGAGAGAGACAATGATTCTTTTGAAATTTTTGTAAAATACACTAGTTTTTAGTAACGTGTAGTATCGGTTAAAATGCGAATGATTGTTTTCGTGTTTCATTAAATTAAAAGACTTCTTTAAAGTCTTTCTCTATTCATACTGGTTCTTGAGTAGCAAGATGCTACATTTTAATCTTTGGTCATCTGTATCTGTGTTTATATGGAGGGCTGCATCTATGTGCTGGTTATCGAGGCTGCAGCGAAAGGGCCTGCGCCATAAAGAGGCCAGCACCACAATGATTTAAAATATGGTGTGGAAATCTTCATAGGTTTCAGTGAACATAATTCACCCCTCAAACCTTGTATCAAATTCCCAGTGGTGCTAGGTCAAATGCATGGCACTTACATTGGTAAAACCGCTGTACTTTTAAAAGAATGACCTCCTCACAGACTATTACCGTAACGTAGTGAGGATGTTTGTGTGTTTCAGTGATCTGCGTAGCTATGCTGGCGCGAGCTATGCCCTTGGTAGCGTCACCCAAGCCAGATTGGTCATTAGGCGAGAGAGTAGCCTCCTAGGAGCTCCCATCTTGGGAGCGTGTGTGCCATAACTACATGGGCTCTAAGGTCAGTCTGACATTGCTTCCACTTACTTGTGTCAGACTTTTGTTTCTTTTCCTGCCGGCCTGTCTTGTTCAATTCACGCTTTCTTCACTCCAAAAGTGTTAGGCTGCGAGACCCGAGACTGTCTTTCATTTTCACTCTTTTGTCTTACCTTCAATAGGGAAGTAAGGTGTCCTCAAGCATGACGAAACCACCTTTCCTAAGGGAGCAAAACTGCAAGACAGATCATTTTCTTCTGCATTGGCTCCACAGCCTCAATAAATTTGAATGTGTATAAAATTTCCGATATTGCCATTGTGGGTACATCGATTTTGTTAAATTAATAACGATGATATAGCCACATATGCCACCAGAGACACACGTGAGAACCGACGAAGAACGAAACCGGTAGTGTGAAAAATAAAAATTTTATACAGTCTGCTGGAATAATGTCGTTCTTCAAATTCCATAAGACAAAGTCTGGTCACCCAAAAGGGGAGGGGTTATGCAACAAGGCCAGTAACCTACGTATGTAAAAATCTGCGTACTCACATTCCCCAAAATATGGCTCGAATAAAAACCGGAAATCAGGACGACGACCGCGCAAGGAAATGATTAAGAGTTACGGATTAAAAGACATAGTGTTACCACATGTAACGTACTGGGTCTGGAGGCAATAGAGATCGAACTTAACAAAATGCTGAAAGATCGTAACATCAATACAGGGTGAGTCACCTAACATTACCACTGGAAGCACCTCTCAAACCATAGCAAACACTGAATAACCAATTCCACAGACCAAAAGTGAGGAGAGGGGCTGGTGGAAATGGTTAATACAAACCATTGAGAAATGCACAGAAGTATGATTTTCAACACATCACAAGAGAAGCATGTGCAGTTGGTGTGTTAGCTGTTGTTGCCGTGAACCCACACCTGAGTTCACGTGACATCGCTACAGGCAGTGCAATGAGTCAAAGCGGTGTAATGCGCATACTTCATCGTCACAAACTTCACCTGTATCCTGTGTCGCTGCATCATAATTACATGGAGATGACTTTTTAAATGGAAACTTGATATTATTTGTAGAACAACTGAAAACGGAAACAAATACTTAATCAATGCCGTTTGTTACATTGTAAAATATTAAGTACTTCCGGAGTACTTTGTAACGTAAAGTTGACGCTTGGAACCTCAGACGTTCAGTCGCGTGTTGTAACAAACAAGATCTGCAGGGGTATATTTACAGAAGACTACGATGTTTCCGGGTTTGGCTGTGTCAGTGTCTGCATGTAGCGTTTGCTGAATTAGTCCTTGTACTCAGAATAACTGTAGTACACTGTGTTATCGGAAGTCTGTGATAGTGTACTGTACACAAGTAATAACAGAAGTACGCACAGTAGGAACGTGAGAAGGTCACAAGTACAACAGTATGTACAGCGTTGTAGGAACTGTGAAAATGGTTTATCCTAAACCTGAAAAGGCAGAGATGATATTCTTTTATGGTGAGCGTAGACAAAATACAGCTGCACCCTGCAGGTTGTATGCAGAAAGGTACCCGGACAGAGATCATCCAATGCACCGTACATTTGAAAACATCTACAAGTAATTGTATGCAACGGGTATGGTGGTACCACACAAATGGGTCGGTAACAAACCCATCACAAGAGAAGCATGTGCAGTTGGTGTGTTAGCTGTTGTTTCCGTGAACCCACACTTCAGTTCACGTGACATAGCTACAGGCAGTGCAATGAATCAAGTAGTGTAATGCACATACTTCATCGTCACAAATTTCACGCTTATCATGTGTCACTGCATCAGCAATTACATGGAGATGGCTTTAATAATCGAGTGAATTTCTGTCGATGGGCATTAATAGAGAACGCGTTGCAATTCTACCCGATTACCGATGAAGCAAGTTTCACAAACCACGGTGCAGTCAATGTACGAAACGTGCGTTACTGGTACGTGGACAATACTCGCTGGCTTCGACAAGTAGAGCGACAGCGACTGTGGAATGTAAATGTATGGTGCGGAGTAATTGGCGACCATTTCTTTGGTCCTCACTTCATCGAAGGCACGCAAAAATCTGCAAAATACATCGAGTTTCTACAAAATAATCTGCAACATTGCTAGAAAATGTCCCGCTGGAAACGCGTATGGAGCCGAGCGACCGCTACGGTCGCAGATTCGAATCCTGCCTCGGGCATGGATGTGTGTGATGTCCTTAGGTTAGTTAGGTTTAAGTAGTTCTAAGTTCTAGGCAACTGATGACCTCATAAGTTAAGTCGCA
This sequence comes from Schistocerca serialis cubense, assembly GCF_023864345.2. Taxonomy (NCBI): domain Eukaryota; kingdom Metazoa; phylum Arthropoda; class Insecta; order Orthoptera; family Acrididae; genus Schistocerca; species Schistocerca serialis. The sequence goes on along the minus strand of NC_064641.1, from coordinate 577,221,820 downwards.
TAGTGCTCAGAGCCATTTGAACCATTTGAAACGCGTAGATGTATGTGGTAATAATATGATGGTGCTCCTGCACATTCTGCAATGAACACTAGGCTGACCCTTGACAGAATGTTCGACGGGCGTTTCATAGGACGTGGCAGATGCATAAATTGGCGAGCCCGTTCTCTTGATCTTACATCTTTAGATTTCTTTCTGTGAGGTATGTTAAAGGAGAACGTGTTCCGTGATGTGCCTACAATCCCTGAGGATATGGAACATCGATTAAAGCAGCCTGTGGCAATATCACACCAGATGTAGTGCGTCGTGTAAGAATTCATTACGCGGTAGACTGCAAATGTGTGCAGCAAATGAGGGACACCACTTTGAACATTTATTGGGCTGAAACGTCAGGACGCACTCTTTTGCGTGCTGTGATTGAAAACAAAGAACAAATTTGTAGGCTTAACTACATTCTCATGTTAATGTACATTTTCTCCTAAGAAAAATCAGTGCCGTACAGTATTCTTCAGAGAAAAAAACCAATAAAAATTATAGCAGGTGGGCGTAACGTGCTGCTCATGTCTCATCTGTACCTACGTTTTTCTCACTGTTCTTTTTGTATCATTAATTAATTCGGTTCTTTCCGATACACACGATTGAACTGCTGAGTAGTTATTCAAGCATGAGCTTCACGTTACAAATTACTCTGAATGTAATTAACATTTTACAATGTGAGAAACGACATTGATTAAGTATTTTTTCTATTTTCAGTTGTGCCATTTAAAAAAACATAAGTATGTGTTGGAAATCGTAATTCCGTGCATTTGTCAGTGGTTTGTATTAACCAATTTCCACCAGCCACTCTCTTCACTTTCGGTCTGTGGAATTAGTGATCCAGTGCTTGTTGTGGTTTGGGAGGTGTTCCCAGTGACTAACCCTACATATCATTTATTACCGAAATCAAAAGAAAGTTGAAAGGTTCTATATATCTAAACGATTACCTTCTATTACACAGTGGAGTACGACCTGAGCGAAGAGAATATAGTGGAGTAATAGAATTGCTAGAAATTGGGAAAATAACATACGGCGGTACGCACTAGTAAAGGAAAGGATCATAATAGTGAGACTGAAAAGTGGTAGAATTCATCCAACAATTATAGGAACCTATGCACCAGAAGAAGGAAAGAAGGAAGGGTAGAGAAATACCATGCAGAATAAAAGAAAAGCCTTTTTGTATCCCGATCTGTGGGTGACGCACGCTACAGCATGACAGATTTTCCCAAGTAATCAGAACACTAGAACATACTCATACAGAGAATACACCTTAACGTTAGATTCTGTAGAGTAAGTGAACAGCTTTCGAACTAATGCAAATAAAAGATCGTCCTGAACCGATGAGAAACTGGACTACTCGATAAAAGTTCTTGAAGGTACAGCTGAGTACACAATCAGTCACAGTAAGGAAACACAGCAGTAGGCAAAGACACCTTTGGGTGTTCACATTGATGACAACTTGAACTGGAAGAAGCATATTACTGAGCTTCTCAAACAACAGCTTCTTTCACTCTTCGTATAATCGCTAGTCTTGGTAATAAACAGATCAACCTCCTAATGTACTTTGCATATTTCCACTCAATAATGTCTTACGGAATAGTTTTCTTGGGTAACTCACCACTTAGACATAAAGTATTGATTACACAGAAGAGAGCTGTGAGAATAATTAGTGGTGTTCGCCCAAGGACGTTATGTAGGCACCTTTTCAATGAGTTAGGTATTTTAACTGCACCATCAGAGTACATATTCGCTAATGAAATTCGTTACAAATAATCCATCTCAGTTCACGAAAAACAGTGATGTTCATACATACGACACTAGAGGGAAAAATGACCTTTCCTATCCGTTAGCTGTCAGTTGCTCAAAAAGGAATACATTATTCAGCAACAAAAATCTTTGATCATTTGCCCAACAACACAGAGTGTCTGGCAGGTAGCAGATCATGTTTTAAATTTAGCTTTAAATCGTTTCTTTTGGACAACTCCTTCTAGTCCATGGACGCATTTCTGTTTCAGAAATGGAAAAAAAATTGTACCTCTAAATGTAGTTGCATGTGTAGAACTAAAAATATCAGTAATATTTATTAGCGCTATTCTAATCTGACTTGTTCCACATCATATCGATAAAACAATCGGAAAAACGATCTACGGAACATGACATAACTAAAACTAAATTATCAATGTCTTGGTCCCAACTTGAATGCTCCGCAATTTTGTCGAATAGGGTTCGTTGAATATCAGTGTCAAAATCGCGAACTGGAACTCTACCACTTGCAGAAGACTGGCGAGCTTGTAAAGCCTTCCGGCAGAGGAAGGGAATCACTGCTATCAACTGTAGTGGGAGATTAAGCGGAATCAGCGGTGACGAACGATAATGTGTACCGGACCGGGATAGGAACCCGGGATCGCCTGCTTACTAGGCACGTGCGGTAACCACTGCACCATCCCGTACTCAGCGTTATCGCAACTGCACGGACTATCTCGCTGCACATCACGGTCGATTCACACTCCCATCAAGCGCCACCAGCCCCTGTCCATTGTACTCCTGTTCGCTACTTACAGATCCCCACAGGTGGTCTGACGCATTTGTGCATTCACAGTGAGGAAAGTGGATCCATTGCCCAGCGAGCTTTATCAATTATTTGAATACAAGGTGCCTGTGCCTTCGAAAGAATAGACACTACGCAGATCCTGCAACTGTGAAACACTGTACGTAAATTGAAGGGGTATCACTGCTATCAGCTGCAGCGGGACAATGTACAGGGACTGCGGACCGGTGGCGCTCGGTGAGACTGTGGATCGGCAGTGAGGCGTACAGAGATAGTCCGTGCAGTTGCAATGACGCTGTGTCCGGGATGCTGCAGTGGGTTCGAATCCCGGTCCGGTATACCTTTTCCTTCGTGGCCGCTGATTCCGCTCATTGTCCCACTGCAGCTGATAGCAGTGATCTCGCTTCAGTTTACAGGTAGTGTTTCATAGCTGCAGGATCTGCGTGGTGTCCATTCTTTCGGAGGAACAGACACCATCCATTCAAAAACAATAGTTGGGAGTCGTGCTTGCACCACGTGGTAAATGGAGACGAGCTAGCGCAAGAAACATCAATACGGTGGTGACCACATATAACGCAGGAGCTGTGGCAGACAGGACTAGTTGCAGTTGATTTGAGGGCACCTTATCAGGTTGGTAACCTGTACCTCTTTGCTGTGTGTTTGTTTGCAGCATCGATAAATGCCAGGCACATATACCATATTCCTCTCTGTTACGGAGGAGATGGTTGGTCTCTAACAGCAACTTGTAATCGTTTACATCATGCTATAACGTTCCTACGTGCCTGCCAAGTTTGAAAACGTTCTATGACGAAAAGTAGTAGCACTTGAGCTGGTGCGCTGCTGGTGCCAGTCTCCATCGATAGTCATCCAGATCGTTGTGAGTCGGTTTTCGATGCCTGCTTGTCTTCTTCGCATCTTTGACGGATGGCTTTTTAACTGCGGCGCGCTCTGCAGCGGCTTGCGCTCGGGTATTAGCTGTGTCAGAGACAGTGACGAGTCGGTACGACGAAGGAGCGTGAGCAGCTGCTGCGGCGTGTTTCGCCGTTTCAATGCAGATCCGCTGCCGATGGTGATTGGGATTTCCTGGAGATTTGAAGGACAGATTTACTTCGCGTCTGTTACATGTTACTCAAAGTGAACGAACTGGAGTCGTCGAATTGTTTCTTGGTGGGTTCTGTTCACGTTAATTGAATACCCGAGTGCACTGAAAACTATCTTGTTTGTGTCAGTTATTTGTCACCGTATTTAGTCTGGGCGCCTGATATGTTGATGGTATTTAAGGGAGTGCTAGCTTCGCACAACAAATAGACATGAAGCCGCGCTTAATGCTTAACTAGAGGTCATGCCAAATAGTACGTACGTCTGTGGCTCATGTTCAAGAGTGAGCCGAAATAACTTTCCTATTTCCTGTTTCTACGTTATTATTTTATTTCTTTGTTCTAGAGAATGGGCTAATCAATTTTTAAGAGCCGTTACTGGGCAAGTGCTCATCTAGGCTAGTCAGACTTGGGTTCATTGGTGCCATGTATAATTAAAGGTTTATTTATAACTAGTTGGGCAGATATGTTTGTCTATCTGATGCGCTAGAATGTTGTCTGCCGTTGATGTGTTTATGTTTCAGATAATTGACAGTGGTCGACGCGAACAAACTCCTATCGGGGTATCACGGTAGAAGAGGGAAATTTAAGGACCTGGATTGGTGTCTGTGGTTACGTTGTTAGTGTCCTGCAATGTCATCTTTCCGGTGTAGCGTTGTGGTTTTCTGGAGACTTAATTGTAGCCCAAAGTTGAGTATAGCTCCATTTTACCTTCTCGTCCGTGAATCTCCTCTGTCTGGTAGCTCCTTTCGGTCTGCTCGCGTCCATCGCTAATTTTCAACATAAAAATTTTAATGGCTCCATGTTAAGTCTATTTGATATCCTATTATTATATTCTGGCCATGAAATGTATGTGAACCTCGTACCTGCTAATAATACTAAGGAGGAGCTTAGTCGAGTGTATTAATCTGATATTACTTTTCATTGTTACAGTTGCTTAAAATCAGTCCATGGAAGCAGTTTTAGAATTTGATATGGGTTGTGTGAAAGCCTGTTCCTATGTAAGTCATGCAGCATTCAGTTATGTCAGTTAAATTTTATTAATGGGGTTTTATGAACATTGTTTTAATTAGTGAATATTGCTCGAGTGCTTTTTATTATAATTGGTGATACTATTGGTTTAATTAACAGCATGTGTTTGTAATAAAGAAGTGTTTGGCAACTACAAACTGGTTAGGTGTTTAATTTCTATGTGTCGAAAGAAATGACGCATCAGCAGTGTACAAAATAAAAGACAGCTGAAGATTTTCAACAGGAATTTCAACGAAGGCATCTCTCTGTATAGTCGGCGGCTGTGACGTAGGCATCAGCCGAGGATGCAGCATGCCTTTCTGCTACGGAGGAGATGGTGGAACCATCTCGATGGAGCTGGCGGCTGTGACGTACATGACAGCAGTGGATCCAGCATCTCTTCTTCCCCAATGGAGAGACGGCAAACCCACCAAGTAAAAGAATTGTCTCCCAGAGGAAGGAGATTGTGATGGACGGCAGATCCGGAACAGCTGCCTGCTGCAGTAGAGACGTGGACAGGAAGACCAGCATTGTCGAGGTAGCCACAAAGAGAGGCGCACCAGGTGAAAAAAAGAGAGGGCCTAATGTATAAAATAAGATACATGCAGTGTCCTCGTAAAAGAGGTGTGACTGGATTCGAAACGGTGGCGTGACCTGGCAATGTTAGCATCGCAGCGAAGCTTCTTCGACTGGCGAACCAGAGTACCAAGAAGTCCATCAGGGTGTCTCAAGGAGAAAAGGCAGGCCGTCTGCTGAGATGAGGAGGACCTGGAGGACGCAGGAGACGACCACGACCGAAACATGTGGTGCCAGCGACCATGGTGGAGCTGTGCAGGACTAGGTGCTTCGCATGCCACGAAGGTGCCTGGTGGAAGAGAAACCAAATACTATTAGGTAAACAGATGTCCCCTTCGACCTTCTCTATACTGCTCAATTTTATTGATAAGAAAATTAATTTCTTATGGGAAACAGTTATGAATAAGCATCAGAAGAAAATAGATACTCTCATCAGCCAGCACTATAAATCTGCAAGGAATTATTTCATTCTCTGCCCGAGAATTATTAGCATCCAATCTATCCAATGGTTTCCAAAATCACTAGTATTCATTTTACTCCTGCTGAAACACCCCTTTTAAACAAAGAGCCAAAATATAATTTAACACCAACTCTTAAAGATGTAAACAATAAAACTTAATAGCAAACGTTAAAGTTGCAACGAAACGTTCCTATTTGAGTAAATCAGACGTTTGCAAAATTGTCCTAAAACTGGACATTTTCAACAAAGAAAAATGTAAGAGCAAAAGACATAATGAGTTCCTAATAGTTAAAATGTCAATGACGAGCTTAAAATTAATTGATAAATTGTAACAAAGGCAGATAAAGATAATATATTTTTCCTTGTTAACGAATGTGACTAGATTACAAAGAGTTTAACGAAGTTTCAAGATACGATGGAAAAACTGACTGATGATAATAATTTACTTCTCTTATAGAAAGAAAAATCTTCATTGAAGATGATGAATTCTCAGTTACCTAAATTAAGATCCCAGTTAAAGCTACATAAACCCAAAACGATGGTTTGTCCAATAGTTAATAATGTGAACTGTCGATTGTACAACCTAACAAAAAAGCTGAATCATATTTAAAACTTTTACAATAAAGAACAGCTATGAAATAGCACAGTCAATCTACAACACTGAAATTTCTGAAAATGCAAAATTTGCCTCATAGGCATTTTGTGCCTGTACACTAAGGTAACAGTCATCGAAACAATAGCTTTCAACTACATTTCATTCAATGGCCAAATCTATTTCCAAAAGGACGGAATAGCAATGGTCAGTTCACTAACAAGTAACATAGCTGACAACTTTTTTAGTCATACCGGATTACAATTTTTCAAAAAAAGTGCGCAGATCATGAATAAAATTTTATAAAGGATACGTTGATGATACTTTATTGTTACATAAAGGTTCCATAAACAAGGTGGGTTTACTCACAAACGTTTTAAATAACGTTCATTCCAGTCTTGTTTTAGATAGAACATAAAAACAACAATAGCATTAAATTTTTTGGATCCAACCATTTCAAATTGCAGCGGTAAACATTGTTTTACCATTTACAAGAAGCCTACTGCCACTGATGTAATTATTATTGCAAATTCATGTCATCCTTCTAAATACAAAAAAGCCTTTTCGTAAATCTATGATCCATATAATAGTTTAACTGCATTTAGGAATAGATAGGGTTCAAAAGGAACTAAACATTTTAAAGCAAACTGTCAAAACTAACTGTTTTCACTACAACGAAGCTGATTATTTGTTTCTTAAACTACAACAATCTGACAATGATCTGACACCTGCCAATTGCAAATTTACCACAATGACATTCATGAGTTTTATTTCTAAAAAAATTAATACATTGTACAAAAACAGTGATGTGGCAATAGCCTTTACTACTGCTAACCTTTTGCAGAATAGATTGAAACATACAGCTGTAAACTTCAAGGATATCTATCTAAATTCCGATATTTATAAGATATTACGTAAAGATTTTGACAAACAGTGCGTTGACCAGACAGATCGGAACTTTACTATTCATTGTATGAAACATATTTCAGGCACGCCTCGTAATAAGTCAGTATTCGGAGAACACGTGACACATCATAATGACTAGGAAGCATTTATGACAAATAAGTTAAATGTTATTTTCAGTGCAGCTCAATAATAATTTGTTATTTAAGAGATTCAAGAGATAGAAATTTATGCTCACTGCAAAAGTAGATCTCGTCCATACTGAAAGAACAATTGGACTTCAGAGGAAAGTATTCCTATGATCTTTTTGAAGACTTGCTATAGAATGTTCCTGCTCTTCTGTTCCTATTTTATTCTTTCTTTTACATTTGCAGAATGATTTGATGATTATAAAAAATTTCTTCGTTTTATTTAAAACATTTGGCTCTTTATGTTTTTTACTTTTTATTCATGACGATCTTAATAGGTCGAGTTTTTTATCAAAATTACTGTGCAATGCATCCCTTGATGTAAGCTAATCAAAGAACTCTGACCTCTGTTCGTTTTTGCTCCTCTTTAATTTCTCAAAATAATAATTTTAACTTCGTGTTTAAGCTACTTTATGGACTTTTTATGACTGTAAACAGCTATATTCACAACACCTTTTAACCTTTGGCGGTTTATCTGTTTCTTTTACACTTGCGACCACTTAGATGGCTCCATGATGCATTATATGGTAGTGATGTAAAATATGTTTCCGTACAACTGACGTTATGTTCGCCTGTTTTACGGAATTTCGTGGGATATTTGTGACTGCAAACAACTATGTTCACAGTTCTTTTAAACTTCAATTTCTTATGCTCTTTGTTTTATGTTTTTGACTAGCTCGATGGGTAAATGACATTTTGTGTCGCAGTTGTTTTGATGTACGAGGGCTGTTCGGAAAGTAAGATCCGATCGGGTGCATTACGACAGTCGTCTTACATGCATGTCAGTATTCTGTAGCAGCTGTTTTGCTGTCACCACTTACGAACTGTCTTGTGTTGAAACGTGCACATCGACACTTCCACGCCTCTTCCATGATAAGTAGCAGCGCCACTCAAGCAGCACTTTCACTGGCACTACGATCTAGCAGCGATGTGCAATTTCTGGTACGCATTTCTACATGTCGGCCTGCATGCCAGTACATGTTTAACGTCCATTCACTATCACAACTCTGAAATCGTCTTCTGTTGGATGGCGCATATCGATACGACAACGCCGTCTCCATGGGAACCATTTGCGTCCCATAACCACTGTCTTAACTGGAATATAATCTACGAGTTTGCGGTAAGTCCCCACAGGAGGCTATCGTTGTTTTCACAATAGATTATGATTGGTTATCTCTTTTATATGTAGAACATATTGACGAAATGGTGTTTATTGAGTCACTTCATATAATGTAATGTATCTATTTCTCCATTTGTTGTTAGCTTTCGTGTAACTGTTATGTATATTCCTTACTGTAACAACTGTTTTACGTCTTGTTCGGTGCGCCGTGGGTGGAACATCGCATTTTTAAGCAACAACGTTCGTGTAGTCATAACAATTGCCACCACAGCCTACTATCAAGGGAGAAAACTCTTCTTTTAGTACTGGTTATATACTATGTATTTCACATGTTAATGCTATTACGAAGGGTCTGAGGATGGTTAGATACGGACGAAGACGGTAACGATTGAAATGCAGTTTTATTGCAGTCGAGACTGACTGTAATCCATTTTTAAAGTACTTTTAGCCACACCGCTATTTCTCCATGGGAGATGTTCTCAAATATTACAGAGACAGACTGTGACTATACTCCGATGGGAAGAAGCCCAGGAGAGGAAGCTGGACGCCAAGGATGTGGGGTGAAACCTGGCGCCAAAGAGGAAGTATCACTGAGCCAAGGGCAACGTGTCTGTAAGATACAAGGTGCGGTCAATGGAAACGACTGAGGTCAGAGTGATATCACCCTCAGACGGAGAATGGGAGGTCTCGAAGAACGAAGAAGACAAGAAACGAAGCACAGGAAACACATCAACGTTGTCGATGGAGGACTGTGTCAAGCTGGCCAGTGGTGTGCAGTCCAATGATGTGCTGGTCAGTGGCAAGGAGGGCGCTATTGGTGCTGGAAACAAAAGAGACACCGAGGCAGCAGCGCTGGAACCCAAAGAGGCGCCTGGGCAAGCAGCCTGAAGAGGTGCCAGGGGAAGAAGTGACGCTGCTGGCAGTACAGGAGAATCTGAAGCAGAAGGTGCAGGAGAAAGAGGCGCTGGAGCAGGAGGTAGGTGACTCAGTAGAAGGCGCTGTGCAGGGGGGTCTGGGACAGAAGGAGCCAGAGCCGGAGGCACCAATGCAAGAGGAACCGGCGCCAAAGATGCCATGGAAAGTGACAGCGGAGCTTTTGATGTCACAGCAGGCGTCGCTGGAGCAGGCGGCGCCTTAGCAGGTGGTGCCAGAGCAGCTGGCGTCAGAACAGATGGTGTCAGTACAGATGGCGCCAGAGTAGGTAGCGCTGGAGCCCGTCGCACTGGAGACAGTGGCACCAGAGGTCATGGGACTAGATCCTGTGACGTCGAAATAAATGGCACCAATGGTCCCAGAAAGGATGGCGCCAGTGACTCAGGAGCCGGCAGAGCTATTGGCGCTGAGAAGCCCAAGGTACAGGAGCTGGCAAAGCCCGCAGCGCAAGATACGGCTATGTGGGATTTGCCAGCACATGAGTAAGCAGTGCAGGGGCTACAGGCGCCAGAACTGGTGGTGCAGGAATAGGGGGTAATGGGGCAAGGGCCGCCATGGCAATAGGGGAGGGCGACTGGGGCAGTGGACGCCAGGACAGGATGTTCCAGGGCAGGAAAGGCAGTGCTGTGGCGATTGTGTTTGAGGCAAAGGTGCTGCAGGCCGACGGCCTGGAGGTGATCAGAAAAGAAATACCTAGACAGTAGAAATGTGTAGGAGGTGGTTCAGTGCAACAAGGAAGGTGTAACATGGATTAAAGACTTTGCCAAACTATGGAATATTGGAGGCAGTTTTGATGAGTCCTGGCATGGAGAGTGTGAGGACAGATAAGGCACCACTGGAGAACGTCAGCGGTACGCAGGACATGTCGTGCATGATGCAGAAAGTGTGCTGTCCCATATGTAGCATGCAGCGATGTTGTTACCTAACACCAATTAAACAAGCGAGCCATGTACTGGGTCAAATTTTGAAGTTGCTGGCCATTAACCGGGAAACTGCAAGAGTGGTAAGTCGGATGTGAAAGCAGCCATGGCAAATGGGCAAGCGAGACTAATGACGAAAGCACGAAAGGTAGAAATAGAAGAACAACGGCAGTTGATCGGCAGCAATGGAGAAGATCTCACCAAGCAAGAGAAGTGAATGGGCGCAGTAAAACGACGTGGGCAAAAAGACAAGATGAAGGAATGAAGTGGCTCTAACTCGAGACAGAAACAAGGCAAAACAATTAATACTAAGATACAGAATCATGGAATGTGAGAGACATTAAGTGTGGATGCACAAAGCCGAGGATGTCAGGTAAACAGCCAACAACGATTGATGAATGCCAGAATGTAGGACAGAACTACGATAACACAATGTGTAACTTACAAAAACGCAGCGATGGAAATTTACTTTGTTGATACCGGTGAAGATATCCCGGAAGCAAAATAGTTGCCGTTTAAGATCTTATCGTCACTTTTGTATCCCGTTATGAGTATGTTCAGATAACCAGAACAACAAAACTTTATTACTAACATAGAGACAACACCCCAACATTATGTTCTGCTTAGCCAAGTGAACAGCTTCTGAACGAAGGCAACTGAAATATGGTCCTGATCTAATGAGAAACTGGACTACTCGAAAACAGTTCTTGAAGATACAGTTAAGTACACAGTCTAACACAGGAATATCTGCTGCAGGCAATGTCTGTATCTTCTGCGCTACCAATATCTTCGATTCGACTGTTATACGCTACACTATGACGAATAGAGGTGGTTGTGCGTCAGTATCGAGCTCGCGAAATGAAACAGGAACTCGCGCACTTACAGACTGACTGGAGAGCTGCTGGATAGAGCCTTACAAAGTCATCCCATCGAGAAATACTTGGAGGTCGTACTTGTATGACGTAACACACTGAGGCAACCTAATGCCCATCAGCAGCAAAACTGTAGCACCCCTCCAGATGTCGCTGCAGCTGTCTCAGGCAGGAGGAGTTGAGGTTGAGTTGCGGGTGTCTTGGCAGTGCGGCAACCCGCGGCACTTTGCTGTGTGCCTGGTGGCGCGATCCTAAGGTGCCACTCACAGATCCATATCACTCTTTCTCTATGGAGGAGAAGGCGAAGCCAACTGTGCTGTGTTGTCTGCAGCTGTGACGCATTATACGGCTGAGGATGCAGCTAAACTCAATAAAATAAACTACACTGATCATTTCATCTTTTCCGCGGACCTAAATACAAAAATAGACGAATAACGGCAGTTGATCGGCAGCAATGGAGAAGATCTCATTAGAACGGAGAGCAGCTACGAAGGCTGGTGCCTCGCGCGCTCTGTGCAGAGAGAGAGGGAAGGTACGTTGCGACGCTGTCAATTTCCTTCCGTCAGTTCACGCACTGAGACAGCTGACGGCGTACTAGCATAACCATTGTTCCACAGTGAACTTTAAGAAGTGCGTTCTTAGTAACGAGAATCATACACACACAACCTTCCACATAGAATTAATTAATTAATGTTGAGCCGGCCGGAGTGGCCGTGCGGTTCTAGGCGCTACAGTCTAGAGCCGAGTGACCGCTCCGGTCGCAGGTTCGAATCCTGCCTCGGGCATGGATGTGTGTGATGTCCTTAGGTTAGTTAGGTTTAATTAGTTCTAAGTTCTAGGCGACTGATGACCTCAGAAGTTAAGTAGCATAGTGCTCAGAGCCATTTGAATTAATTAATGTAGAACTCAATCACAACATTCCCAGTCATTTAAAATATCGAGATAAATAATTTCTCTACATTAAGTTCTATATGGTTGAAGACGACAGACTCTGAAAGTAAAAGAGCTGTTAAGAAGATCATAAAAAATTCCAGGAAACCACTGCATGTGCTATTAAGGCATATATGCAAAACTTTATGGTGTTTTCAGGTCTGTAAAGACGATACACAGACTATTTTGTCAGTAATCGTGACGTAGCGCCATTCTTTCTTTAAATATTGTCAATGTTTAATGTTCAGTCTTTTGAACGACAACGATTTGTTTCGTTAGTCAAACAAATTTTCGCGTTGCTTACATTAAGCACCCACAGTGATCGAATAGATTTAAAGCATTTTCAAGTTTTAATAATTTGTGAGCATAAGGATATCAGTAACAGATCGATTAATGTGTTACTACAAGCTAAATTTTTTATTGTGCAACCTGCTACAGAGTTGTAGGGTGTGTACTTGCCTGAACGAAACATGTTTTATGAAGAAAGCGGCATTGTTACGAGGTCAAATGAAACTTGAGCTACTAATAATTTTTTATACTGCTGCAGGCACAGTCACACGAATAATGTCATAAGTAGCAGTAATTGGTACTTACATATTTTTCAGCAAGATATAAACGCCATCGTCTGCTCTGTCCGACGTACATCAGTCAGACTCAGCAAGACTTGTGACGAATGGTTCCATAACCGTGTCCCTGCCAATTTCCCTGTTGTAATCTTCATCTTGCAGTTTTTTTGCGTGTCTTACGCAAGCTGCCCATGCAGATGTTGAGATGCTGTCTATTGTCTCACGTGTAAGTCTCTCAACATCTGCAATTTTGAATGCATTTTGTTTCCGCAATATATGCCTTCACCTGAGACCATACCAGCTCGATTGGGTTGTAATAGCAATGTTATGGGGGTAATCTAACCATATGGTGTCCATACTGCTTTGCAGTTTCATCTATCTCACAAACTCTGTATGCAGGTTTGTGTTGATTGACAAGAACCAGCAGTTCTGCTCTGGTATACGACGAGTTACAAGGTAATCCGTTAGATGACGGCCATGCAATACTGACTGCCTTTCTTGGAGTTTCTATTTGGAGCTTTTTTCACTTGCGCTGAGTGGATGCTCACATTGTCCATGACTATAACTGAAGAGGCAGGAATATGTGGCAATAATTGCTGTTTAAACCACCTTTTGAAGACGCTGTACGTAATTTCAGATTGGTAATCTTCAGAATTCGTAGCCTTTCACGCCTTAAAAATCAGCCTACCCTGAGGTATAAAGCCAATATCTGCTGATCCGACATGTAGCACTGTAATCCTGTCACCTTTACCAACAGGAACTTTTAATCCACCGTACACGTTGCAAAATTTCCAGCACATAGCCATTGCGAGGTTCTGGTAAACGGAAGTTTCATCTAAGTAATAAATTCGAGATGTGACAGCTTCACTGATCTCCTGCATTGTTCTCAAAACCTCATTCCTTGCAGCTACAATATCGCTTCGTTCCATTAATAATTTCCTGCCAGCGTTCCTTTTCTGACATCTGCACTCCATATCTTTCATTATCCTCAATATTGTGCATTTGCTTCCGTTAAAATTTCCAGCTTCTTTCATACGCGAAACTAGTTTCTCCTCTGTTGTATACTCATCTCGAGCTTACATGCTGAACACTATGCGCCGCAAAACGTTTTTCGCAAAATCGTCTAGCTCACCAACTTCTTTTTTTCGGTTGTGTTCCTTCCCTAGTGATCTGAAAATAGCTGAGCCGCAGTCTTGCATAGACGTCTTAGCTTCTCTGGATGTTCTCTGAACGGTCCTCAAACAAATACGACAGGCTTCAGTTGTCTTGGCTCTTAAAGTATTGGTACACACAGAACACTATTCCTCTTGCCTGTTTGTGTAGCACTTGGCGTGATTGCTTGCCATCACGCATAATGAACACTATGAAGGCAGTCAGCACTCAGCACGGAACACTACGACTGAAATAAACAGTTAGAATTTCCGAACACAGCACGACCAGCACAGAAGGAAGACAAAGAATGTCACTGGCGCGCTATTGGCTGTGAGTCACATGGTACACTTCCGCATGCTTCTGTGCATCCGACCTTGGCCCGCCTTCGTAGCTGCTCTCCACTCTAATAACAATGGAATAAACTGAGAGAGTCTGTCGCATTTAATGTCATGCAAGTAAGCAATATATTTTTAAAAAGAAATATGTATACAAATAGACACGGTGTGCATGAAACCATAGATCTCTAATACATTACGCAATAGCAAAGAAAAGTCTAATTTCAAGTGTCACAGCGACACGAGAGTGTCTTCCGAGGAGGGGGAGGGACAGGGAACGTGAGTGCAGATGACTATTGTGTTGTACCATGGATCCAGCTGTGGGAAAGATGGAAAAAACGGTAGAAGTGGAAAAATGAAAAACATTCAAACAAAACTTCTAAGTTGTTCCTGATAAAAGAAGAGAGTTTTAATGGATCTAGTGCAGGTTAATTAAGTTAATCCAAAATATTCTGTAAAGTTAATATCTAACTGAAGAATAGCCTAAGATTAAATACATCGTAATGCAATACATTAAAGACGTACTAAGTGAAAAACTCAAAACGAATCGAGAAAGAGGACTTAAAACTTGGAACGAAGAGATAGAAGAAACCATAGAAAAGAAAAATTAAGTATATAGGGAGTTCTAGCAGAAACAAACTGAGGAAGCTAAACAAAAATTTAATAAAATTAGAAATAAACCAAAATTTAGTAAGACATGCATATGAATTTTCATAGGATACAATAGATTTATAAGCAGAATTATATATGACATCTATGGCAGACAGGATATTGTAATACTATCAGACAGACAAACATAACCGATAAAGATACTTCAAATATAAATAACATTCCTTCAGAAGTTCAGGTAAATAACTAAAATAAATTGCGATGTAATCCAGATATAAAAGATGTAATGGAACAAAAAGCAGAGGAAAAAACACATCTAATAGATTTGACAGAATTAAAAGCGGCTGAAAGCGGTAGGGAGATGGTATTGAGTGGTAAGGTACTGGACCAGATAATTTAACCAGAATAACTTAAGCAAATCATTTTATTTAAACAAGCAAAAGAATTTCACAACAAAACAAACTGTGAGACAAGTGTAATCCACATCATTTCAGAGCAGCACATACCAACAGAATTTATTAATATCACTTTAAAAAATGCTGCTGGCGCCATATCTTAGTGAAAATCCCAACACAGCAAATGATTAACATCAAATCACTAGAATGAGCGTAAAGTTAAACATCCACTGTCAACATGATCTAAAATTAAAACTATTAGAACGTGAGAAAAGCAATTATTGGCAGAATTTAATAGAATTATAAAATCAGTACACAGTTAAACAGCACTTTCCATCAAAGATATCGTTAAAAAAAACTTTGGTATAGTTAAAAAATTAGTTCCGCCCTGACACTTCATTGAATGTCAAATTTAATTAAGGGCGGGAAGTCCACCGAAATATGGAGCAAATAAGCATACTCGTCCGAACCAGGAAGGCCCCTTTAGACAATTAAAGTCAAAACAAGCGGGACACATCATCAATCAAAGAACTTACTATAGAATAGGCTCTCAGATTTTAGCGTGCCCAAAACTTAATACATGCAATAACACAAAATTCTTTCTGTAACATGGAATCGTCAGCTGGTAACAGAAGCAGAGCCAAAACAGAAATTTGATTTACCTGCACTAGGCTAAAAGGCTGGCCAGCCTAACTAATTAGTTAACTTATCTCCGTTACACAGCTTATCGATAGCATAAAGCCTGTTCGTTGCGAGCCACCCATCTGTTTCAATAGAGGCATTATTTATAATACGCTGGCCTCGATTACAGGGTCCATGGAATACACAAAATGAACCAACAGACTTACCAGAACCCCTTTCCGAAATACACGATACACAGTGTAACAGAGTATACATACATAGAACATAAGGATCCGCTCGTCCTCACAAGGTACTATAAACAACTTCGCATTAAGCTGAAGCTATCATATCACAAGAATTACTTAAATAATATGAGACTCGACCCCCTTGGCCAAGCGGTTTCACAAATTCCGCAAGATCAATTACAAGCAAGCACATTACAAGCACTTAATAACCAACCTGTCATAACTAGTTCACTGATTCTATCGTGATCCTGACAAAACTTTAGTAAACAGTAGCGTATGCACGCAGATGGTAAGATCACATAACGGTATAAGAGCAATAAAACAAAATATAAATGTTCACAGAAATTTCTGAGATGCACTTGCTCATAACTTCCTCAGTTATCTCTTTCTTCCCCTGTCGTTCTCACCCCTTAAAACTTCCACTAGCACCATGGAAGTTATATCCAGATGAATTAACAGGTGTCGTATCATGCTGTTTCTTTTGTCTGTTTTTTCCATATGTTCCTCTCCTCGCCGATTCTGCGGAGCACCTGCCCATCTTTATCACTCCATTGAATTCTTTTGCAGCACCATATCTCAAATGCTTGGCTAATCTTCTGTTCCGGTTTTCTGTAGTGCATGTTTCACTACCATGGAATACTATGGTCCAAACGTACATTCTCAGAAGCGTCTTCCTCAACTTAAGACCTATCTTTGATAGTAACTGACTTCCCTTGGCCAAGTATGCAAGTGTTAGTCTGATGCTTTTTATGTCCTCCTTGCTCAGTTCATCTAGTATTATCCTGCTGCCAAGTTAGCAGATGCGACATTACTTTCTGATCCGCAATTCTGGTGTTAAGTTTCTCTCTGTTCTCATTTCTGCTCCTCCACTCTACTTTCGGCTTCCTTCGATTTACTCTCAATCCTTATTCTGTACTTATCAGACTGTTCATTATATTCAACAGGTGTCGTTCACTTTCTCTCAGAATAGCAATGTCATCAGTGAATCGTGTCATGATATCCTTTCACCATGAAATTTAGTCCCAATCCTGAACCTTTCTTTTATTTTCATCATTGGTTCTTCGACGTACTGACTGAACAGTAGGGGCGAAAGACTACATCCCTGTCTTACTCCCTTTTTAATCCGAGTATTTCGTTCTTTGTCGCCCACTCTTATTTTTCCCTCTTGGTTCTTGTATGTTACCCTTCTTTCCCTATAGCTTACCCCTATTTTCCTCAGGATTTAGAGCATCTTGTACCATGTGACATTGTCGAACGCTTTTTTCAGGTAGACAAATCCTATTAACGTGTCTTGATTCTTCTTCAGTCTTGCTTCCATTACCTCTCTGGTGCCTTTATCTTTCCTGGAACCAAACTGATCGTCATCTAAGACATCCTCTATTTTCTTTCCATTTTTTTGTATATTATCCTTGTCAGTAACTTGGATGCATGGACTATTAAACTGATTGTGCTACTATTCTCGAACTTATTGACTCTTGCTATCTCCGGAGTTATGACGTTCTCCCGAAAGTATGATGGTATATCGCCAGTCTCATTCGTTCTACTCTTACATAACAACCTGAATGGTCGCTTCCCCCAATGATTTTAGAAATTCAGATGAAATGTTGTGTGCCGCTTGTGCTTTATTTGATCTTAAATCGTCCAAAGCTCGTTTAAATTCTGATTCTAACACTAGATACGCTATCTCTTCCATTTCCACTTCTCTTCTTCCATCACGTAGTCAGAGAAGTCCCCCCCCCCCCCCCTCACAGAGGCCTTCAGTATACTGTTTCCACCTGTTCGCTAACTCATCTTCCTTCCTTCCATTTCACTTTTGGTGTTACGGCCCCTGCTTTTAATTCCACTGAAGATTGTTTTGACTTTTCTATATGCTGAGTGATTCCTTTCGATAATCGTTTCATTTTCGATATCTTCATATATTTCACGCAACCTTCTCGCCTTATTTTCCCTGTGCTTTCTATTTATTTCATTCCTAAGTGACTTATATACCTCTATTCTTGAGTCTCCTCGACCACTTTTGTACTTCCTTGTTTCACCTATATTCTCAAGTACTTCTTGCGATACACATGGTTTCTTACACTATTATCTACTTTGCCCTTTTGTTGGTTTCTTACACTATTATCTACTTTGTCCTTATGTTCTTCTATCCACCACGTATGATTTCCCATTTTAGAAATGTCCATTCCTCTTCAACTGAACTGCCTGTTGACCTATTCGCCATAGCAGGATCTGCAGCCTCTGAACTTCAAGCGTATCTCTTCATTCCTTAGTACTTTCGTACACCACTTCTTCATACACTGATTCAGTTCGACTAGTATCTTAAACTTTAGCCAGTACTCTTCATCATTACTAAATTGTGGTCTGTCTACATTTGCTCCTGAGTACACCTTAAAATCCAATGTCTAATTTCGGAATCTTTGACTAATTATTATGTAATCTTACTGGCATCTTCCCGTATCTCCCGGCCTTTTCCAAGTTTACCTCCTCCTCTTGTGATTGTTGAATGAAGTATTCGCTATTACTATCTGAAATTTATTACAGATCTTACTTAGTATTTCTCCTCTCTCAATCCAACTAAAAAGTCCATAATCTTCGGTAGTCCTTTTCTTGCGTGGAATGTCAGAAGCTTGAACGAGGTAGGGAAACTAGAAAATCTGAAAAGGGAAATGCAAAGGCTCAATCTAGATATAGTAGGGTTCATGAAGTGAGATTGAAAGAAGACAAGGATTTCTGATCAGATGAATATAGGGTAATATCAACAGCAGCAAAAAATGGTATAATGGGAGTAGGATTCGTTGTGAATAGAAAGGTAGGGCAGTGAGTATGCTACTGTGAACAGTTCAGTGATAAGTTATCCGAATCGACAGCAAAACCAACATCGACAACTATAGTTCAGGTATACATGCCGGCGTCGCAAGCTGAAGATGAACAGATAGAGAAAGTGTATGAGGATGTTGAAGTGGTAATACAGTATGTAAAGGGAGATGAAAATCTAATAGTCATCGGGGACTGGAATGCAGTTATATGGGAAGGAGTAGAAGAAACGGTTACACGAGAATATGGGCTTGGGACAAGCAATGAGAGAGGAGAAAGATTAATTGAATTCTGTAATAGATAGTAATAGCGAATACTCTGTACACGAATCACAAGAGGTGGAGATATACTTGGAAAAGGCCGGGTGATAGGAGAATATTTCAGATTACATCGTAGTCAGACAGAGATTCCGAAATCAGATACTGGATTATAAGGCGTACCCAGGAGCAGATATAGACTCAGATCACACCATAGTATTGATGAAGAGTAGGCTGAAGTTTAAGACATTAGTCAGGAAGAATCACTACGCAAAGAAGTGGGATACGGAAGCACTAGGAACGACGAGATAAGCTTGAAGTTCTCTGAGGCTATAGATACAGCAATACGGAATACCTCAATAGGCAGTACAGTTTAAGAGGAATGGACTTCCCTAAAGAGGACGATAACAGAAGTTGGGAAGGAAAACACAGGTACAAAGAAGGTAATTGCGAAGAAACCATGGGCAACAGAAGAAATACTTCAATTGTCGATGAAAGGAGGAATTACAAAAATGTTCCGGGAGACTCAGGAATACAGAAACACAAGTCGCTGTGGAATGAAGGAAGCTAAGACGAAATGGCTGTAGGAAATATGTGAAGAAATCGACAAAGAAATGATTGGCACTAGGACTGATTCAGCATAAAATGGTTCAAATGGCTCTGAGCACTATGGGACTTAACATCTATGGTCATCAGTACCCTAGAACTTAGAACTACACTCCTGGAAATTGAAATAAGAACACCGTGAATTCTTTGTCCCAGGAAGGGGAAACTTTATTGACACATTCCTGGGGTCAGATACATCACATGATCACACTGACAGAACCACAGGCACATAGACACAGGCAACAGAGCATGCACAATGTCGGCACTAGTACGGTGTATATCCACCTTTCGCAGCAATGCAGGCTGCTATTCTCCCATGGAGACGATCGTAGAGATGCTGGATGTAGTCCTGTGGAACGGCTTGCCATGCCATTTCCACCTGGCGCCTCAGTTGGACCAGCGTTCGTGCTGGACGTGCAGATCGCGTGAGACGACGCTTCATCCAGTCCCAAACGTGCTCAAAGGGGGACAGATCCGGAGATCTTGCTGGCCAGGGTAGTTGACTTACACCTTCTAGAGCACGTTGGGTGGCACGGGATACATGCGGACGTGCATTGTCCTGTTGGAACAGCAAGTTCCCTTGCCGGTCTAGGAATGGTAGAACGATGGGTTCGATGACGGTTTGGATGTACCGTGCACTATTCAGTGTCCCCTCGACGATCATCAGTGGTGTACGGCCAGTGTAGGAGATCGCTCCCCACACCATGATGCCGGGTGTTGGCCCTGTGTGCCTCGGTCGTATGCAGTCCTGATTGTGGCGCTCACCTGCACGGCGCCAAACACGCATACGACCATCATTGGCACCAAGGCAGAAGCGACTCTCATCGCTGAAGACGACACGTCTCCATTCGTCCCTCCATTCACGCCTGTCGCGACACCACTGAAGACGGGCTGCACGATGTTGGGGCGTGAGCGGAAGACGGCCTAACGGTGTGCGGGACCGTAGCCCAGCTTCATGGAGACGGTTGCGAATGGTCCTCGCCGATACCCTAGGAGCAACAGTGTCCCTAATTTGCTGGGAATTGGCGGTGCGGTCCCCTACGGCACTGCGTAGGATCCTACGGTCTTGGCGTGCATCCGTGCGTCGCTGCGGTCCGGTCCCAGGTCGACGGGCACGTGCACCTTCCGCCGACCACTGGCGACAACATCGATGTACTGTGGAGACCTCACGCCCCACGTGTTGAGCAATGCGGCGGTACGTCCACCCGGCCTCCCGCATGCCCACTATACGCCCTCGCTCAAAGTCCGTCAACTGCACATACGGTTCACGTCCACGCTGTCGCGGCATGCTACCAGTGTTAAAGACTGCGATGGAGCTCCGTATGCCACGGCAAACTGGCTGACACTGACGGCGGCGGTGCACAAATGCTGCGCAGCTAGCGCCATTCGATGGCCAACACCGCGGTTCCTGGTGTGTCCGCTGTGCCGTGCGTGTGATCATTGCTTGTACAGCCCTCTCGCAGTGTCCGGAGCAAGTATGGTGGGTCTGACACACCGGTGTCAATGTGTTCTTTTTTCCATTTCCAGGAGTGTACTTAAACCTAACTAACCTAAGGACATCACACAACACCCAGTCATCACGAGGCAGAGGATTCAGCATACAGGAAAGTCAAAAGAACGTTTGGTGACTTTAAAAAAAAAGGGTGATAACATTAAGAGTGCAACGGGAATTCCACTGTTAAATGCATAGGAGAGAGTGGATAGGTCGCAAGAATACATTGAAAGCCTCTATGAGAGGGGAAGATGTGTCTGATGTGATAGAAGAAGAAACAGGAGTCGATTTAGAGGAGATAGGGGACCCGGTATTAGAATCAGAATTTAAAAGAGCTTTGGATGACTTCAATCAAATAAGGCAGAAGGGTACATAACATTCCATCAGAATTTCTAAAATCGTTAGGGGAAGTGGCAACAAAACGTCTATTTACGTTGGTGTGTAGAATGTATGAATCAAGCGACATACCATCTGACTTTCGGAAAACATCATCCACACAATTCCGAAGGCGGCAAGAGCTGACAAGTGCGAGAATTATCGCATAATCATTGTAACAGCTGACGTTGCGGTTAATAATGGAAGCAAGACTAAAGAAAAGCAAGACACGTTCATAGGATTTGTCGACCTGAAAAAACCGTTCGACAGTGAAAAATAGTGCAAGATTTTCGAAATTCTCAGAAAAATAGAGGTAAGCTGTAGGGAGAGACGGGTCGTATACAATATGTTCAACAGCCAAGAGGGAATAAAAAGAGCTGACGACCAAGAACGAAGTGCTCGTATTAAGAAGGGTGTAAGACAAGGCTGTAGTCTCTCACCCCTACTGTTCAATCTGTACATCGAGGAAGCAATGACGGAAATAAAACAAAGGTTCAGGAATGGAATTAAAATTCGAGGTGAAGGGATATGAATGATACAGTTTGCTGGTGACTTTGCTATCCTGAGTGAAAATGAAGAAGAATTACATTATCTGCTGAATGGGATGAAATGTGTAATGAGTACAGAGTATGAATAAGAGTAAATCGAAGAAAGACAAAGGTAATGAGAAGTAGTAGAGATGAGAACAGCGAGAAACATAATATCAGGATCGAAGGTCACGATGTAGATGAACTTAAAGAATTCTGCTACCTAGGCAGTAAAATAACGAGTGACCGACGGAACAAGGAGGACATCAAAAGCAGACTAGCAATGGCAGAAAGGGCGTTTCTGGCTAAGAGAAGTGTATTAATATCAAATATCGGCCTTAATTTGAGGAAGAAATTCCTGAGATTGTACCTCTGGAGTTCAGCATTGTATGGTAGTCAAACATGGGCTGCGGGAAATCCGAGCAGAAGAGAATCGAAGCATTTGAGAAGTGGCGCTACAGACGAATGTTGAAAATTAGGTGGGCTGATAAGGTAAGGAATGAGGAGGTTCTGTGAAGTATAGGAGAGGAAAGGGATGTGTGGAAAACACTGATAAGGAGGACAGGATGATAGGACATCTGTTAAGACCTGTGGGAATGACTTCCATGGTCCTAGAGGGAGCTGTAGGCGGGAAAAACTGTACAGGAAGACAGAGATTGGAATACATCCAGCATGTAATAGAGAACGTACGTTGCAAGTGCTACTCTGAGGTCAAGAGGTTGGCACAGGAGAGCAATTCGTGGCGGGCCGCATTAAACCAGTCAGAAGACTGATGACTCAAAAAAAAAAAAAAAATACCCATTCAGTATCCTCATAATTATACTTTCTGTGTCTCTACTCTGTACTCGACTGACCAGAAATCCTTGTCTTTTTTCCATTTCACCTTACTGATCCCCACTGTATCTAGATTGAGCATCGGCATTTCTCTTTTCATATTTTTTAGCTTCTCTATCACTTTCAAACTTCTCACATCTCACGTCCCTACTCATAGAACGCCACCCTTTCGTTGATTATTCAGTCTTTTTCTGATAGCCACGTCCCCCTTAGCAGCCCACTTTCGGTGGTCCGAATGTGAGACTATTTTTTGTTTAAGCTATGGTGAGGTTAGCACACGGGACACAAGACATTTTTATTATCAGTCGAAGGCGCTACTCCTAGAACCTCGGTCATTTCTGAGTATCTGTGTATAAATCAACAGCAGCCCAACTGCTATCAGGAGGGCGTTTCCACCATAAAGCCATCGTTCAGGAACCAACAGGGCCTAATCTGCAGACAGTCCTTTGTAACCAATGATCGGAACTGACTGACAGGTACCAAGCCCGACACAATAACTGGTCCAGACTCTCAAATGACCAGCAGAAATGAAATGCAGTCTTCACTTCGGGACAAGTGTCCCACCAGGTAATATTCACTGGTCAAACAGCAACAACCAACACTGGTCTGGAAACTGATGAAGGACAAAATACCTCAGGGCACAAGAATTAGAACAGATAAATTCCGAAATACAGTGCCTTTTGCCGACGACAAGGGAGTCACACAGGACATGAAGATAAACTAGGAGTAACGATATATGGCTTAAACAATATAAGCCTATATCATAACCTGAAGATATCAACAACTCCAACAAAAACAATCATCTCTTAAGAAAATACCCAATAAGGATCGAGATAATCGTCAGTAACATAATAATAGAATAGGATAGCACTTCTAGTTTCTAGGATACCACATAGCTTTTAATTAAGAGAAAGACATAAATAAGAAATATGACAGCTATCAACATATATGTGACACGTTAAGAAGAACATTGAAGGGTACAGTGAAGGGTACACTTAGGTATGGAGCAAAAATTGGACGTTAAGATAAAAAGACCTAAGATAACTTGCAACATGAGAAATGAAGTTCCGTATATCAGTGGGAAGCTCCACAAGAAAAGACAAAATAAGAAATAAAGAAATGGGGAACGAACTGGGCATATTGCCATCGACAGAAAGTAAAGCACCGAAAAAGCACTGGCAAAAGCATGTACTGCGTATACTGCCTTCGAAAATCACTCGAGCAGCGATGAAATACAATAATATAGGTATGAGTGTGGGAATGCCGAGGAAGAGACGGTGACTGCGCAACAGGTCATAAAAGCAGAGATCAGAAGCAGAACGACTACGAGACAAACGTTGTGGGTTGCATCCATTTCAAATCAAGTTGCCGCTGTTTCGTCAGCGCTACATCGCCAATGGCCAACCAACTCTTTTTTTCAATTTATTAGCTTTTGGTACGTACCAACAGCCCTCTCAATAGTGGGACGTCAGTTATGACGATACGAACGTAAGGGCAACACAACACTCAATCCCTGAGCGGAGAAAATCTACGACCTGGCCGGAAATCGAATCAGAGCCCCTAGTTGGCAATACGCTGTGCCGTCCGCCCAGCTAGCGAGGCAGACAGGCCAACGATGTATACGGACCCCGGGCGTACATCACAGCATGTGACACTACGGGTACTACGAGCTGCAGCGACCGTCTCTGGGCAGGAAGGAGTTACTGTTTGACGTAATTTTGATACTTCGTAGCTGCACGTTTAAATAGACCCACGCTTCCGAGAACATAACACAACTTTTAGAACATTGTTGAGTACCTTTCCACTGACACACTGATTTCCTGCCTGGCCTAGGACGTAGCTGAGCATTCGCGATATTTGTGGGGCAAGATTATTACTGTGACGTCGCAAGTTCATTGCGGGAACTGTATCTCCTTTGGGTCCCCATATACCGCCTTCCTTCATCACTGCTGTATTTCCGAGAGGATGATCTAGCGAGGTGGCGCAGTGCTTAGCACACTCAATTCACATTCGGGAGGACGACGGTACATTTCGCGTCCGACCGACCTGATTTACATTTTCCAAATGCCGGGTCGGTCCCTTTGAAACGGCACGGCCGACTTCCATCCCCATCCTTCCGTAATCCGAAGGCAACCGATGACCTCGCTGATTGGTCCTCTCACCCAAATCAACCAACCAACCGCGAGAATGACAAGTCTGAAATCTGTGGCGCTGCGATCGCTTCAATTCGTCGTTTCATTCTCTTTTATGGACGCATGCAGCAGACTAGTTGTGACGTGACATGGAACTTCAGTAATCGATCTTGCTGTTGCAAAGTAGCACTGACAAGGCGAAATGACCGCTTTGTCGGGATCTGCCGATCGTTGTACAAAGCTGTATTTTGTGGACTGTGGAGGATTTAAGACGAAAATAAAGCGAAGCAATATATACAACTGTAAATTTGTTCCATTAGAGAAGGAGAAATGAGTTCCATGGTACAAGCCATCCTTCAGACGAAAACGTTCAAATTTCGTCCAAAGTCAGCATATTAATTGTATTCTTGTTAATTCCATCTCTACCATGAGAGGAGGTATGTGCTGCGTCAAACGAAAACTGGGCTCGGAGAGACGTCATTGTCATATCCCGGCGACCAAGGAACCTAGCTGCTCGGTATTTCTGTATTCTTTTGATCACGGCAGCTTGCGTTTATGGACTAACGGCTAGTCGTGTAGCTTATCATTCATTTCTGTAACTTCTTCAAAGTCTACTGTAAATTTATTTTAATAGTTACTCACCATTAAGAGAATTCACTTCAATCTCATGTCGTGTTTTCTTGTACTGTTGTTATAGACTCGGTAACGCCTCGAAACTGAGTGTATTTCAACTAATTGTTAGACATTCCCCGAGTAGAAATCAAGTACTAAAATAAATTTACAGCAGCCTGTCCCGAAAAGTGTTTTATACTGAACTTTAATAACCGAGGCGGTACTAATGATAATCTGACCAAGCTCTGATTATTTGGTACTATCATGACCAGTGTATTTAGCCATTCATCTCTTCTCCCTTTGTTAATTTTGGTACCTAGTAACTATACGTACATGAAAATTGCTGGAAACTTGTCCTTGGAGCAAAGAAAGTGGATTTTAAAGTGTTATTAGAAATGTGAAAACATTAACGATGTGTAGAAACAATGTCGAGCAGAGTTTGATACCGCGCCACCGTCACATATAACAGTAACTAAATTACGTGACAAATTTGAGAGGGAAGGAAATGTGCGTGACCTGAAGAAGGGACTGTGTGGCTGAAGAAATCAGTAGCGGACGAAAGAGGTGTGGACGCAGTGGTACAAGCTTTTTCAATATCCCCAAAAATGTCAATATATCACACTGCGCGAGAATCAGGTGGAAGCAAATTAAATGTTCATCGCATTTTACAGCAAGAAAAGTGGAAATACTACGTTCCCAGGTTGCTTCACGTGATGGGGATGACATGGATAGGCGCCTCAAATTTTGTGAATGGACTTGCGATAGTGAACAGTTTACTGATGTCATTTTTTGGTCTGATGAGGTGACCTTTAAACTAAATTGAACCATCAATAGCCATAACTGTCTGTACTGGGCAACAATCCCGATGTTATCAAAGAACGAGCTGTTCATCTTCCTGGGCAATCAGTGTGGTACGGTGCGCCTGTCAGAGAATTGGAGGACCATTCTTCTTTGACGGAGCAGCGACTGGTGTAAAGTGCCTTACCTCGTAGCAGGATCGAATTGTACCAGCTCTTCACTGACAATACCAAGATGAAGACTTTTTTTTATACAAGATAGTGCACTGTCACCTTATCATTTTGACGCGTGGCAGTTCTTATATGAAACATATGTTGAGAGGTGTTGAGTTTCCAGCCAGATTTCGTGATCAAACGCCGTTATTCTTCTTTCTGCGGGAAATTCTGAAGGACACCGTCCACATCACAAAGCCACGTGCGCTGGATGCTATGAGAGAAGCGATTGTGACTGCCTGCGAATCCTTTCCAATGGCGACCATAATACAAAGTGTTTAGATCTGTTCCGCAGCGTTTTAGACGCTGTATTGCTGCCGACGGAGGACATTTTAAACATCTTCAGCACTAAAACTTCGTTAGTAATGTCGTGACTATCTGTGTGACCGAAAAATTTAAGTTTTTACTTATTTTTGTAGAGTTATTAAAGTTCAAACACTGTAAACTCCTTCGTGGGGTACCCTGTGATATAGACAGAGAACAATATTCACTGATAACTGGTCACTCACTGAATTGGTATACAATAATCGTCATGCCCAGTGGTTGCGGATGTAGTTGCAGTGCCGTGAGACCGAGGTTAAAGTTGCAACCCAGTGTAAGCGCTCTACTTTCTGCGCAGGTTGAGTCCATTTGTACACGACCACACACTCGAGTAATGAGTTTTCAGTTAAACGGGCAGCGGCAGAGTCTCGCGAGTCGACCACACGGAGACAGCGAGTTCGGAGGGGACGCCAGAGGACTCGGTGGAGAATTCAAAATGAGTATACAGGGTGAAGCACCACATATATACATGGAATGAATAGAGATATCTAGGTGTGGTTTCTGTGGAAATCAATATGGCAATTTACTGACGTTCTTTCGTTCACAGTCGCCGAATTATGACAGCAACTTAAGTTTTCTATACACTTTGATTCTTTGGCATTTTAAAGAAGCTTGTAAGAGAACATCAGTGACATAACAGGTATAGTACATTCTCAATAGGATCACGATAACAGCCCCCACTTTCTTGTGTTTATCTGTGCGCTTGAAGCCCATCACTCTGTGTTTGGCTTTATGATCGGGTAACCTGATCATAAAGCTATAAAGACAGAGACATTCACAGTGTATACCAGAGTCGGAAAAGTGAACATCGTTTATGTCGAATGTCGTTAAACTGTCAGAGCAGCGGTGTGGTTGTATGCTGAATGGTACACAGATGTGCCAAGCACTCACTATCTGTCTTTTGAAATATTATAAATAATTTCTAGAGACTGGAAGTGTAGAGAATAAAATACGCCAAGTAAAAAGGATAAAAACTGATGAAAAAATGAAAGTAATATTTTAGCAGCAGTAATATACAAAGAAAATGTCACTAAGAAACAAGTCGCAAGTACGGGAAGGAGCAATCAAACGAATGTTCTGCGAACACTACATCCATTGCATTTCATCCTTTTCACATTTCGCTGCACTGACTTCCAAATGTGGTTACAGCCTCCAAATGTCACCTACTAAAAGTGGAACGTGATGTGGCACATCTATGCAAAATTTTGTTTAACGAAGAAGCATCGTTTATAAACCAGGGACAAGTCAAACTTTGCATTATGCACTAATCGTCCATTGAAAAACAACGCTGACCCAAAGAAGTGGATAAAAAGAACGCTCATGGTCTATCATTCGTGTGTTTTTCAAGATCTGCATCAGTAGTCTCTGTTTTATTGAAAAGAACATAAACAATTCACTCAAGTATGTCCAGTTCCTAAGATAAGCTGCTGCCGCAGTTATTGGAAGACATCCCAGTTGACGTAATGTAGTGTGATTCGAGCACGATGGGCCTCTCCCACTGTAACTCTCTGGAGACAACATGTGGAGAGCGTTGGAACTGTCGTTCAGGAAACACAAAATGGTCTGCGAACTCACCAACTTAACACTTCTGTAATTTTATCTGCGGCGAAAATTAAAACAAGAGGTCTTTTAGGAAACAGCGACGACTCCCGAAGGCATGTAATGTCTTAACATAGGCTTGTGATGCCGTTAACTCTACATGAAATTCAACGTGCAGAATTGTTTATCCAGAATCATGTTATAGCGTGTAGAAATGCTCTAGGTCAACAGTTTGTTCTCTTGGTACGAAAGCCGTGATAACAAACACGCGAACCGCACCTGAGCTACGCTTTAGCTTACATTTGGTACAATAGGTCAGACACCTGTGGAACGTCTTCTCCTGGCGGCACGGCAGTGTTTTTCTACTGTTATCTTGATCCTAGATGATCAGGTCCCATGCATGACATGTCTTTGAAGTTCTCTTACAAGCTTCTTTAAAGTGCCCCAGAAAAAATGAACAATATAGTTTCACTAGAAAAAAACTCAGTGTCGTAATTGGGCGACTATAAACAATAAAAATTCTTGCAAACTCAAGAAATTTTCCATATTGACCTCTATAACTTGGCGAAAGCCGCACCTCGATAAATTTACTCATTCTGGTTGTAGATGGGGTGGCCTGTCTTTGCTACCTCACAGTGTGTACTGACCATTACATATTGAGCATTTTGTGTGTTGGAACAGATTGCAATACGTGGCCGTGGTTTCTTTCAGCTTCGTACGCCATGACCTAATGTAAGAAGCTCAATGAGAATTGCGGGTTCAAAAAAATAGCTCTGAGCACTATGGGACTTAACATCTGAGGTCATCATTCCCCTAGAATTTAGAACTACTTAAACTTAACTAACCTAAGGATATCACACACATCCATGACCGAGGTGGGATTCGAACCTGCGACCGTAGCGGTCTCGCGGTTCGAGACTGTAGCGCCTAGAACCGCACGGCCACCCCGGCCGGCAGTGCAGGTTCATTGTTAACAAATATACCTCCCTTGTCTTTTGTTATTATCATGTGGCATGTAAAAAATGAAAGAAGTCAGATTAATTTTTTTGCTTTCAACGTTTCGCTGATAATTGCTTTAGCTCAACTTTGCTCCTTCCGTTTGAGCGTAATACTTATTGATTTTTCTATCAGACTATTTGATGACTCTTCCTTGGTACATCTGTGAGCAAGCACAGTTCTTCATCACTTAGCTATCTCCAAATGGCTATCCATCTCAACTGGTTGTCTTAATCTTAAAAAATGTAAAAGGAGTGAGCCATTTTTATCTCTGTAAAAATGCGAGAGGTCTCGTTTCTGAGAATTATGTCGACACTTTTGACCTGTGCTATTTCCGTAAAAGTTTTGTAGTCTTTCGTGTGAGCTCACAAGAAAACTGTAGCATATTGTTCTTCAATAAATACATCTACATCTACATCCACATCTACATCCATACTCCGCAAGCCACCTGACGGTGTATGGCGGAGGGTACCTTGAGTACCTCTATCGGTTCTCCCTTCTATTCCATTTTCGTATTGTTCGTGGAAAGAAGGATTGTCGATATGCCTCTGTGTGGGCTCTAATCTCTCTGATTTTGTCCTCATGGTCTCTTCGCGAGATATACGTAGGAGGGAGCAATATACTGCTTGACTCTTCGGTGAAGATATGTTCTCGAAACTTTGACAAAAGCCCGTACCGAGCTACTGAGCGTCTCTCCTGCAGAGTCTTCCACTGGAGTTTATCTATCATCTCCGTAACGCTTTCGCGATTACTAAATGATCCTGTAACGAAGCGCGCTGCTCTCCGTTGGATCTTCTCTATATCTTCTATCAACCCTATCTGGTACGGATCCCACACTGCTGAGCGGAATTCAAGCAGTGGGCGAACAAGCGTACTGTAACCTACTTCCTTTGTTTTCGGATTGCATTTCCTTAGGATGTCACTACTTTAGTGACATGATTCTCTTCCAGTCCAACGAACGTTCCTCAGGTTTCACTGGTTTCAGGCTTAGAGTAATTGTTGTCATGGTGGCACTCTGTACTTACGTTGCATACTGCTGTATACTGATGGTTGTGCAGTCGAATCTGCCAGTCGTTACACATTACCTTGCGTACTTTGTAAATTATAGACAGTGGTTTCTACGCAGAGTTTTTTCCTGGCTATGATCTCAGCTCTCTTTTCCGTTCAGTCACGTTCTGCACGGATTCTCACCTCACTAGCAGGAATTTAAATTTCCATAAAGGGAGACGAAATCATTGATGCACATATTACTAAAAAATCTATTATGGGGGAGAAAAGAATGTGTGCAACGTTCATATGAGATAGGTCTTCTTGTGCTTTAGTGGCTCAAAAAATAAACAATATTGCTTTTACTTATGGAAGTATACGTCGTTATTTCACGTTTGTCTCCCATAAATATTTTCTTAAACTCAGTTATCACGTCAGTCGCGTTAGTGCCATCTAAAACAACACGAAGTATGAGACAATTTTAGTGTGACATTTAAGCAAGAGAATACAAAAATAATAGAATGAACAGTCGTGAGCCATAAGTAACATTCCAGTTCCCAAAATGAACATAAACACTTATGTCTATAATCCCTGCCATCAGCGGAATATTCAGTACGTGCACTGTGGTACTTTTTTGGCAGGAGCTGCAATGTTATTTTCATTAATTATCTGCTAATACCGCGCGTTTTGTTGTTCACGCGGCTTACACGTCATGATATGGCTGTTTTCACACGAGAGTATTACTAATGAGCTCCGAGTGCCAGACAGCTGCGCCGTCATGGGTATTAGCTTTTTTTACGCAGCTCATCTGCATTTACATGAGCAGTTTGCTTGTTTCCTGTGAGTGCACTTCTCAGGGCTGCCTGATCCCCACTAGCGCTAAATGACGTGCTTAACAGTTATTTTATATTGAATTCATGGAATGAGTGGAGTAATTTCAAATTCACGGTCCATTGCTATCACTGTTACATGCAACACACACAGGGAGAAATATGTATATTATTGTACGTGTTTGTTCCTACTACACGGATATGATACGTGTGCGGAGACTGATTTTCGTTTAAAGCTTCGTATGTCCGCTATCGTCTAGGCCCTACACCTACTAATTTATGAGAAGAAATTAGTAACGTTTTTGTATCACGGAGTTTAGCGCAGTGCATCATTCTTTGCACTTCATTGATAACTGGCAGTGCTTTAACAGATGTCAGGATCATCATTGCTTCTACAGGGTAAGTGATTTAAACTAGCTGAGAATAACTGAGGTGACTCCGTATCGATGGGTGGGAACAGGCCGAAGCGGGTATGGATAATCTGAAAGAATGCAAACGAAAAATCTTAAGTCCCATCATTTAAATAATTGATGTTTAAGGGAAGTATACCGACTGTTTCTTGTTTCTACATCCATTCAAACATCTGTGGAGGCGGTTAGTTGTCATTGTATCACTTATTAGTATTTCTTCCCGATCTATTAGAGCACGGTCCCCGCGAAGAATGATTTCTTAAATGCATATGTGGACGCCGCAATTGATCTTGTCCTTGCAATCTCTATTAAAGTGATACGTATTTCATATAGTGTATTCCCTAGCTCAGTTCCGCTTTAGACACGACAGTGAAGGGTCATGTTGTTTATTTCTGTGAACTCGTAACTCGAGTTGTTCAAATTCAGCGAACGATTGAAGGCTTCCCTTACAGTGCGTGCTTATTGGTTTTACGTTTGGTACGATTATCTGTCGCTCACTTTAACATTTGATTTTCGTATCGGTGGCGAAAAGCCCTTCAGTAGCTAGTGGGGTGTATGGATAAGAGTGTGGTGATTTCGACGCAATGCATGTTCTATAGGAACGCAGGTATGCTACACATTTTGAGGTCCACATATGAACCCATGCAGATCCCTGATCCAAAGTGATATTTAAGACACTGAATTAGATTTAATCCAATAAAACTGCCAATTTTTGGGTCTACCTAGAGTGCAAGGAAGTTTCTTACCTCGGTGTCAGCAAACGTGTACAGGGGTGCCTAAATGCTATTAACATGGGTTTAGCACAGAGCAACTACACTCACTTCATAACTTCTCCCCTGACATACGGGTCCTACGTGATGAACAAAACTTAAATTCGTACCGTTGACGGTAGAGCCGGAGTTCTTAAGAGATTTTTTTTATAGAAAGAAGCTCGGTATTCACAAAGCAGAGATACATGTCCATTAACAAAGCTTAAAAAGTCGAGTTTGTGAGAATACTTGTAAAGGTTTTCTTCAGATTTTCATAAAGAGTATTTTCTAACAATCTGCAACTCCATTACGTAAAACGAAAAACAAGAAGCTAGAGTCCACTGGTCTGCTTCGCGATTAAATCGATGAACTGACGTCATCCTTGCATCACAAGACATGTGGAACTGCTGAGCTAACGAGACGCTACTGGCAGCTGGACTCTCTCATCGTAATAGTGGTTGCTGAGAACAGTTGTTACTTCTGTGAGATACAGTATTCACGAAATTCAAAAATTAAGTTTTTTGTCTCAGTCTCATCTTACATGAGGATTACGTAGCAAGTCATCAAAGTGGAAAATGAATGCCAAGTGAACTTAGTGGAACAGACAGGACAAAATGCGCAAATAAATACACTGTCACAGGGTTGCCAAATATTTGCAGTCATGTTGCAGTCTTAGCCGTGCTAGGGGCAGCTATGTGGCTGAATGCTCGTTGTGCTCCTCTTATTTTGGTTCAAATGGCTCTGAGCACTATGGGACTTAACATCTTAGGTCATCAGTCCCATAGAACTTAAAAATACTTAAACCTAACTAACCTAAGGACATCATACACATCCATGCCCGACGCAGGATTCGAACCTGCGACGGTAGCGACGCGCGGTTCCAGAGTGAAGCGCCTAGAACCGCTCGGCCACCCCGGCCGGCTCTTATATTGGCTCTCAGAGGGAAGGCACGAGTGGTTTTTACTCAGCGTAATCTCCTGATGCTTTGTAACGTCGCCTCATGCTCTCTATATATAAGGCATTCAGTTAGACGAAATCCATAATTCCTCATTTTCGAAAGTTGCCAGGTGGAAGGTGGCTTTTAATGTCGGTCTCATATTCACTACTAGCCATTAAAATCGCTACACCAAGAAGAAATGCAGATGATAAACGGGTATTCATTGGAGAAATATTTTATACTAGAACTGACATGTGATTACGTTTTACACAATTTGGGTGCATATATCCTGAGAAATCAGTACCCAGAACAACCACCTCTGGCTGTAATAACGGCCTTGATACGCCTGGGCATTGAGTCAAACAGAGCTTGGATGGCGTGTACAGGTATGGCTTCCCATGCAGCTTCAACAAGATACCACAGTTCATCAAGAGTAGTTACTGGCGTATTGTGACGAGCCAGTAGCTCGGCCACCATTGACCAGACGTTTTCAATTGGTGAGAGATCTGGAGAATGTGCTGGCCAGGGCAGCAGTCGAACATTTTCTGTATCCAGAAAGGCCCGTTCAGGACCTGCAACATGCGGTCGTGCATTATCCTGCAGAAATGTTGGGTTACGCAGGGATCGAATGAAGGGTAGAGCCACGGGTCGTAACACATCTGAAATGTAACGTCCGCTATTCAAAGTGCCTTCAATGCGAACAAGAGGGGACCGAGATGCGTAACCAATGGCACCCCATACCATCACTCCGGGTGATACGCCAGTATGGGGATGACGAATACATGCTTCCAATTGTGTTCACCGCAGTGTCGCCAAACACGGATGTTATCATCATGATGCTGTAAACAGACCCTGGATTCATCCGAAAAAATGACGTTTTGCCATTCGTGCTTCCAGGTTCGTCGTTGAGTACACCATCCCAGGCGCTCCTGTCTGTGATGCAGCGTCAAGGGTAACTGCAGCCATGGTCTCCGAGCTGATAGTCCATGCTGCTGCAAACGTCGTCGAACTGTTCGTGCGGATGGTTGTTATATGCGAGTGGAAGCTTTCTCGGCGAATTTCATATATGAAGTCTTCACGGGTTGTCAGCCGAGTCGCATCGTCGTCTCGTAGCAACGTTTCGATGGAATGCGTCTCCATCATCTTCAGACGAAGTGTCGCGATATCTCTGCTGTACCGCTCTCCGCTTCCCGCGGCCGGCCAATCATGCCCCAGCGGAATCGCCAGATGCGCCTGGATCGGCCGGTGGTGGGGGGGACGTGTGCGCGGGGTTCGAATCCCGGCGTCCGTCTCTGTCTGCTCCGTCCGCGGCCCTTGGTGGAACGGAAAGTTCTTCTCCGATTTTTCTGATTGCAGGCTCCCAGGCTGTGCTGAGATGGTAGCCACTGTCGCGGTTGATTAGGCTGTCGTGTAACCGTATTTCTATGGACTCTTTGATTACTGAGTCCCAAGATCCGTTTGTACTGCAAATTTTCTTTGTGTCCTCGAAATCGAAGGTGTGCTTCTCGTCAATACTATGTTCCGCCACAGCAGATTTGTTGCTCTGACCCAAGCGTACACGCCTAATGTGTTCACTGCGGTGCTGTGAGATGCAACGCTGCGTCTGTCCTATATACTGCATCCCACATTCACATCCGATCTTGTACACACCTGGTGCCGTCAGACCTAGTGGATCCTTGGTTGAACCGAGAAGGTCTTTGATTTTTCCTGCTGCGCGGAAAACGGTCTTCACTTTATGTTTCTTGAGAATTCTCGCGATCTTGGACGTCAGAGGGTCCGCGTATGGCAAGAACGCACAGCCAATTGCTTCGTCTTCATCCGGTCTCTCTACTGTCTTCTTGTGGTCGGTCTTCAGAGCTCTCCTTATTTGTGTCTCACTGTATCTATTTTTCTTGAAGGTGTCCTTTAAGTGTTGCAGTTCACTTGGCAATGTTTCCTTATCGCAGATGGACCTGGCCCTGTGCACTAAGGTGTTGAGTACAGCATTGCGTTGCGCAGGGTGGTGGCAGGTGTCCCATTACTACCTATTTTAAACACTATTAACTCGCTGACAGATGGTATCGCTAAGCATTTATCACAGATACTAAAACCCTTGGTGGGTTACGGTCCACACCATGTGAAAAACTCAGCTGAGTTTGTGAAAGTACTACAGGGAATGCGGCTGTAAAATAAAGACCTAGTAGTCAGCTTCGATGTGACATCCTTATTCACATGAGTACGCCGTAATCACCTTAATAGAATACTCCCTGGCTTTACTCGAAGAACACTTTAAGGAGGATATCATCAAGCTCTTTCGCCGTTCTAACCACCACCTATTTCAAGTGTGGTGGGAAGTTCTACGAACATATAGATGGTTTAGCTATGGGCTCCCCCTTAGCACCAGGCATAGCCGACCTATACATCGAGCACTTCGAAAAGCTAGCACTCGACACTACTAAACACAAGCCAAAAGCCTCTTACAGGTACGTTGACGATGCCTTCGTAGTTTGGCCACATGGCAGGGACAAACTGCGAGAGTCCCATCAACACCTCAACAGCATGCATGGAAATATCAAATTTACCATGGTGATAGAAGAGAACAGAAGCTTACCCTTTCTGGATATCCTGATCACAAGAAACATGGACGGCACGCTGGGACATGCAGTGTATAGAAAGAAAACACACACGGACCTCTATCTTAACGCCAATAGCTGCCACCACCCTGCGCAACGCAATGCTGAACTCAACGCCTTAGTGTACAGGGCCAGGTTCATGTGCGATAAGGAAAATCCATCAGGAGAATTGCAACACTTAAAGGACACCTTCAAGAAAAATGGATACAGTGAGACACAAATAAGGAGAGCTCTGAAGACCGACCACAAGAAGAGAGTAGAGAGACCGGATGAAGACGAAGCAATTGGCTGTGCGTTCTTGCCATACACGGGCCCTCCGACGTCCAAGATCGCGAGAATTCTCAAGAAACATAAAGTGAAGACCGTTTTCCGCGCAGCAGGAAAAATCAAAGACCTTCTCGGTTCAACCAAGGATCAACTAAGTCTGACGGCACCAGGTGTGTACAAGATCGGATGCGAATGTGGGATGCAGTATATAGGACAGACGCAGCGTTGCATCTCACAGCACCGCAGTGAACACATTAGGCGTGTACGCTTGGGTCAGAGCAACAAATCTGCTGTGGCGGAACATAGTATTGACGAGAAGCACACCTTCGATTTCGAGGACACAAAGAAAATATTCAGTACAAACGGATCTTGGGACTCAATAATCAAAGAGTCCATAGAAATACGGTTACACGACAGCCTAGTCAACCGCGACAGTGGCTACCATCTCAGCACAGCCTGGGAGCCTGCAATCAGGAAAATCAGAGAAGAACTTTCCGTTCCACCAAGGGCCGCGGACGGAGCAGACAGAGACGGACGCCGGGACTCGAACCCCGGGCACACGTCCCACCCACCACCGGCCGATCCAGGCGCATCAGGCGATTCCGCGGGCGCGTGATTGGCCGGCCGCGGGAAGCGGAGAGCGGTCCAGCAGAGATATCGCGACACTTCGTCTGAAGATGATGGAGACGCATTCCATCGAAACGTTGCTACGAGACGACGATGCTACTCGGCTTACAACCCGTGAAGACTTCATATACAGATGGTTGCTAACATACCTCTCTGTTGACTCAGGGGTCGAGACGTGGCTGTACGATACGTTATAGCCGTGCGGATAAGATGCTTGTCATCTCGACTGTTAGTGATACGAGGCCGTTGGGATCCAGCACGGCTTTCCGTATTACCCTCCTGAACCCACCGATTCGATATTCTACAGTCATTGGATCGCGACCAACGCCAGCAGCAATGTAGCGATAAGATAAAAAGCAATCGCGATAGGCTACAATCTGACCTTTATCAAAGTCGGAAACTTGATGGTACGAATTTCTCCTTCTTACACGAGGCATCACAACAACGTTTCACCAGGCAACGCCGTTCAACTGCTGTTTGTGTATGAAAAATAGGTTGAAACTTTCCTCATGTCAGCACGTTGTAGGTGTCGCCACCGGCGCCAACCTTGTGTGAATGCTCTGAAAAGTTAATCAATTGCATATCACAGCATCTCCTTCCTGTCGGTTAAATTTCGCGTCCGTAGCACGTCATCTTCGTGGTGTAGCAATTTTAATGGCCAGTAGTGTAATTTTAGGGTACGGATTACAAGCCAGGTGATATTATTTTTCCAGCCGTGCAGCGTACGGCATTTGGAATACTGAGATATATAATTTTCAGCCACAATTACAGTTTCCCCAAAGTACCAATGAACAATTTCTTTCATGGTGTGTAACGATAATTTATTTCGATAGAATAAGAAGTAACTGGAAGTTAATCTTCCCCTACAACTCACAAAATAGTAAGATATCAAACACTTTGCTTCTCGAAATCGACTATGTCGTGTTGTGCCACACGACTACAAAGAGAATGCAGAAGTATGTAGATGGTGTGGAAACAAGAAGAAACGCTGTTAAATGATTATTCGGTGGCACACAGCCGGCATTTCATTTGAGGTTTAAGAACAGAAGAAACTGAAAACTTGTTCATTAATACAGAAACTTAACTGCAATTGAGTGTGAGCAGTGTGCAATTCTGCCCCCTTATATGTTTTTGAGATCTATACATATAATACATACTAACTGGCCTGTTCATAGCTTTCATAATGTTCACTTCTTGTTTGGTCACTAAATGGTGAAAATAACCCAAATCCGTGTCACTGACCTTTGCAGTAACTTTTATGTGTGTTGCTGCTTGCTACTTGTAAACCAGACCACTATGCCTGCTCCAATGAGGTACTGTAACAAAATTGCCAGAAGACTTACGAATTGTATTCAAAGTCGAACGTACAGGTGAAACACGCAAATGGTTTCCCGGAATTCGGCATTACTGTATGTAACTGCGTAAATTTGGCACATTGGCACATTTTTTCACGCTGCACTGGATCTCCTGATCAAGCACGTTTCCAGCTATAAACACGCACTTTTCTTGCCACTAGCATAGTCAATACCTCGCTACCAACTGTGTTGTCATGACAGTGATTTGCTGATGTGGAGCTGATTGACCCTGCTAAATTCGCTTGACTTTCTCTTGTCAGCTCGATGAAGTATTCTGAATATTTCTCACTTAAGATATCACTTTGGGTATTCATGTGTGTCATATTACTTATTTGACTTTACTTCATCGCAACACAACTTTCAAATCCACTAGGATATGGTACGGATGTTGTAAGATCCTCCACTATCATCGTCTCGACGGGTATGATTGTCGCCCTTCTCCTGACGAGCGGGCTACGTAGGAAGAGAGCTCACAAACTTTACTGATAAGATACTGTATTGCCAGGTAAAGGAAGGATCTACGTTAGTCGCAAATTAACACGTAAAAGTCGACTTGTACGGAAGAAACAATACTTTTACTTCATCGGTTTCACCAAACATTTATCGTAACAGTTTTTTAATTTTTATGACAATGGGCAACTACCATACACACACCCCTACAAGTAGAATACAAACAATACTACTCAACGAATGTGCCAGACTAGTGAGGCCTGCTAGACCATGGACAAGCGGCGACTCTCTCTCAAGCATACTACTGTATAACACACAAAGTATGTTAGTGTATGTCCGTAGTTGACGCCAGAAACAATGCACTCACACTTTGGCACTACAATATTTAATTTAGAAAAGCGATCTAAAACCCAATTATCTAGGTAAAACATTCAATAAATTCGCACAAAACTGGAACACCTCAGTTATACGTATACTCTCGCAATGTGAAGGCAAAAACCAGCTATGGACTTACTAAAGTATACTTCAACACCTCCGCTGGTGCTCACTTTTGCCGACTCCTAGCGCCAGCGGATGAGGATGAGGCGTTAGTCAGGAACCCTAGAGCGAGCACCAGAGACCCATTCTGCAAATACGCAAAGAAGCGCTGTGTGGCTGCTTTCACAGCAACTAAGGAATGCAGGAATGTATCTGAACGATATGCGACTAACGCTGGGAACAGCCTTGACAGTGAAAACTTTAGGAAGACGCCAATCTGCGAGTCTCACACGAGCCCATGAAAGACAGGAAACTTCCACCCTGCATTGGGATGTGTTGTTTGGGATGTGTGGACAGGGAACGGTGGTCAGAGATTGGGTGGCATTGGAGATTTAGTCCCCCAATGACTACGCCGAGAATAGGAAAAATGCAAAGAGTCGACGACATTAGAGGAGAATGGAGAGAGACGTACGGTGAGACAGGACGGAAGGAAGGGGATATGGGGCTCTTCTACACGTCCCCTACATCCGCCTCCCGACACGTGATATCTCTGCTTCGGCTACGGCAACACACAGCAACAATGCGGAGACCGTACCTGGGCCTGAGTGGGTTGCTGATAAAATGCTGCCGACTCGCCACCGATGCTCCCAGGCGACGAACCGCAACGACCCAGTGTCTACCTCCATCACCTCACAAAGAATTACCTTGAAAAATGATCAGTTGGTTCATTCCTCTTCTCTTCTCTTAACAACTGAGTCGTGTCCTTTCCTAGGTAAATCAGTCGTGAGATTTGTAATACGAGGGTTATTCGGAAAGTAAGGAACGATAGTCCCCGAAATAGAAACCACAGTGAAAATCCGATAAAGTTTTACACAGGTGCGTTGGGCAGTGTCTCTAGTACGCCTGTCGATTGGATTACATCGTTCTTCTTAGTCCTGAGCACACAGGGAGCACATAAAGATATCTAGAACAATAGCGTCTCCCGCCAAGTACGAGGACCCGGTGAGAAATTTCACCGAAGATATGCAGCCAACATTACATAACTGCCGTGCGGTTTCTTCTTCAAGACAATTCTCAACCGCATTCTGCAGGGACAATGAAGATACTCCTGCAACGTTTGCAATTGGAAATGTTTGATTACTCACAAAACAGCCCGTAATTGTCTCCCTCTGAGTTTCATCCCTGCTCATATGAGCCGATGGGTATAAAGACAACATTTTGGCACAGACAACGAACTGTAGGACAGCGTAGAGAATTGGCGGAAAGCACTGGCGGCTGCCTTCGATAACGAGGGTATTGGAAAATTCGCACAAAGCTACGACAAACGTCTAAGTCGGAACGGCGATTATGGAGATAAGTAGCTGGAAGTTGCAGCTAACTGTTGCAAATAAAACAGCTTTCGTTTCCATTTCGCGACCTATCGTTCCTTCCTTTCCGAATAGCCCTCGTATTACGTAGAAAAAGTGCAGCAATAAAAGGTAACATTTCATATTTCAGTCATGTAAACTATCCGTTCCATTTGCTTATCAATCCATTAACCCATAATATTTTGTCTGTTTGCGTTTACTTGATTTTTGATGTCTTTTAATCATTTCCTTCCAGTTTGGGGCATTGTAATTAGGAATCTACATGTAATTTTAAGCACGAGATCAGAGAATTCTCGATTAACTACATTTTTAGCGCCCAGTGTGAGGGGGGAGGGGGATCTCATTGGTAATTACCAATCTACACGATATCAGAGAGAATTATGAAATAACTCTCAATTCACAACATCTGGGCTCCCAGCGTGGGCTTCAATTTCATTTTGTTCTCACGTTTTTCCTAGTGTGAGAACTTTTAAATTTTCAGACACGACTCAGGAAGAATTAACTTCCCCTTCCTCTACTGGCCTATTCTAATCTATTTGTGTCTGGTGTCAAGGGCATGGATGGTATGTTTGTGTATGCTGAATCCGTTAGAAATGTGCAGTATGAAGCAGATATAGTGGTAGCTAGCGTATTTAGTTTCAGTTCGAAGCCTCCCCCGTATTTTGTGAAATAGTATTAGAACATGTAGTTCGTATCCTTCAGCGTCGTATTGTCTATGTCAGTTCGTTCTGTGGAGTATTTTTTGTGGAAACATTTTTCCGTGCGACTGAGGTCTGGGAGATTAATAAATACGGAAAGTATCAGGCCAGTTGAGCAAAGTTTGGGGTGAGCAAGGAAATAAAAGACATGTCTGCAGCGGATATGCACGGTCCACTGGATCGAATTCTCGCGGTATTAGAAAACCACATATCTTGGTAGGCCGTCATGAGGGAGGAAAATACAACCCGATTTGAAAGACTGGATTTCGAGATAAAACTTTGCAATCAAAAGATTGATTAGCAGATCGCTGAAGTTAGGAGCGAATTGGGGACCAAAACCAAAAAGACAGGGACGGAGGTCACCAACAGCCTGGACAACGTGAGACAAGATGGTGAAACGTAGATTGACAACCTAGAATTGCCTGTATACACGAAGATGACTGGCAACTAGGCACACGTAGATGAGGAAAGTTAACCGTCCAGGGAAGCAGAAAAACGTGTGTCAGACAAGAGGTATCTCCAATGCGACAACGTAATGTCCATGCAACATAGGTCATGCCAACAAATTTTCAGGCGGTATACCCGATGCACGGGGTGAACATACCACTGCCTAAGTTCTGACGAACGCGCAGTACCCACCCGAAGGCGTACCTGAAAAATTTAGATGTGTATCTGCGTGTGAAAGTAGTGGTGTAATGTAATGCTTTATTTGTTGCACGGCAGACGCTCAATCTGGTTTGACACAACAGTTCGCGAGAAAAGTACAAGGATTTCTCCACCAGCTTTCTGGCAACACTCTCGAACCTGACTGCAAAAGTAAGTGCAACGATGAGCATATAATGGAGATAGTATGAGCCACAGTCAAGCCAATCTATTGTAATATACTCTTCACACTTTGTCGTTCTGGTTGGTTAGTTGGACGACAAAACGACAGATGAGAAGCGGTGTAGCGCTATGCGCTCACATTTTCCGTCTGACATACACTGAAACGTCAAGAGAACTGGTATAGGCATACGTATTCAAATACAGAGATGTGTAAACAGGCAGAAT
The DNA here is from genome assembly GCF_023864345.2 of Schistocerca serialis cubense. Lineage (NCBI taxonomy): Eukaryota > Metazoa > Arthropoda > Insecta > Orthoptera > Acrididae > Schistocerca > Schistocerca serialis. The sequence goes on along the minus strand of NC_064641.1, from coordinate 577,179,383 downwards.
ACGGCACTGCGATCGGCAGCGCCTGTATAAGACAACAACCGTCCAGCGCAGTTATTAGATTACCAAGGTTACCAAGATTTAAAAAAAAATGTTCAAATGTGTGCGAATTTCTAAGGGGACTGCTGAGGTCATCGGTCCCTAGACTTACACACTACTTAAACTAACTTACTCTAAGAACAACACACACACCCATGCCCGCGGGAGGACCCGAGCCACTGGCGGGAGCGGTCGCGCTATCCGTGCATGGCGCCCCAAACCACGCTGCCATTCCGCGCGGCAGCAAGATTGAAGTGAGTTTCAACGTGGTTTTGTAGTCGGTGCACGAGCGATGGGACACTACATCTCCGAGGTAGCGACGAAGTGCGGACTTTCCAATACGACCATTTTACAAGCGTACCGTGAATATCAGGAATCCGGTAAAACATCAAGTCTCCGACATCGTTGCTGCCGGAAAAGATCCAGCAAGAACAGGACCAAAGACGACTGAAGAGAATCGTTCAACGTGACGGAAGTGTAACCCTTCCACAAATTGCTGCAGATTTCAATGCTGGGCCATCAAAAAGTGCCAGCCATTCAACGAAACATCATCGATATGGGCTTTCGGAGCCGAAGGCCCACTAGTGTACCCTTAATGATTGCAAGATACACAGCTTTACGCCTCGACTGGGCCCGTCAACACCGACATTGGACTATTGATGATTGGAAACATGTAGCTTGGTCGGACGATTGTCGTGTCAAATTGCATCGAGCGGATCGACCTGTACTGATATGGAGACAAGCTCACGAATCCATGGACCCTGCATGTCAGCAGGTGGAGGCACTGTAATGGTGTGGGGCGTGTGCAGTTGGATCGATAAGGGAACCCTGATACGTCTAGATACGATTCTGACAGATGATTCATACGTAAGCATGCTGTCTGTTCGCCTGCATTCATTCTGTCCGTTGTGCATTTCGACGGACTTGAGTAATTCCAGCAGGACAATCAGACACGCCACACGTCCAGAATTGCTGGAGAGTGGCTCCAGGAACCCTCTTCTGAGTTTAAACACTTCCGCTGGCCACCAAACTCCCAGACATGAACATCATTGAGTATATGTGGGATGCATTGCAACGTGCTGTTCAGAGGAGATCTCCACCCCCTCGTACTCATACGGATTTATGGACTGCCCTGCAAGATTTATGATGCCAGTTCCCTCCAGCACTACTTCAGACATTAGTCGAGTCCATGCCAGGTCGTGCTGTGACACTTTTGCGTGCTCGCCGTGGCCCTGCACGATATAAGGCATATGTAGCAGTTTCTTTGGCTCTCCGGTGTATAACATTCACTCGTTGGAGCACATTCGAAAGAACAGTTCCTCGATATTTTTAGTTCATTGGACGACACTGAATACCAGGAGAAACAAAGGACGGCGTTCGTAGGAGAGCTTCTGTAAAGTTTGGAAGGTAGGAGACGAGGTACTGGCAGAAGTAAAGCTGTGAGGACGGGGCGTGAGTCGTGCTTGGGTATCTCAGTTGGTAGAGCACTTGCCCGCAAAGGTCCCGGGTTCGAGTCTCGGTCCGGCACACAGTTTTAATCGGCCAGGAAGTTTCATATCAGCGCACACTCCGCTGCAGAGTGAAAATCTCATTCAACAGTAGTGTGTCCTTTACAGTCTCCATCCCAAAGGTAGCCTACGTACCTCACACCATTACTAACTTCTGATATTCTAAAAATGTTTAGAATGCCCTTTGTTTCCATATTTCCACTTGGGCCATCAAAGTTCATTACACAAACATGGGTGCCAATAAATTTACTTGAACAACCTTGGCAGTGCTTTGTTAGACATTCATAATCTAGTAGCTTACCAGTCTCAATAAATGTGGCAGTTATATGACCATTCAGAGAAATACGACCTCTGTTCTGCCAAGATCCATCAATACTGCCTCAATGTCTGTATTCTCAGACAAGGCTCCTGCTTCTTCTGCTGTTCTTGTCACTGAATGTTCACTTACACCACATAAAGCGTTATGTATTAATTTATTGTACCTGTCAAACCTCAGTGGAGGTGGCGGTAAATCCACCACTGCATAAAAAGTCTGGGCAGCTCTCCTTCTGCTTCCAATACATCGCATTGCATAAGCAAGCTGAATATTTACACTGCAACGTCGACTATCAGTTACTGGCGATATCATTGTATCACTGTGCATCTTACACGAGTTACAGGCAATCACTAACCGACCTGAAAGACCATTCCTTGCTGTAATGTCCTCAGAAATGTCAATATTATCTTCATAATTATAGTACTTACATTTCACAGCACTGTTCAAAAGTCTTGACGGCATATTTCGGTTCACAATAACATTACCGTCGTTACTGCTGCTCACAATACTACTAGGCTTGTTCTTATTACATTCAGAAAGCAAAAGTTAACGTCTGGAAGCACTGCCTGTAGACACAGTTTCCGCGGGCGCCTTTTGTAGCATCTTGTGTAAATTATTCTGTTGTGTTTGGAACTGGATACCACGAAATTTTCGTTTGGGGCTAAATTTCTTTGCTCTCGGCATTTGTAGCATAGGGAACACACACACAGAAACAAAAAAACACACTATAACTACAAAACCACACGTGTCTGAAACTCCGAAATTCTTTACATTCGAACCATAACCTTCTGGGCATGTCTGTACTTTGGTTCCGGTAGTCAGTGCCTTCTACAATACACCTGTGTCAACGATCCGTAACTAACGACGGAAAAAACGGAAGAACAGAATAATGCATCACGTATTCTGACGCACTTCAACTGACAGATGGATGTGGCCCCTGTGCGACATTACGTTCAACGTCAATTTTAGAACGAACGGAAAATGATAATGCCCATAAACTATATACTTTTGAAATCAGCATCAAGCGCTCTTTTCTATAGACGAGGAAATTTTTTTTAATATTTTTGGTCATTTTACACGAGCATGTCCCCTTCATAGTTCCAAATGTTTTTTCGTTACACAAGAGCGTTGTCTACAGCGTCAGTGCAACGTATTTAATTAGAACAGAGGTTTGACAGTAAGAATATGTTAAATAAAAAAGTAAAAAAAAAATATTGTTGGCTGTCACTTCTTATCCCACTACAGAAAAACGTAAATAAATTAGAATATGGGCTATGATACTGTGACAAGTTAAGGTCAATCTCATTTCTCTTTACATATCTCGTATACAAAGTTTCGCAGTACTTATGAAGGTGACCTGCCTGTAGCAGCAAAGTAATAACACTCTAAATACGCTAATTGCTCTACGGGCTGAAACGTGCCGTCCCAAAATCGCGCGACTTGAGCTGCAGGAGATGTTGCGGACAAAATTCTCGTTCTGCACAAGCGAATGCTCACTCCATAAATATTTATACTCTGTGGATGTGGCGCGTGTTTTAGGGGCAGCCGCGATGGTCAGCGGTCTCATTAAGTTCCCAGCAGGCAATCAGCAGCGAGAAAGGGCAGTGTCTTTGGTGACGGCGCTAGGCCTTGGCAGCGGCTACGCTTAAAATGCTAATATGTGCTGTTCCGATGTGCCGGTTGTTGATGTTTGGCCAGTGAATGTCGCCGGGTGAAAAACGTGTTCCGCCGTTAGGGTTAGACCTTTACTGGCCCTGATTTTGAATATAACAAGGAACGTTGTGTCAGCTGTGGTGGCGGGTTCCGATCATTGGTCGTAAGGGCAGCCTGTGGATTACAACCTGTGACTCTTTAATGACAGCTGTGTACTTAAAGCACCCACTCACTAGCAGCCTCGGTTTTTTGGGGATGCTGTTGGTTCCCTTATTGGTTCTCACAAATGACGATGAGCATTTTGTTTTATGACTGAAATGAAATGATATGATCGTATGGCATTTATTGACCGGGATATCCCCTTCGGGGTTCGGCAGCCGTATTGCAAGTCTTTTTAGTAGAGGCCACTTCGGCGACTTGCGTGTCAATGATGTTGAAAATGATGATGAAGGACGCACAACACTCACTCCCCTGCCGGGAATCGATCCCGGGCCCCCTTGCGTGGTAGGCGGTGACGCTACCGCTACGCTACGGAGGCGAACTGTTTTATGACTGTTGTGTTGTCATGTGATCTGGGCGTCTCTGCGGTCACCATTCTGTTCACCCAAAAACCTGTCAGAAGCATAGTAGCGTTAGTTAATTAGCTATGTCCGGTCGGTTACTAACCGATTTCCTACCCATAGTAACCGATTTCCTACCCATAGCTTCATATTAGCCTTACAGTGTCAGTGGAGTCCCTAAGTGAAGTCGGGTCGTAGTAAGGGTGGGCTCAGTGCAAATGGCAAAGTCGTATTCAAATTAAGTCACTTATGTTATGTGGTATTTAAACTTCACGTATTGTGCATTACTGTACCTTGTGTGGACAAGTGGTCCCTAATTTCAAGGTGGTCTGTTTTGTGTATGTATAGTTTGTAAATTTGATTGTTCATCTGTGTTTCGCGTGTTACAGAAAGAGGGCTCATGTACTCCGCAACCGAAGCTAGCATACTATAATTTCTATAAGTAAATCCGATGGACAGTTACAGTTTAATTCAGTGGATGATTTTATTAAATTCTGCCACCAGTTGCTTTCTGACAGCAAACCCGATGGTTAGTTGATGTTTAATTAATTGGATTATTTTATTAAATTCTATCACCAGTTTCTTTTTGCAAATACTAACTGTTTATTTGTGGGACAGATGGTGTTTAATTCATTGGATCATTTTTTTTAAATTTTGCCATCAGTTGGTTTCCATAAGCTATGACAATGAATTTGGTGAGGAGCTGCTGTTTAAGTCATTGGATCATGTAATTAAATTCTGCCACCAGTTGATTCCCGTAAGTTATTACGGTTAATCTGGCCGACAGGTTCCTTTTTATTCATTGGATCATTATATTAAATTAAGCCACAAGTAGCTTCATTACAGCGAACCTGATAGTTAGTTGTTGTTTAGTTAACTGGATCATTTTATTTATTATGCCACCAGCTGTTTTACATAAGTTGTAGCTATTAATCTGGTTGGCAGTTGCTGTTTAATTCTCTGGATTGTTGTAGTAAATTCAGCCACCAGTTGCTTTCAGTAAATTGTGACCGTAAATGCGAAGAACAGTTGCTGCTTTGTCCAAGGCATGGATTATCCTATTAATTCTACCACCAGTTGCCCTTTTTACGAGTAGTTACAATACTAAATCTTGTTGTCAGTTACTATTTAACTCATTGGATTGAATCATTCAAAGAAATCTGTCAATAGTTGCTTTGTTTAAGTCGTAACAGGAAATCTAGTTTGCAGTCAACACTTAACTCAGAGAAATATTTATCAAATGCTGCTTATCTTAAATTTTAATAGTGAGTCACTTTGGCAGCTGCTGTTTTAATATTCATCTTGAAATTTCTTTCGAAAGTTAAATTGTAGCGATAAATTATCTCGGAATACTTACTTAATATTAAAGCCATTAAATTGCTATGTTGAGGTTTTGTTTCGTAAGTTCTGCCACCAATATTCTTTGGTAAACCTATATTACAGAATGTTAGATGTGTGATCTGTCCTTATCTGGTATATTTTACACTAGTGAAAATTTCTGCTTCTTTAAATGACATGGTTTGCTTAAATTTGAATAAACTTGTTCTGGTACAGTAGCTTACCAATCGACACCAGCTCGCTACCGCTTCCAGTAACAAAATAAGAGAAATCAGGAATCCCTCGGCAGATTTAGCTGTTCGTTTTTTCCACAATCATTTCGAGAATGTATCAGTGGAGCAGTGATTCTATGAATACTCTGCGAGACATTTTTCTGTAAGTTCGGAAGCATGCAAAAATTGTATGAGAATTCCGCCAACGCTCGCAAGATATGTGTTAGAAACCTTTTAAACGAGAGCCGACAGAAGAACCTGCCCTGCCGTAGCAGCAGTCGATATATTTCGTGGGTGCATTTCTACATTCACAGGATATCCGGAACACGGCGACCGGTTTCGGTACAGTGGCGCCGGCTGGGTTAATTGGATGGGTCCGTGAGTCACGTCAGCAGCCGATCACTCATTCCACAGAGACCGACTCGGCGCAGGCACCAGTTCCGCTTCCTCAATCCCCGGCTTTAATTGATTGGCCGCCGTGTCTGCTGCAGAGGAGCTACAACCCATTCCAAAATTAGAGGGAAAAAAGGAGTGACAAAAAACCTATTGAATGCTTTCCAGTTCGTACACTACTCTTCCTTCGCCCACCGAGTTTTACTTTTCTATGGAAGATATCAGGGCAGTAGTATAAGAAATATAATTACTATCGTCCATCGTAAGACATTAACAGTGAAATACAGATACGTAGTCGGAATTAAATGACGAAAGTAATGTTCCTCGCAATTTTCCGACAGGAGCATAGCCTTCTGTAAACTGTGTTTAAATACTGTAAGATGCATATTTTTCGGGTTATTAGAAACATTTCGTGTTTCTGAGGTACTGCTCTCCATTGTTATGCAGTGAATGAGTGAACACGACTACAGATACACATTAAATAGAATACGAATCATCTATTTCAGGGACGATCGTGTCTAGGTCTTCTGACTCGGTACCCATCTTACAAACACAAGAGAAATCAACTGACATTATTTCAGTTTAGGGAGTGTACGCCATCTCATGTGATGTCAACGAGTGTGAGGACTTCGTGGCTGGACGTGGAATGGGAGGGAACTCCGTGTAAGAACGTTTATTTGCGAAATGTAATTTAGCTTTTATGTCAGTGTGTGGTTGCATAGTGCAGAAACTTTACGGATTTTCTCGTTACGAAGTTCTCGTGAGTCTAGTCTACAGTATTTTCGGATTTCATTCCGCATTAGTGATCATTAAAGATTTTAGAGGCATGTGAAAATTGACATTGTAGACTGTAGTACTAAACTTATATTTACGTTTTATTTGGGACATATGAGTAGCTCTTGTGAAATTAGCTGCCAACTTGCGCTACAGACTAAATACAACTGCTGCTATAGGAGAGTATTCATATTTCTCAGCAAGCAGTTGATTTTAAGGACGAATGGTTAATGTCGCGTAGCTTATTTTTCAACGGTTTCGTTTCTAGTTACCTTTAATTATTATTCTTGCAGTTAAGAAGTCTGCAGAGAACTATACAAAATTATTACGATTGGACATGTTCTTCACACAGGTGGTAGCAAATAAATTAGGGTGTAAGTAGCAAACTGACGTAATTGCTTAGGGTTGCAGACAACACAGCTTTCCTGGTGGGAATTACGGAAAACTTTGAAGCCCTGTGGAAACATAGAACAAGGCGTAATGTGAACATAAGCAGAGAAGATAACTACAAGAAGTGTAAATACGATAGATGCATATTAAATAAAAGATTCAGGGTATGGGAATGTAGTGAGAAGGTATGAAGGATTGTATTAAGCCAAGCGTTAGATAATCGTGTACACATATTTTGTTTATTTATTTAATCGTGTGGCTAGAGCCCCGCCGGGAAGACCGTTCGCCGGATGCCGGTCTTTCAATTTGACGTCACTTCGGCGACCTGCAGTCGATGAGGGTGATAGGATGATGATGAGGACAGCACAACACCCAGTCCGTTGGCGGAGAAAATTCCCCGACCTAGCCGGGAATCGAACCTGGGCCCAGAGGATTGACAATCCGTCACGCTGACCATTCAGCTACCGGGGACGGACCTGTACACATGATAGGAAATGGTAACTGTTCTAAACTGTGTTTCATATGAGCTTCATTAATTTTCATGGGAAATATTTAGTGTCTCCACCCAATGTAAAAACAGTTTTATAAATGCAATTAAGAACACATTCACAGTAACTGAGGTGGAAGTACTGTTAATTGAAATTGTTGTGTAATGAACACTGACTTCAGTCACTATTGCTTCTGGCTAAATGTTAAGTAAAATACAACACATTATACTACCTAAACAATAACTACGAAGAATTCGCGAAATGAACCGGTTTTTACCTCCTGATGAGACCTGTAACCTTGGTGTAGGAGAATATTATCAAACTCAAAGTCTCGGCCACATATTATTTGATTGAAATTTAGCAGCACCATGTAGGCGCGTAGTCAGCTGACTACATGCCTATGTGACACTGCTAGATTTTATACTGCAAAAGCCGAAGCAGGTTATCAGTTTTAATAAAATACGCCGATGGAAAAAAATCGCAGCACCAAAAAATAATTAATGTACAGTAATGAAAATTCGTGAACACATTGTTCAAGGTAACTTATGTAAGTGATTAAAGTTGCAAGACCACAGGTTAATGTAAGCCCGAGATAAGGCATTGCAAATGTAAAATCCTGGAATATTAACAATCGGTCTAAACTCCAGAATGCTGAATGCATGAATGCAAACGCGCACGCATTGTGTTGTACTGGGGCCGGATGTCAGTTTGTGGGATTGAGTTCCATGCACTTGTTCGGTCAATACTGAGACCGTTAATGCTATTTGTGGCTCACGCTGGAGCTGTCGTTCCGCTATTGTCCCATAAGTGCTCAACTGAAGACATGTCTCGTGATCAAGCAGGCCAAGACAACATGTCGACACTATGTAGAGAATGCTGGGTTCAAAGGTTGAACGTGGGCGAGCGTTATCCTGTTGGAAAACGCTCCCTGGGATGCTGTTGATGAATGGCGCCACAACATGTCGAACCAACAGATTGGCGTACAAATTTGCAGTAGGGTGCGTGGGATAATCACGAGACGACACGTGTTGTTATGCGAAATCGCACCCCAGAGCATAACTCCAGGTGCAAGTCCAGTGTGTCTAGCACGCATGCAGGTTGTTTGCAGGACTCAAGTGGTCTCCTGTTAACCAACACGCAGCAGTCACTGGCATTGAGGCAGAACCAGCTTTCATCAGGAAACACACCCTGCCCTCCTAGGAGCTCACGCAAATACCGGTGGTTTTGGGTCAGTGGAATGTTCACTACAGGGTGCCAGTCTTGGAGCTGTCCTTAAAGTAACCGATTTGCAACAGTTTGCTGTGTCACTGTGGTACCAACAGATGTGCAAATTACTGCTGCAGATGCAGTACGATGCGCCAGAGCCATACGCCGAACACGGTGGTATTTCCCCTCGGTAGGGCCATATGAACGTCCAGAGTCCGGTCTTCTTGCTACTGTGCCATCCCGTGACCACTTCTTCAAGCAATTATGTACAGTTGATACATTCTTGCGTCTTTCTAAAGTGTCTCAGAAGGAACATGAATCTTCTCGCAGCTCTACTAAACGACCTCGTTGAAACTCACTGAGTTGTAGGTAATGGCGCCTTTATCACCATAATGGTATTCCTCACTAACATCAACCCTTTTCGTCCAGTCTAAAAGGTAACTAAGGCTCACGAATGTTACAGCGTGACCTGACTTGCATCCTCATTGTGATGCTACTAGAGCCACTCGTATGTGACTGGCGCGAAATCTGAACAGATGTCATCTTTCAGATATAGAAACAAGCGTACCAGCTTTCGTTAATGTCGCACAATTCCTTCTTGACGTTGTGAATTTTTTTCCCGGTCAGTATATTATGTGTCCAAGAATTTTGCCTTCTATAATATAGACTAATAAACACTGCTCCAAACTACTCGCTCGCATTCGGGAGGACGATGGTTCAATCCCGCGTCCGGCCATCCTGATTTAGGTTTTCCATGATTTCCCTAAATCGCTCCAGGCAAATGCCAGGATGGTTCCTTTGAAAGGGCATGGTCGACTTCCTTCTCCGATGAGACCGATGACCTCGCTGTTTGGTCTCCTCCCCCAAACAACCCAACCCAAACTACTCGTATATCAAAAGATGAGATTGGTACCAGGGATAGGGTCAACAGCTCATAATATTCCGTTATTCATGAGTATGTAATTCATTGCGACTACTCCCAGCTGAACAGGTTTTGATGCCTTTAATTTAAATTGCGATCGGTATACGAACATTCGAAATACTGCAACAGAGAGAGAATTGTTACAATGTGAAAGAATTCTCTTGTCTTTGTAATAAAATGACGCAGGAAAGCCGAACTAAGAATGATATCAAACATAGATTGACTCTAGTAAAGGAAGATTCCTTTCCCATTAAAATGAACTGATTCTAGATATTCCTAAGAATATGAAACGGTTGTGCTGAAACTTTAGTTCTTGAGTGCAACTTCTTATGAAAGGGCCACAGAAAATCTGGAAAAGAAAACGCTAAAAGCATATAAACTGTGGTGGTATCTAAGAGTTTTAAACAATTAAGTGGGCAGATAATACATAAAAATGTACTACAAAGACTAGATTAGGCAAAGAATCCACGGAATACCATCAACAAAAGAAGAGACACGGTAGTGGATCATCTACTGCGGCACTATTCCTCTGAAAGCAGCAGTAGGGGTTAAAAGAACCGGTGCAAAAATAAATAAATAAATAAAGCTAGGACATGCAAAATATAGAGCAGAGAATGTTGTGTAGTTGATTACGGGCATGGAACCCGTTCTACTTTTGTACTGCTGGTTTTCGCCTAGCCTTTTCATTAATTAATGACGCGACGCCTGCCACGCATGCTATCGGCAACCCACCAGACACCTGAGCCGTGCGCAGCTGCAGCCTTCCATTGAAGCAGCGCTGTCAATACTTCCTCTTCGGGTATGCACCGTTAAGCAACCAGCTGGCAGATGAGGTGTGTACGGTATTTCTAAACCAGGTTTCTAATTATCTTTTCGGAACAATCTTCAGGCGAAATTTCAGTGGCAAAATTTTCTAATTATACTGTAGCTAAAATTATCAGTAGAGTCTCTGATACTGCTCGATGTTCAAAAACACTGCCTAAAGAAGGTTATTATTGAAAACAGTAAACTTTATAATATGGACATCCCCAGCTCAAGGTATCCTTTTTTGAGAAGTACGCCACTAGCAACTGTTGCGTTTTCATAGTACTACTGGTTTGACAAAGTTATATTTCCACATGAAGAAGAACAGCACACGGGGGATCTAAAAATATAACAAAATTAGAAACGCCAAGAATCTGAGGAGTAGACAGTATAATGTGATTTGCAAAATAGGTGACTGACAAAAGCAAATTCAAACGTAGTAGTCAACTTATTTATTTTCATATTACTTACAGGAAAAGGTTGGGTGCATTGGAAGCCCCATAATTCCCCGTAAGGACATAATAAATTCGTCGAAATAGCGACGAGAGACTCAATTTTAAAACAAGCGGAATGAAGAAGACGAGCATAAAACAAGGTCAGCCCCGAAAGAACAAGGAAAAGGGACATTTTTAAAAAAGATGAACTCCGATATTAAATACTATTTGCGATCAAAAGACAGGACGTAGTGAAAAGCACCACAAAAATGGCCATAGAACTAATTAGAGTGAATAAAAGGACAATAAACAGATGCAAAGTAAATAGAACAGGTCTTTATATGTGCACGGTGTCTGTTCTGTCGGACAAATCCAAAGAACAGAAACCATATACAAACAAATATATACTGCTTGACGGCCATAAGATCACTGTTCTGAATTCTTGCAGGAATCCAGCACGATGCGGTCAGCAATGAGTGTGGAGGTCAGGGGGCGCTAACTAAGTAGTGTGCGACAATACGGGAATTTGGGCCGATCTGAGAGCGTTGCCGGCACGATAGCTCAGCATGTTCGATCAGAGGGTTAGCTACCCTGTGTAATAAAAAAACTGACATAGGCAACGAACAAAATGAGATCAGAAAAAAGCGCCCTCCCGCGTAAAGCGCGATATCTTAGTTCGATCCACGATGTGGCACAAATTGCTAATTGTCGGTACTGAATTCATTTCAGTTCCCAGTTGCGGCCGATGTCAGAATTTATTTCATTTCATCATAAAACAAGTCTTACCCAAACGGATCTGCGGTTAGTCCGTAAGAACCGTAACGGGTGGCTGCCAGCAGAATACTGAAGTCGAGCTTGAGTAACAAGTGATCTGCAGGATCTGCTAACCCGGAAGAGACAGACGGTATGTGAAATTGTAAATAATCTGAATAAGAATTTTGGGATAGGTCCTTACAATAGAGACATTGGGCTAAACATGCATTAAAACAGCTATTGAAGTATAAAAAAGATGTACGAGCTACATTGGACATGATCAGAATTGGAGAGTGTATTATAACGCTTCAACTCACTTTGGCTATTTAGTATACATTCCGTATGACAATTCCTATTTTGCAGAATCTCAGTCTCTTCCAATACAGTCTCTTCCAATATATTTAAAATATAGTCTATGACCTGGTGATGTAAAATTTTTAACTGATTTGGCAAGTTATTCATAGTATGATTATGTTCTGATAAAAGGTTGCTTAATGCTGATCTGGAATTTGTCAAATTTAGGTGCTCTCAGAATCTAATCGCGAAACTTCTACCAGTCAGTTGTCACAGCGAATTCAGTATAGGTTAGAGACACTGCCATAATTCCCAAATTTCCTGCTACCGCCGTGTACTGAATTCGTTGTGACAACTGAGAGGTCCAGTCGGTGTTTCTTTCATTGTACCAAAAGCGGTCGCAGTTTTCCTAAAAAAAACACTAAAAAATGCCCTGGTTACGCTTTTTTGAATGGTAGCACTTATGAAACTGTTATATTAGAAAAAATGGTGCTGGCGTGAAAAAGGACTGTTCGGAGGTTACAGCAATGTTCTATTGGCAATCTGCTTTCGCCTCGTTTATTTGAAAGTGGGAAACCTACACGGTAAACAACAATTAGGAACAGAAATATATAGAAAGAATTACATCAGACGTGCGGCAGTGTTAAAAGTAGTAGTAATAATAATAATAGTGACTGCTAAATAGCAGCAACGCCGTATATCAATTGAGCGTGTTGTGGCTAGTCTCGTGTTTGTGCACACACAACCGAGTGGGTCTGAAATTGCTGTCCAGTCCGCACACGACTGTTACTACTACAGCTAATAGTGCTGTTAGGAGACATGAATCCGTGGAACTGGATGCGCAAATATGGGATTCATCAAATGTGCTTGGTACACGGAAGTGATTTGCTTCGCACACTTCTTTGAACACAATCACTATTGTGAAACCTTAATTCTTAAATGAATGACACCGTGCATGTTTTCTGGTGATTGTATCGATTTCTGAAAGTCATGTAGTCACTATTATTCTTATTATTTTGCTTATTATTATCTTTACTATGCACATTATTATTGTTGTTGATATTATTACTATCAATAGTTCCGCATGTGGGCTGCAATGATATTCTTTTGTTCCGATTATTAATGTTTATTCTGCAAAACTACAAATGTACTCAATGTGTTTGATACTTTCACATATACGAAGTAAAAGTGGACTGCCAACACAACGTTGTTACAAACTCCGAACAGTCCATTTACACGTCAGGAATACGTTGTCCACACAACAGTTTCACACATTTTATAGTACAAAAACTGGCATGACCAAGGCTCGAACCCAGGACACTTGGTACGCAAACTAACGCTGTTGCTCACAGGTATGCTTTTCCTGTGTTCCATAGGTCAGGCGTTACTTATTACTTACCTTTTACACAAGTTCTCCTCAACGACAGAGCATAGCACAAACTGTATGGGTGTTCTGCTTGATACTCTGTCAATATATAACGTTTGGCACCGATGTGACAGACATCTGGAAGTTGGGTACGGGAACGATACGGATGTAGGATGGTGAGGTATGCAGTATGCTGCTGAAGGCCAGTTGGCTCTCTGTGCGCCAGTGAAATATACTATGTGACAAAAGTATCCGGACACCCCCAAAACCATACGTTTGTCATATTAGGTTCATTGCGCTGCCACCTACTGCCAGGTACTCCATATAAGAGGCATCAGTAGTCATTAGACATCATGAGAGAGGAGAATGGGGCGCTCCGCGGAACTTACGGACTTCGAACGCGGTCAGGTGATTGAGTGTCACTTATGTCATCAGCGAGATTTCCACACTCTTAAACATCCCTAGGTCCACTGTTTCCGATGTAATAGTGAAGTGGTAGCGTGAATGGACACGTGCAGCACAAAAGTCTACAGGCCGACCCCGTCTGTTGACTGACAGAGACCGCCGACACTTGAAGAGGGTCGTAATATGTAATAGGCAGACGTCTATCCAGACCATCACACAGGTATTCCAGACTGCATCAGGATCTACTGCACGTACTATGACAGTTAGGCGGGAGGTGAGAAAACTTGGATTTAATGGTCGAGCGGCTGCTCATAAGCCACACATCATGCCGGAAAATGCCAAACGACGCATCGCTTGGTGTAAGGAGCGTAAACATTGGACGATTTAACAGAAGAAAAAAAACATCGTGTGGAGTGACAAATCACGGTTCACAATGTGGCGATCCGATGGGAGGGTGTGGGTATGGCGAATTCCCGATGAACGTAATCTGCCAGCGTGTGTAGTACCAACAGTAAAAGTCGGAGGCGGTGGTGTTACGGTGTGGTCGTGCTTTTCATGGAGGGGGCTTGCGTCCCTTGTTGTTTTGCGTGGTACTATCACAGCACAGGAATACATTCATGTTTTAAGCAACTTCTTGCTTCTCACTGTTGAAGAGCATTTCGGGGATGACTGTTGCATCTTTCAACACGATCGAGCACCTGTTCATAATGCGCAGCCTGTTGTGAGTGGTTACACGACAATAAGATCCTTGTAATGGACTGGCCTGCACAGAGTCCTCACCCGAATCGTATAGAACACCTCTGGGATATTTTGAGAAGCCGACTTCGAGCCAGACCTCACCGATCGACATCGATACCTCTCTTCAGTGCAGAACTCCGTGAAGAATGGGCTGCCATTCCCCAAGAAACCTTCACGCACATTACTGAACGTATGCCTGCGACAGTGGAAGCTATTATCAAGGCCAGCAGAACACTGAATTCCATCATTACCGATGGAGGGCGCCACGAACTTGTAATTCATTTTCAGCCAGATGTCTGGATACTTTTGTTCACATAGTGTAGAATTGGCAAGACATACATTTATTCGATTTAAGTGATACAGCTGAATCACCTTCTCCATATCCATGACGCGGGCAGTGTGCACAGCACTGACTCGCCGACGTTAGCCGATTATCAGAGCCTTTGTCAACTTTGTGGCTGCTCGCGTAACATTGCATGCCAAGCAGGGCACTCGTCGACATTGAAGGACCGTGCCCGCGACTTTGCTCCTGCAGCTATGCACAAAATGTAGGTGGTAGTGAAGAGCTACGGCATGGCCTCTCCACCAGTGGTAGGCTGTGGATGCTAGTGTCTCCTCACAGCTGCAAGTTGTGGGTAGCAGTTTTTAACAAATCTCCAAGCACCATCATCTTGGCTCTCAGCAAGCCAGAGGAAGGAGTCCCCAAGACCTCACATCAGCGAATGGGATGTTGACAGCTCACAGCGCCCAGGTTCAGCAGGCCAGGCAGACAACAGTCTCGATGGTAGAAGTCATCTGGTGTGTGACAGTAAGCACATCATAAGGTCTGCATCGTTTGCAGTAGATTAGCATATGGGCTTGGAAGCCTGAGTATTTATGGCTGTCCATCTCAGGCAATGAAGTTATGTCATGCGCAGGATGTCAACCTATGTCCTTGTTTTCTGGGCTCGTCAGCATTCTTCTTCACGCCTCTTTGTCACAGCTGTGGCTTTCAGTGATTCAGCTTGGTGCTTTTCCGCCACGTCAGTGGGCTGATAATTGTTCTTGTGGAACATTTACTTGTTACTGCGGCATCATGTTGTGCTGTCAGATGAGTTTATGAAGCCTCCCCAATGAGGTCAGATTGATGAATTAACGATTCAGACTTCTCTCTTGAAAGAGGTAAGCAGTAGCTTCTGGGGTGTACCATATTATCTGCAGTATCAGCTCTCCGCCTCTTTGTCATTCCGGCTGGTACACGGTGTAGTGGCCAGGTTTGACTTGACTTAATGCTGGCTGTAGAAAACTTCAAGAAAATTTTGCATTTTACATATCTTTTTGTGGCGGAACGCTTTGCATCCATCACAAGACTGACAAATATTATGTCTGATCCACTAATAGTTGTGTCTGCTTCCACTGATGTAGCTGACACCAGGAACAAATTCCTGCACACACCAAAATAATTTTAGGGTTGACATCCTTCCACTGTCCATGGATTAGTTGGATGAACAGCTTCATGGAGTTCTGGTTGTCACAGCTGTTGTCACATTCCAGCAGTTGCCAAACAGCAGTTCACAACTGCTGCAATTATAGTCCAGCAGCTATCAAAGAATGGTTGTCACACAGTGGGTGCTGAGGGTATGACTGTTTATCATTATTCGAGACTTAACAACAAACTAACAGCACTCCACCCTCTGTAAGTATTAGGTTAGTTGACCAACATGATTAGGTAAGACTTGCAGTCAGAATTTTAACTTCAATGTCACACCTGCTCGTAAAACTAAGGGTGAGTAATTGTGTACATATTATTTTAATAAGTGACTGTTACTTGTGACTTAAGGTGTTGTCAACATAATGAGAGCTTTAGCTTACTATCGCCTTGCAATGAATACGGTTGCAAGTACGCAAACACACAGCCTAAATACTGTTAGTACTTTCCTGTGGTAAGGGTACCCTCTCAGCTACCTTTTATGTTGGGCGCCAAACTTTCTTGGTCCATGCAATACTTTGAATCCACATTCCGGTAATCGCGTGCGCCAACCCTTTATTCAGTGGTAGCCGACATCAGTTGCCTTCTATCCACCTGTTGTGAATGTAGTCTTGTTGGGATATCAGCTTCTTGACATGTGGTTGAATGCCCGCAGGATACTACACTACAATGTCGTCGAAGGGATTACAATAGCACCACACAACTAACTGTCATATTTTTTGCATCTGAACATATATATAATACGTGCAGTGTTGTATTGAATAGGAGACCCCCCCCCCTTCCATGCAAAGTTGTCCAGACAGGCCTGGGCTTGACTTGACGCTCGCTAGGGGAAGCGTTCCAAGCAGCCACCGCCTCCCCGCCACCCCTGCCGCCTCCTCCGCCGCCCCCACCGCCTCCCAGCCTTTATCAGCGAGCAGACCAGAGCCCGGCCGTTAGCGCGGCTGGCTCCGCTGGTAGTCGCGTCTAATACCGCGCGCCATCAGTCACTCCGCCGCCCACGCATGCCTGCCTAAATCCCGCCTATCTGCACGCCAGACACGTGGGGCCACCCAGAGACGTGCTAGTCTCACGCAGCGGTCTCGTGAGCACCGCTTTGTCTCTGCGAAAGATGCAAGCAGTGATCGAGTATGTCAAGATAATTCATACAATTTTATAAAACTACATGTCAGTTGATCGATGAAAGAAGGAAATACAAAAATGCTCAGGGATACTCAGGGATACACAAATACGAGTCACTTACGAATAAAATAAGTAGAAAATGCAAGGAAGCTAAGGTGAAATGGCTACATGAAGAACGCAAAGAAATCGAAAAAGAAATGATTGTCAGAAGGACTGACTTAGCAGAAGGAAAAGTCAAAACAGCCTCTAGAAAAATTTAAAGCAAGGGCAATAACATTAAGAGAGCAATGGGAAATACACTTTTAAACGCAGAGGACAGAGGCAATAGGTAGAAAGAGTACATTGAGGGCCTCTTTGAGGCGGAGAACTTATCTGATGATGTGATAGAATACGAAACAGGAGTCGATAGGGAAGAGATAGGGGATCCAGTAACAGAATCAGAATTTAGGAGAACTCTGGAAAACATTTTTAACTCTTTGGTGGAAGAGATTATTGACGTTGCAGAGTAGAATGTGTGAAACTGGCGATATACCGTCAGACTTTCGGATAAACGTCATTCACACATTTCCGGAGAAAGCAAGAGCCGACAAGTGCGAGAATTATCGCACCGTCAGCTTAAAAGCTCACGCAACCAAGCTGCTGACAAGAGTAATATAGAGAAGAATGGGAAAGAAATCTGGGGATGTGTAGATGACGGGCAGTTTGACTTCAGCAAAGGTAAAGGCACCGGAGTGGTTGTTGCTACACTGCTGTTGATAACAGAAGCAAGACTAAAGAAAAATAAAGACACATGAAATAGTATTTCTCAACCTGCAAAAGCGTTCGACTATATAAAATAGAGCAAGATGTTCAAAATCGTGAAAAAAATAGGAGTAAGCTATAAGGAAAGACTGAAAACATGTACAAGAACCAAGGAGGAATAATAAGAGTGGGGGGCAAAAAGAACGAAGTGCTCAGATTAAAAAGCGAGTAAGACCAACTTGTTGCCTTTCGCTTCTGCTATTGGATCAATACGCTGAAGTGAGGTAAATAGAGGAAGATTCAAGAGCAGGATTAAAATTCAAGGTGAAACGATATCAATGTTAAGGTACTCTGATGACATTGCTATCCTCGGTGGAAGTGAAGAAGAATTACAGGGCCTGCTGAATAAAATGAACAGTATTATCACTACAGAATATGGATTGAGAGTAAGTCAATGGAAGGCGAAACTAATGAGAAGTAAAAGAAATAGAACAGCGAGAAACTTAACATCAGGGTTGGTGGTCAAGAAGCAGAGGCTGTTAAGGTGTTCTGCTACCTAGGCAGAAAATAACGTAAGATGGACGGAACAAGGAAGACACAAAAAGCATACTAGCTCTGGCAAAAAGGGCATTTTTGGCCAAGTGAAGTCTGCTAGCATCAAACGTAGACTTAAATTTGAGAAATAAATTTCTGTGAATGTACATTTGGAGCGCAGCGTCGTGGGGCAGTGCGACATAGACTGTGGGAAAACCGAACTGAAGAGAACAGAAGTATCTGAGATGTGTTGATACACAAGAATGCTAAAAAGTAGATGGACTGATGAAGCAAGGAATGCGGATGTTCTGCGCAGAATCGGTGAGGAGGGGAATGTATGGGAAATACTTACCAGCTGAAGCGACAGAATGATAATACGCATGTTAAGACACCAGTGAATAACTTCCATGGTTCTTCGGACAGCTATAGAGGGTAAAAGCTGTAGAGGAAGATATTGTAATACATCCAGCAAACAACTGAGGACGTAGGTTGCAAGTGCTGCTCCGAGGTGAAGAGGTTGGCACGGAAGGGGAGGTCGTAGTGGGCCGCATCACACCAGTCACAAGACTGATGACTCAAAAAGAAAATGATCTGAATGATTGGAGATATAAACATAATGAAAATTAATCTTACGTTTGTCTCACCAAAACAACCGTCCAATTTTACTAGGAATAATTTAAAGAAAAAATCTTCCAGGCTGTTAGTCACCGTCTTGTTAAATTTCTTCTACACTATCGACGTTTCGACCCTTCCGCTTTCTTCAGGATCTTCTAGTATTCACGGTTTGATGAAGAGGAAGAGGACTGCTTCAAACTGACTGCTTCTTACATATTACGTAGAGACAGAGTAGTGTTCACGAGACCTCTGCGCTAACTTGTGTACAACTAACAGCGAACATCAGAATATCTCGAACAAGATTCCAGCAGTGATTGCAAAAGTCGACCTTCTATGGAACGACCATGAAAGCGTTTAGGCTTTTACATCAGTATCTCTATGTAAAATATTCAGCAGTCGACCAAATGGTGCTTGGCGGTGGGTATCTCGTGCCACTCCTAATCATAAGCTTTATTGTGCCAAACGGAATGGAGCGGGGAATAAACGACTGTCCACGCACTTCCGTACGAGCCTTGATTTCTCTTGTCTTCACAGTCCTTGCACGAGACGTATGTTTGTGGGCGTAGAATCATTCTGCAGTTCGTCGCAAATGCCGGTTCTCTAGTCTTTTAAATAATGTTTCGCGAAATGACTGTCGCTTTACCTGCAGGAATTCCCATTTCAACTTACGAAGAATTTCCATAACACTCGCGTACTGATCGAGTCACCGGTAACAAATCTATTAGCACAACTCCTGAACTACTTCGATGCCTTCCCTCAAGGTGACCTGGTGTGTCATAAAATACTAAAGAACGCTTTATGGATGAGCTTTGCTTCCCTAAACTTCTTCCAATAAACTGAAGTGGTCTAATCTTTTTCGAAGTAACAATCTTATGAGCACGTTCCATTTCATGTCACTTCGAAACATTTGGCCTCTATATTTAATCGACGTGGACCCTTCAGGAGGCATATCCATAATACTGCATTCAAACATTACAGGACTGTTTTTCCTATTTCCTGCATGAACGTCCATTTTTCCAGATTTAGAGCAATTTACCATTGATAACACCATATAAATTCTATCAAAGCTGTCTTGTGTAATCATACAATCATCCGAAGACGAGACTTTCCGTCAATTGCAGCGTCATCGACAAACAGGTGCAGGCTGCTTCTCACCCCATCCTTCAGATCCTTTACATATATATATAGAGAGAGAACACGAGCAGTACTATCAAACTTCCATAATAGACTCCTGACGATACACTTGTCTCCCAAGAACACTCAGCGACTAAGAAAAGTTGCTGTGTCATATTACTTAACATGTCTTCGAGTGTCTCATATATCTGAAAACCTATTCGATGGAGTCAGACCTTCGTTACCAGTCTGGAAAGTTGTACTGTGTCAAATGCTAGGACCACTTGCATGCACGTATGATCTTGTGGTTAATTTTGACTGTTGTATCTGTGAAAAAAGTTCACAGATGTTCAACGTGCCCTCTATCGAATTACCACCCAACATTCAGACGAAACACAAAATGTTTATATTTGACGGGTAATAAACACATGAAATTTTCAATATGACTACACTACCTACGAGTTAAGTCTTACCGGGTAATCTCAACCTATTTTTTGCACTTGTCTCCGTGACAGGTTTGTGTGCCATACCGCCATTGGCCTGGAACAAGATGGCCGCGGAGTGACGGACAGAGATATATCTCGCACTAAAACAGTAGTAGTTCAAGAGAAAACAGTGTTTAATTTAAATCCTATCATCGCCTTATCCGAATCGACAGCGTCGTACTTCACTAAGCATTATCTTGGATAGATCTTCAGCACAATAAAGTATTTGAAGCACCGTACGGACACTTTGGCACAGGCCGCATAGCACGACAAATATTTGACTTGGGCATTTCCAAAAGAAACGTTACAATTCCGCTCCACGTAGCAGACATCCATCAGTTAATTTGTAGGTTGTGCTAATCTGTTTCCTTAGCCAACGTACAGGAATTTTAAGACTAGGTATACTGATCACCTTAGGGCCATTAAAAGTAACAACAGTCGGGTACAGTAAAAGAAAAGACAACGAAACATTTTTATTCTGTATTGTATACTTGCTGTAGCGTCTGTTCAAGTTGAATAAGGTGAATGTTTGGCGTTTGCATAATACGTTTTCCTTGAATACACTTGCTGTTATTTGAAATCTCGACATCCTCGAGCTGGGCCGAATTTTTGATGTTACTAACACTGAAACGTCTGAGACTTCCAGGCAGATTAAAAGTGTGCCCCGAGCCCAAACTTCTTACCTGGTTCTAGACCTGTTCCTGTTTTAATCTGCCAGGAGAACTTCTGTGAAGTGTGGAAGGTAGGAGCTGAGGTACTGAGGGAAGTGTAGCTGTGAGGTCGGGTCATGAGTCGTTCTCTGGTAGCTCAGTTGGTGCACGTGATATTGGCCGAGCGGTTTAATTTGCCAAATTTAAGCTCTGGTATTCGGACAATGAATTTTAACATTCTAAAACAAAAATAATTCCTTCAGACGGTGCGGGAGCTCATCACGTTTAGTCAAAACTTATGGTATGTGTAGAGTCTGGTCTGAAATTGAAATGAAAGAAGTGGAAGCTTCAGATGGCCAAGTATTTAGAAGAAGAAGAAAAGAGAAAACAACACTTTGGTGCGGGTCGGGCGAGGCATGAGAGATTTACATTAGCGTGGCTTCTAGGAAGCGGTTGGCGCAGCAGGAAGCGTAAAGAAGGGTAATCTGTTTTTACGTTACTTACGCTGCAAAATAAATGAAATAATGTCCAAAGTACGGTATTATTTAATACTTTCATAAAACGTATGAAATGAAAATTTAGGATCGCAAATAACTCTCCAAGAAAGAATTGTACTTAGAGCGTCCACTTACACTGAAAATAAACCGAAATAATACTGAATATATAGATTTATTAATATTTTCATAAAAGCCAAGAAAAGAAAAAGCAAAACAAAATTTGGGATTGCAAATTTCCATGATAGAATTGTAAGGTGTACTCAAGAAATTCGTATGAAGAACTAGACACTTCCATTACGTTATAGTTGATAATTTACACGCGCTACGGGAGCATTCAATGTAAAAACAGGGGAAGACGTAATTTTCTCGATATCTTCCACTCGTTGGAAAAGTCACGTTTTTACTGTTACATAGTTATGTTAAAGTTTCTATAGATAAACAGATTTACTTTACATTCATAAAAGATCGTCTCTCATCTCACAGTTCGGCAGCAAACAAATGGTAACGCATCATTGCGCCAAATACCGGCGAGAATAGCTAGCAATGTACGATCGAATGTAAGAGAGCTTGCCGAAAAGTAATACCTCCGCAGTTTCTGTTCTGTTCTTAACCCAAGCTGAGGTATTACATGTCACGCATATTACAGTTGACTCTACCTCTTCGCTAACGCAAGTTGAAACATTCTACCGCTAGAGAGATCCGAATTGTAGCGTGTAACATTGCAATTTGTAACAGAATTATGTATTTGAGTGAGAAACAGTGTACTAACCCCAGAAAATGTGCCTCCAACTGAAATGCATAGAAAAACGGAAGCTGTGTACGTTGATGATTGTATCGACATCAGTAATGTGCGCTGTTGGATTGTTTGTAAACACACGGAGTACCCTCTCCTTCAGCATTACAATGCCAGGCCACACACAAGCGCTCCAACATCTGCATCAGTCAAATGCCTTGGGTTCACTCTCATCGATCATCCTCCGTAGAATCCCGACCTAGTCCCGACTTGAAACCATCTGATTTTCATCCGTCCCAAAACTTGAAAGAGTGCATTCGAAGTGACAGTGAAGAAGTAGTGAAAGCAGAGGTGATGCTGTGAATCCGTCAACGAAGTGAAACATTCTACAGTGACGGTATCAACAAACTGGTCTCTCTTTGAGAGAAATGTGTTCGTTGCCAGGGTGATAAATATGTAGACATGAAGAATAAAGATGTAGAATGTTAATAAAGTTTGTTTTATTTAAAACGCTGTAAGAATTTTCATATACAAAAATTCAGAGGTATTACTTTTCAGTACGTCTTCGTAATTTGGAATATACCGTACAAACATGTTTGTGTCATAACAGTACTCAAGGGGCGTAACGCCACTGTCACTGCTCACTCTTTAATCATACTGTTTTGCAAATGTGATATTAATTTTAAATGTTTGATGCGAGTTTTTGCGATACACACACAAATTCATGACATCAAAGACTTTCCAGCGACGGACTGCAACAGAATTTCTCCCACACAGTTTATCAGTTTATTCATAGGGACGTCACTCACGGTCAGTGCAGAGTTCGGCAGCTGAGTGGACACAGACAACCCAGTGGGGCAGTTGGTGTCTTATCCTAGGAGAGAGGACGGTGATTCCAATGGAAACGCAGGCAGAGGCTTCCACATTACAAGTGGAGCACTAGATCGTTGGTTTAGTGGCCGAGGTCAGTATTTTGGTTGGTCAAGTGTAGCGACATACGTAGAATACAGTGAAGAGTACAGACTTATGGACTGTCAGTAACATTACACTCTGAAAGCCCGTGGGTACAGTGCAGCATGCTGTGATTCTTATGTGGCGGTACGCTGGGTGTGAGGATGTTTCTCTAAAAGCGAAAGCCATATTGATGTTGTTATTTATAAATTGTGAATCTGGTTGATTTTGTGTATGTCATCGTATGGAGTTTATCTTATTATGATTACGGTGTGGGCGAGACTGATTTTGTTTATGCTATTTTAACGAAAATTTTCTTGTTACGCTGCCTTGTACGTCATATTGTATAGGAATTTGTATTGAGAAATTTGCGTAATTAGTCCCATTGATAGTTGATAGTAGCTTTGCTTTAGTGACTAGTTGCTGTTGGGAGTGGTTGCAGATTTATCTAGTTGTACGGTTAACTGTGGAAGTTAAACTTACTGGCAGTCCTCTACCTATGGTTCGGTAAACATATAGTAAACTATTTTGACCCCATTCTATCTGTTGGAGCGATATCTACCTTAATTGTTTTTTTTTTCTTTTTTTGCACTGCGTTAAAGTGATTTTGTGTTATTCTTTGTTGAGCCAGTCTTCCAAGAATTTTATTGGGCTGTAAATTTTGTTATCATTTCTCTGAGGTCAATAAGAATATTTTGTGTTTAATATATTCTTTGTAAAATTAAATCCACACCTGCAGAATCGCCAGACCGAAGCCTCCTCCACCCAAATCCTGCGCTACAAACGTGTTTATCACTTCCATACTGTCGCACATCTAGTTGTAGCATTTCACTGACGAATGTCATCTCCTCAGAATCAACAAAAATTTCTAACAAAGGAGACATTCAAACAACAAAAACTCTGGTGAATATCGCAGCGAACGTTATTTTAAATACACTCCCGGACGAGTAAGATACGGTTGTGAAAGAGAAATATGAACAGGAATTAGATGAAAAATAGCTGCTAACGACCACCATGATTTCCCAAAGACTCCCTATCAGTTTTGCAAGGATTATTCTATACTTCGAAAACGATCGTGACTGAATGGTAAATAGAACAGTGTGCTAGAGCGATAATTACTGAGTCATTTTTGCACTTTGGTTGCGGGTGGAGTGTAGTTGTCTATCTGATACTTAAGATGAAATGCAACAAACGTACCAATTGAAACTTGCTTTCCATACGTAATCATCGGATGTTTTCTACATCTGTTTGTCCATACATACTCCTCAAAGAACAAGATGCATGGCGGAGGGTATCTTATACTATTACTAGTCATTTCCTTTCATGTTCGGTCCGCAAATACAGTGACAGAAAAGCAAATGCTTAGATGCCTCGATACGAACCCTAATTTCTCTTATCTTCGTAGTCCTTACGCAAAATGTACGTTAGCGCAGTTTCGTCGTTCTCAAATCAGCTTCAAATGCCGGTTCTCTAAGTTTTCTCAATAATGTCTCGCGAGGAGAACGTCACCCCCTCCAGGTTTTCCGACTTGAGATCTCGAAGCATCTCCGTAATTCTAGCGTGTTGCTCGAATCTACCGGTAACGTGCCACTCAATTGCTGCGACACCTGCCGTTAATCCGACCTGGTGGGGATCCCAAGTAGTATTTAAAAATAGGCAGCACCAGCGTCCTATAAGTAGCATAATTTACTGATGAGTCATACTTTACTGCAATTCTGTCAATAAACCGGACTCGACCATTCGCCTTCCGTACTACCCTCCTTACGCGCTCGTTCTAGTTTCATATGGCTTTGCAACCGTACGCCAAAATATTTAATCGTCGTTAATTTGTCAAGCCTCACGTAACTAATAATGTATTCCAATATAACGGGATTGTTTTGCCTTCTCATCAGCACTACCTTACATTTTTCTACATTTATAGCAAGCTGCCATTCATCACATCAACTATAAATTTTGTCTAAATGATCCTGTATTGTCCTACGTCCTACAGTACTCAGTGGCGGCATGTTCCTGCACACGACATCGTCATCATGTCATCATCCAACAGCAAACGGGCACAGGCTACTGTTAGCTCTGCCCGTCAGATCATTAATGTATATAGGGAATAAGAGCAGTCCTATTACACTTTTCTGGGGCGCTCCTGACCATACCTTTATCCTGAATAAACACTTGTCGTCGACGGCAACGTATACTGGGAACCTTATCCGTATGCTCGGGCCAACGTTAGTAGTTTGTAGTGGGGCAACGCGTCAAATGTTTTCCGGAAGTCTAGGTGTATGGAATCTGCGTATTGCCCTACATCCGTGGTTCGCAGTTTATCATATGAGACAAGCGTGAGCTGCGTTTCGAATGCTTTCTAAACCCTTGCTGATTTGTAGGTGGAAGCATTTCTGTCCGAAGGAAATTTGTGACATTCGAACTCAGAATATGTTGAATAATTCTGCAACAAACCAATGTTAAAGATATTGATCTGTTATTTTGCGGACCCGTTCTCTTACCTTCTTATTACAGGAATCACACGCGCTTTTCCAGTTGCTTGGTACTCTGCACTGTACGAGAAACTCGCTATAAATGCAATCCCAGTAAGGGTCCGGTACCATAGAGTATTCTCTGTAAAACCGAATTGAGATTCCATCCGAAATTGGCGACTTACTTGTTTTCAACTTTATAGTTGCTTCTCTATGCCGGGGGTGTCTATTACTTTGACCTCCATACGAGAGTCTGTGCGACGGTCAGCCAATGGTATGTCTCTATGATCCTCCTTCGTAAATGATTTGTTTCACGCGAAATTTAAAAATTTTGCTTTCCTTTTTCTGTCTTGTTTTGCCGCGTCTTACTGGTCAACGAGTGACTGGATATAAATCTTCGACCCCCTTAACCATTTAACGTAGGATCCAAATTTTCACGGGCACTAAGCAAGATCTTTCACTGAGGTACGGCGGTGGAAGTTGTGTCCTTTGCACTTCGATCTTTTTACAGGCGCACGAACTTTACAAGTTTTTGAACCGTTTCCGAAAAAGAGGCCTCTCGAAATCCGACCAAGAGGAACCACCTCACAACAGTGGGCGACATCTCGCGTCGTCTGCTCGACTGAAGCCAACCGTCCCGGGAGTTGCTGTGCTACGAAAAACTGTTTACTCGAGACAGCTGGTCTGCTTGCCAGATGCCGATCTGGGTTCTGCCTCTCGTGATAGTAAATAGAGCACCCGTTGATTATGAAGACATTAATGTTGAGATTGTTGATGGCTGAATGGCTGAAAGTGGTCCTCACAGGCGAATCTTGCTTGAATTTATAGAGTTATGTTCGTAACAGTTTTTTCTGAAGGTTAATGGCAGGAACATCATGGAAAGAAACTAGTTTGTTGGCAGTAGCTTTGGTGTAATGGAGCACGGAGCATCCTGCCTTCGTTGATGGGTGTCTTAACTACAATGACATAACGCATCCGCTTACTGTGAAGACGGCAACATATGTACTGAAAGATGACTGATGACTGAAATACTTTCATTTAGGTGTTGTGGCGACTTTGGTAGACTGGTGTTGTACAATTTTTGGTAGGACTACAACAAAACCAGTTACTTATTATTAGAGTAACATGAGGTTCTATTTAATCACTGCTTCTTTCGGCTAGTAATCGTTATTTTGTTGAGGAAATCTCCACCTGGGACCGTGTGGCAATTTCGTCTCTCAAGCAGTGTAAATGGCACTAAGTTCATGCACCTTATACAACCAGCAAACAAGCAACGCGGAATTGTTTTGATGACTTCGGTATTTTCTGTTTCGGTTCCGAGGATATCTCCACTATTTTCACATTTTGTGATTCTACAGTCAGAGACAGTAGGTCCATTGCTTCCGTTCCAGGAACCTTTTAGAACAGTTGGCACTACTTATTGCGTCAGAATTCTTTCTGGGCTCTTCTTGGACTACGTCTAACGAATCTATCACAGATAAAACTTCCGTAAGACTAGTATCCGTGGCGTTAAACAGTTTCTCTCTAATATCTACTGGCAATCTAGCCTTCAATATTCGTAACAGGTTCTGTGTGGTTACTGGTTCATCCCAGTACCGTGTCATATTAATGTATTTTTCAGTGGATTTTTCTCAAAGAGCTTGTCTTCGGATTATATATTTCTGCGTTATATGCAGTCTTTCTTAGTCGTTCTTGAGTCGACGTTGACTTCAACTGGTCGAGAAACGCCTTCTCATATTTGTTAAATGTTTTGCATGTTTCTGCTGCGTCCAATGCACAGAGCGATGTGTCACCGGAAATGTGTGAAACCACAAACTGGATTTTCTGTTCCTCCGTCCAAGAACACTTCTAAAGTTTCAAATAAAAACTACGGGATAAATATTCTTTTTACTCTACTCATTAATACTTGAAATTGACGTTGTTTAATTAAGCTCTCTTCATGCATTAAGGTACTTAAGTGCATGGAGTTGTTGTCTTTAGCAGGCGGGGTACTGACTTTATTGCATGTACACTCTACTTCATAATTCGGGTTTCTTGGTGAAACAAATTGCTGGGGTAATACAGACTGATTACCGAAACATGGTGTATTGTGCTCTGCAATAGAGGTTGTCGGCAAATTTACATTTTTCTTTTGCCTGTTAGTATCAGCGTCGCCGTTGCTGAGTGCTGACATTGTCTCAAAATTGTGATTTTCTAAGTTCAATACCTTGGCTACTTCCATTCAGACTTGTTTCTGTACTCCCGTGGGGATATCATTCTGTATTGACTCCATAGTAGTAGTCAAAGCTTTGAATTGCGTTTCTAATTTATCTACTTCGGTTTGAAGATTATTCACTTGAGTTGGTATGTTTGCCAGCGGTTTCTTTGTTGAAATCAGTCGTAATTGCTGTATCGCGAACGACTAACACCTGATTAATTCTCTGGACAATTTCCTTATCTCGTTCTGCAAAAATATTGTTCATTTGTTCCATGATTTTCTTTTCATGCTCCCTGCGCTCGCGTTGCTGTTCATACTCCTACTCCCTGCGCTCGGATTGCTGTTTTCCTATAGCCTTTTCTTGTCTACGCTTTTCCTTTTCCTGCACCATAATCCTAAACCTTTCAAGTAATAATGCTGGCATTTCACTATTCGGTAGTGCCATAGCTTGAGAATTGCTAATTTCTGCCCATTGTCCGGTAGAAATACATTACTGGCCATTAAAATTGCTACAACAAGAAGAAATGCAGATGATAAACGAATATTCATTGGACAGATATATTATACTAGAACTGACATGTGATTACATTTTCACGTAATTTGGGAGCATAGATCCTGAGAAATCAGTACTCAGAACAACCACCTCTGGCCGTAATAACGGACTTGATACGCCTGGGCATTGAGTCAAACAGAGCTTGGATGGCTTGTGCAGGTACAGCTGCCCATGCAGCTTCAACACGATACCACAGTTCATCAAGAGTAGTGACTGACGTCTTGTAACGAGCCAGTAGCTCGGCCACCATTGACCAGACATTTTCAATTGGTGAGAGATCTGGAGAATGTGCTGACCAGGGCAGCAGTCGAACAATTTCTGTATCTAGAAAGGCCCGCACAGGACCTGCAACATGCGGTCTTGCATTATCCTGCTGAAATGTAGGGTTTCGCAGGGATCGAATGAAGGGTAGAGCCACGGGTCGTAACACGCCTAAAATGTAACGTCCACTGTTCAAAGTGGCGTCAATGCGAACAAGAGGTGACCGAGACGTGTAACCAATGGCACCCCATACCATCACGCCGGGTGATACGCCAGTATGGCGATGACGAATACACGCTTCCGAAGTGCGTTCACCGCAATGTCGCCAAAAACGGATGCGAACATCGTGATGCGGTAAACAGAGCCTGGATTCATCCGAAAAAAATGACGTTTTGCCGTTCGTGCACTCAGGTTTGTCGTTGAGTACACCATCGCAGGCGCTGTTAAGATGCCTGTCATCTCGACTGCTAGTGATACGACGCTATTGGGATACAGCACGGCGTTTCGTATTACCCTCCTGAACGCACCGATTCCATATTCTGCTTACAGTCATAGGATGTCGACCAACACGAGCAGCAATGTCGCAATACGATAAACCGCAATCGCGATAGGCTACAATATGACACTTATTAAAGTCGGAAACGTGATGGTACGTATTTCTCCTCCTTACACGAGGCATCACAACAACGTTTCATCAGGCAACGCCGGTCAACTGCTGTTTGTCTATGAGAAATCGGTTGGAAACTTTCCTCATGTCAGCAAGTTGTAGGTGTCGCCACCGACGCCAACCCTGTGTGAATGCTCTGAAAAGCTAATCATTTGCATAGCACAGCATTTTCTTCCTGTCGGTTGCATTTCGCGTCTGTAGTACGTCATCGTCGTGGTGTAGTAATTTTAATGGCCTGTACTGTATTATCATTCACGTCTCAAGGTTTAACTGCAGGAATGTCCGTCTGTGTTGACAAATCCTCAGTTTCATTTTCGCTCGGAATATCAGGTAATAAATCGTTATCACATATGTTTACATTATCAAGGACTTGCACTGAACTGTGAGACGGTTGATCTACTTGAGGGTCTAATGGCATTTTCGCACCACCATGCTCATTCGAGTTTACTTGCTTCTTGGCCCTAACCACGTTTGACACTAATGTTGCACATAAATATATATTACTCACAATAACAATATTTCCCACAAAAATCTTACAACTAACACATGTACAAATAATACTAACTAAATGGGTGCACAGAATACCTACGAGACAGTTAGACTTGAAAATATTACACTCGCCGCTGGAATACTGAAGCACTGATACTTAAGGCTGTTGTCTATCTAACTTCTGTGTTATGTTTTAACAGCGCGTCCAAGCAACCATGTCAAATTGCGTGTGTGCATGAAAGCTGTCGTTACCTTAGGTCCGTTGTTCACTAAAAGCACAGCTCAATTATTGTTAGTTATTTCTGTGGTGTCACCGCCAGACACCACACTTGCTAGGTGGTAGCCTTTAAATCGGCCGCGGTCCGCTAGTATACGTCGGACCCGCGTGTCGCCACTGTCAGTGATTGCAGACCGAGCGCCGCCACACGGCAGGTCTAGAGAGACTTACTAGCACTCGCCCCAGTTGTACAGCCGACTTTGCTAGGAAAGGTTCACTGACAAATACGCTCTCATTTGCCGAGACGATAGTTAGCATAGCCTTCAGCTACGTCATTTGCTACGACCTAGCAAGGCGCCATATCATTTGATATTTATCTTGTGAAGCATGTACAAACAAGAGCGATGTTCTCTAATTGTGGATCAAAGTTAAGTATTCCAAGAACTACGTTCTTTTCTTTATAGGATAATTACTTTACCTTGTCCAGACTCACGCCAATCTGCGTGAGCTTGAAAGCGTGCATTTCGGCCTCCTCTAGCAACACGGTGTTGGCTCTTCTGCCAACACTTCATATGGCGACGAGTATAAAAACGGTCTTCTTCTTTCTATTGCACTAATTTACTTGTGTCATGGCTTCGCCACAATCTCCAGATATACTGTCCGAATTTTATCGCTTGCAGAATCAGCAGACGCAGGCCTTATTGGATGCCCTTGGACAGCTCGTCCAGGGTCAACGTGCGATGCAAAACGATGCGGCAGCCGCCGCTCCACCGCTCCCGCAGCCACAACACGCTGTTGCACCACCTTTTCGTCCTTTTGATGCGGCACTGGAAAGCTGCACGGAGTGGTCACGCCAATTTGGATTCCATCTCGCCGCCTACAGAATTCAAGGTAACGACTGGCAGCCTTATTTGCTCTCGTGTGTTGGAGTGCACACGTACCGTGTGATAGTGAAATTATTTCCCCGACGCGACGTAGCAACTCTGTCCTACGACGAAATTTTGTCGGCATTAGATGCATATTTCAAAGACTCAGTCAATGTAGTTGCCAAAAGGTATACGTTCTTTCGTACAAAACATGCGGCCGGTCAAACTAATCGGTAGTGGGTTGCAACTTTGCAAGGCCTTACTAGGGATTGTGCTTTTGAGTGTGAACGTGGACTCCCTTATTCAGATACTATGGTGCGTGCTGCAATTGCACCGAACGTTTCTGATGTTCATATAGGGGAGCAAATTTTGAAACTAGTCAATCCCTCCCTTCAACAAGTGATGGACATATTGGATCGGCAAGACACACTTGACTTTGCTCAGGAATCATTTGCAACTTCGCTAGCCATGTGTTACATTAACCGGCCCGCCGGGCGCGCTGCACGGAAAAGTAAACAGCCCTCGTGCCCGTCCGCGCATCTGCTGCCAAGCTCTCCGCTATGTGTGCCGCGCAAGCACGCCAATGCAGTGCTAAAATCATGTCCGCAGTGTGCAACTAGACATTCGCGTGACAATTGCCCGTCACGCCAAGCTATTTGCTTTTTCTGTACTAAAAAAGGACATGTTCAGAGTGTTTGCCAGAAAAAGCTCAGATCGGACACTCACAACCATTCCAGGCCCTTTGCTTCGCGCCGGAATCGGAGTCGAACCACGAATACTCAGGCTCATGACCCTTCGCCCATGGACATTCATGTGGTTAATTCCGCTCCGCCCAGTGCCACTCTCTCTAACAGTGACTGTGTTCGTCCCACAAAAAGAGTGCGTCGATGTCGCAGGAAATCCCGTCAAGTCACGAGTGATTCTTTACCAGTGTCAGTTCACGTTACACGAGACGGTCGCTCTTGTCGTCGGCAGGACAATAAACGTTTTGTAGATTTGGACATTCATGGCAACGTGTTCTCATTCCAGCTCGATACTGGAGCTGCAGTTTCACTGATCAATCACGACATGTACAAACAACTGGGCACACGTTTGTTGCATGCCGCAAATGTTAAGTTAACTAGCTATTCCGGTCAGAATATCCCTGTGTTAGGACAGTGCAGCCTTCTTGCAACATACAAGGGACAAACACAACTTGTGTCTTTTTACGTCCTTCGTTCTTCTTCTGCAGTGAACTTGTTTGGTTTGGATTTATTTCAGTTGTTTAACTTGTCAATAGTCAATCAGGTCCTATAAGTGAACCAGACTGTGCCTTCAGCCAGTGTTTCTCGTCTATGTGACGAATTTGCAGACATTTTTGCACCGGGCCTTGGTTGCACTAAGAACTATAATAAATATGTGCGCCACGCCTCTTCCATTTCAGCTCCGCTTCATCGCTGACGCCGTAAAGGTGTTCCGTTCGTCTGGACGACGGAATGCGAACGCGCCTTTCGCCAGTTGAAATCGGCGTTGCTTTCTAATACTTGCCTTACGCCATTCGATCCCCAGAAACCCCTTTTGTTGATGGTAGATGCATCGGATTTCGGGATCGGTGCTGTGCTTGCGCACAAAGATGGATCGCATGATCGCCCTGTTGCCTTTGCGTCCAAATTGCTCTCGTCTGCGCAACGCAATTATTCACAGATCGAGAAAGAAGCTTTGGCTCTTGTATTTGGTGTTACTAAGTTTCATGATTTCTTGTATGGTCGTCACTTTACCATCATCATGGACCACAAACCTTTGACATCGCTTTTTCATCCGAACAAGCCTGTACCTCCACGTACAGCGCCGCAATTCATTCGCTGCTCTATTTTCCTCTTGCAGTACCACTACGATATCTTGTATCGGTCCACTGCTAAGCACGGAAACACCGATGCGTTGTCCCGTTTCCCTGTTGCTGAGGATAGAGCATTCGATTCTTCTGAACTTGCTTGCATGTTTATTGATGCGGAAACCGATGACGTGGTCGAATCGTTTCCGATCGATTTTCGTCGTGTAGCTACAGCCACAGCTGCGGACCCGGTCCTTGCTCCCGTTTTGCGATTTGTTGCTACGCAATGGCCCTTGTCAAAGTCACGGATCGGGGATCCGTTGGTTCGCCGATTTTTTGCTCACAAGGAGAGACTTTTTGTACGACGTGGTGTTTTGCTGTTGCGTTCAGATAATGATCAGTCCAGGGTCGTGGTCCCACGTTCGTTATAGTCCTCTGTCTTACGGCTTCTCCACCAAGGACTTTGGGGTATAGTGCGAATGGAACAACTTGCTCGTCAGCACTGTACTTGGTTCGGAATCGATGCTGCGACTACGAATATGTGCTCTTCTTGCATGGCGTGTGCCGAACAACAATCCGCACCACCGCGGAAGTTCATTGCATAGCCGAAAGCCACTTCCCCTTGGCAACGCATACACATAGATTTTGCTGGTCCATTCTGGAATGCTCGATGGTTGGTTGTGGTAGATTCCTTCAGTAATTTTCCTTTTGTTGTCCGGATGTCTTCCACGACGTCATCTGCCACCATCCAAGCGTTATCCACTATCTTTTGCATTGAAGGACTTTCACAGACTGTTGTTTCCGACAATGGCCCACAATTCATGTCCGCAGAATTTCAGTCATTGTGCAAGGCCAATGGTATTCAACATCTGACATCCGCGCCATTTTCGCCTCAGTCAAACGGTGCCACTGAACGATTGGTCCGGACTTTCAACTCCCAGATGTTGAAGTTGAAAGAGTCGCATTCTCGGGAGGACGCGTTATTGCTCTTTTTGTGCGCGTATCGCTCTCTGCCCCGAGATGGTCACTCGCCAGCTGAGTTGTTGCACGGTCGTCCTCATCGAACCTTGATGTCTTTGGTGCATCCGCCGCATCAGGTTCCTGTGCAGCGGCAGACGCCTGCTTTTGCTCCAGGCGACGTTGTATACTATCGCAACTATCGAGGTTCACAGCGTTGGCTCGCAGGGCGCATTCTCCGCTGCCTCGGCCGCGCTATGTATCTGGTTTTGGGGGCCTCTGGTGAGGTGTGTCGGCATCTCAATCAGCTGCGCCTCTGTCGTCGCACGGGTTCTGCCGCTCCCCGTCTGCTTTCAGCGACGGTGCCGTCCGGTCAGCGCCCTGGGGACCCATCTACTGGCTCGCCTCATCCCCAGGTGTTCCCGACGCTGCCTTCCATTTTGCCCCGTGGCGACGCGCCGCCGCCGCCGCCGCCTGTTCTCCCGCCGGCGACGCCCGCAGTGGACGCTTCGCTGCAGCCGCCAAGCGCCTCACTGGGTCACGCGCGGCCGATCGCTTCCCGTGACCAGGTGTCCTCCGACATGGAACTCTTGCCCGCTCCGGACCAGATGTCGTCTTCGCCCGTCGGCTGCCCCACCCCGATGAAGGTCGAATCTTCGGCCCCTCCTGTCTCTCTACGGGCGCATACACCGCATATTGGCGTGTACCCTGGACTAGGTTTTCAGGCGTTTCCTAGCTCCCCTCGGTCCGAATGGCCGGGTGCGGGTGGCACAGCCTCGCCTATTGTTAGGCTCCCCACCTCGTCGCATACGTCAACATAGGGTCCTCCCCACGGCGAGCGGAAGCCTTATAACACAACCGTTCGCCGATTTGCGGGGGAGGAATGTGGTGTCACCGCCAGACACCACACTTGCTAGGTGGTAGCCTTTAAATCGGCCGCGGTCCGCTAGTATACGTCGGACCCGCGTGTCGCCACTGTCAGTGATTGCAGACCGAGCGCCGCCACACGGCAGGTCTAGAGAGACTTACTAGCACTCGCCCCAGTTGTACAGCCGACTTTGCTAGGAAAGGTTCACTGACAAGTACGTTCTCATTTGCCGAGACGATAGTTAGCATAGCCTTCAGCTACGTCATTTGCTACGACCTAGCAAGGCGCCATAGCATTTGATATTTATCTTGTGAAGCATGTACAAACAAGAGTGATGTTCTCCAATTGTGGATCAAAGTTAAGTATTCCAAGAACTACGTTCATTTATTTATAGGATAATTACTTTACCTTGTCCAGACCTCACGCCCATCTGCGTGAGCTTAAAAGCGTGCATTTCGGCCTCCTCTAGCAACACGGTGTTGGCTACATCAAAACCAGTTACTTACTATTAGTGTAACATGAGGTTCTATTTAATCACTGCTTCTCCCGGCTAATAATCGTTTTTTTATCAAAGAACGCTCCACCTGGGATCGTGTGGCAATGTTGTCGGTCAAGCAGCGTAAATGGCACTAGGTTCATGAACAAAAGTGATCTTATACAACCAGAAAACAAGCTGCACCCATGTTAAGTAATCTCAACTATACAAGAGTAAGGATTTTTAGCAATCTTCACTTTTAATGCATAATAGTCTCATTACTAGTTGCAGATCATCTATCCAGTTTACCGATACCCTTATTCGACGTAGCAACACTTTTCTTTAAGCAAAATTAACAGTTTTGACGCATAATACCACACGCGCACAACACTAACGTATTGTCTCCTGTTAAAAAATTACATAAAAGTTGTTCCAAAAAAAACAGGCTTCATACATCTGCAGAGAACAATTTTTGTGCCGGCTGGAGTGGCCGAGCGGTTCTAGGCGCTACAGTCTGGAACCGCGCAACCGCTACGGTCACAGGTTCGAATCCTGCCTCGGGCATGGATGTCTGTGATATCCTTAGGTTAGTTAGGTTTAAGTAGTTCTAAGGTCTAGGGGACTGATGACCTCAGAAGTTAAGTCCCATAGTGCTCAGAGCCATTTGAACCATTTTTTGAACAATGTTTGTAACGTAATATCCTGTTTGCACTATATTTATAGATTATTCACAATCTAACTGGAATTTATTACCTCTGAGTGGGTTCTGGGGCACCAACACACAATTATTATCGCAATAATGGCCATCAAGACATATGTCTGTATAAAAATTTAGTTTAAAACTGCGACTGCAATATTTCACTAAGATGGCGGCTAACATAAGACAATCACTTATCGAATCTCCTTCAGGCGCTGTTTTACTACTAACAAATATTATATATGTATTAAATCTTTCCTGCGGCTTTAATATGTGCATTAACGTTTAAAAGTAATTCTCAATGTCAATTACTTATTATTCAGCATTTACCAATAAATCACACCGTACATCAATAGCGCTAATGGCTGCGCTCCATTGTAGCTGATAAGAAACGTTAACATTCATTTACGACAAGAATCATATTGAAATAAAAGTTCAAACAAAAGGGTTGATTTCAATTCACAGATACTCTATTTTTCAAACATTACTTGACAAGAGAGTATAGTTTTTTACAGACCTCTGTGATATGAGATATCAATCACATCCGATCAGTACAACAGTTCGGACAAGAAGAAGAATTATTCCAGAAGAATCATAGATAAAAGAGATGGAGGTTTTCATTATCTTTTTCCATAGGTATTATCAGAGAAACAGGTTTTTACAGAACACTTAATTATGCCATTGACAATAATTATTTGTTATTTTAGTAACGATGAAGTTCTCTTTATTGATATCACGAGAGTGTTCATTCAGATTCCACACACAGTGATGTCGTAAATATTTTTCTGAATAACATATATGCGTGGATATTACAGTGTGATGCTGTGTCTAGCTATTCAGATGCAAATTCTATCTGGATTTAATCTAGACTGAAGATAATGAATGTCGTTATCGATGGGTTGGAGGATGAGTTTCTTGCAGGTGATGGAAGTTGACGTTTAACGTATCTGCCATACCTGGGTTACATTCAGAGGGGAGACGAACTGCAGGTTGTGTCTCATCAAGAAGAGCTCTTTCAGTCCTCTGAACAGCTGCAAATCATGGAAGTCATCTAGCGACTGTAATGGAAATAACCACTGGCCCATTTCCACTATGTATTGAACACAAGGACAACATGTTGTGTTTGTGTCAATGTACCATCAACTTTTAGATTTCTTACAAATTTTAATTTTTCTTGGCCGTTGTGGTTTTCAGTGGTAGCTTATGTCAAAGCATGTATGGCATAAGATACATCGGTGATAATTTTCCTGCCCTTGAGGATCGTTCAGAACCCAAACCGGTAGCAAAATAAAATAATTTTATTACAGACAGCACAGTGTTATAATTTTTTTTAATTTTTTACATATTGTTGACCATCGCCTAAGCTAGATGTTCAGCTGGATCGATAATAATGTAGTAATAAGAATGCGGTGTTCTAGGTGTAACAAATTGTAGTCCCTGCTGACTACAATTGATACCATTTTCTGTGGTGCCGGCATCGAGCAAGTTTTCTAAAAGTAATGATTTTTCCAGGCAGTTATGGTTTTCTGTGGTAACTTATGTCAGAGCATGTATGACCTGTGATACATCTGTGATGATTTTCCTGCCGTTGATGATGGCCCAGAACCCAAACTCGTAGCAAAATAAAATAACAATATTACAGTGTTACGCATTTTTTAAAAAAAAGATCCATTTGTCAATCTATGGAACTTAGAGCTCACAGGGTCTCTATCGTCACGTTAAAGAATTGTACTATCTGTCGACGGACATTTAGTGCCATCTATCTCTGGCCAAGTTCCAACGAGTTCCAGAATCTACGAAACATCAAACTGTTAGCTTCTAATAAGAAAGCTGGCCCAATTCAATATTATATGTGTCGTCAGTACTTCAGTATGTTCAAGAGAAACTGAATTATTGCATCCATTTAAGATATAATCTTCAACCGCCACTTTTCTTCGTGTGTATGATGCTGTGACGGATAATACATGTGTAATCTACGGATTGCTAATTCTGGAGGCAAACGATATCACGTACATCACTATACTGGTGCTATTAGTGAGTTGTTTCTTAGGGTATCGATATGAAATGTTGTCAAAGTAGTGAGGCTGCTTATTTCCTTTGGACTTGGTCTAGCTAGTTGTCATTCACCACCACAGTAAATTTACAGAATTATTTTTATTAATATATTATTAATATTAGGAAATGAGACGCTTAAAGTAGTAAATGAGTTTTGCTATTTGGGGAGCAAAATAGCGGAGGATGGTCGGAGTAGAGGAGATATAAAATGTAGACTGACAATGGCAAGGAAAGCGTTTCTGAAGGAGAGAAATTTCTTAACATCGAGTATAGATTCAAGTGTCCGGAAGTCGTTTTTGAAATTATTTGTATGGAGTGTAGCCATGTATGGAAGTGAAATGTGGACGATAAATAGTTTAGACAAAAAGAGAATAGAAGTTTTCGAAATGTGGTGCCAGAGAAGGATGCAGAGGATTAGATGGGTAGATCACATAACTAATGAGGAGGTATTGAATAGAATTGGGGAGAAGAGAAATTTGTGGCACAACTTGACTAGAAGAGGCGATCGGTTGGTAGGACATGTTCTGAGGCATCAAGGAATCATCAATTTAGTATTGGAGTGCAGCTTGGAGGGTAAAAATCGTAGAGGGAGACCAAGAGATGAATAAACTAAACAGATTCAGAAGGATGTAGGTTGCAGTACGTACTGGGAGATGAAGAAGCTTGCACAGGATAGAGTAGCATGGAGAGCTGCATCAAACCAGTCTCTGGACTGAAGATCACAACAACAACAACAATACATTTTCATTTAATTATTTTATGTTATTATTTAATTCATTTTATGTATACATTTTAATTTCTTTTAGTGTATTACTTATTTTTATATGAAACTTCACCCCGAAGTTTATATACCTCTTGTAGATGTTTTTCACATAACGGATATTAAATAGACTACAATTCAATTCAGAATTGATGTCCATCACTGACATCAGTACGTGTGACCCTCATGGGCACGAATACACTGTTGTATTCGTTGCGGCGCAGAAACATCCTCTGAATTCGTTTCTGGTGTCAACTATAGTATGGGGGCCTTGCATTATCCTACTGGAATGTGCTAGTTAGTACCCTGGCCACGAAAGGTATGACAACAGGGTTTGCCATTCTTGCTATAACTTGGCGAGCATTCAACCTCCGTTCTACAGCTAACTGATCATTCTGTTTTCATACCCAACAGCTTCACACATCATGACTCCGCATACCACGGCAGTAATTGTTTTCTATGATACGACGTCAGCACTAAACGAGGGAAAGCACGTCGAGATCTAACTCAGTTTGCAGTAATCTCTTTCGACGGTTCGTGATGACACTCTGCCGGTAACGTCTACAAGTAATTCAGTTGTTGTCATCCATCTACTTTACAGAGTCAGTTGAACACTCCTGCGAGCCTCTCATGCTGTAATAATTCTAAACGGATCAGGGCCTACTCTTCTAGCCACACTGGTGTCTTGAGTTCGTCTCGTTGCCATTCGTTCCGCTGTCATTACAATACAGCCGACTGTCTGTGTGATATGTCGGTATAATACTCCAGTCTCCCTCATGGCAATGATTCCACCTCCCTTAAAGTCCGAAAGTAAGCGATAAGCTGCACGTGAATGTCGTCTGACCGTACTGCGTTCCAAATCTCCCCCTGAACGGTTCCAGTAACGTTAGATACATCCAACAGCCATCACGTGTGCAAACCAACCATCTTCAGTTGGGTAGAAATTCCTTTTCCCCACAATGAAAATAAGTTGTCGCAAGGTAACATTTTGGGCAACACACGTCACAGATACTGAAATTTAAGGTTACTATAAATGATTGAAACGAATTCATTAATTCACTGTAGCTATACTCACATGGAAAAACTCAGAGTTTTGTATTGTTGCCGCCGCAGATTTCTGCCATAAGAGGGCAGCAGCATGTAGTTAGGCAATTCTGCTTGAAAAGCATTCACGGCAGCCTGCCGTAACAGTGCAACGACTCTTCAGAAGGAAGGTGAACAAAGATCCACCATCTGCCAACTCCAAACGACAATGACATGTGCAGTTAAAAGGTTCAGGAGCCTTCTGCATAGGGAAATCAGTGGGTCGGCCAACAGTGAGAGAATAAACGGTTGACTGCGTGCGTTGTCAGCCCACACAACAATGAACAGTGCCAGTAGAGAATCGGAAAAACCACAACCTATTGTGTGGAAGATCTTAAGAAAAAGACTGAAGTTGAAGCCTTACCGCTTGCGATTGCTACAAGCACTGACTCCCAGTGACAAAGTCAGACGCATTGAATTTTCGGCGCAGTTGCGACATTTTATAGAAAATGGTGGGTTTTGTGAGAAAGTCATCTTCAGTGATGAAGCAACGTTTTTTCCCTTGTGTGTGAATGACACAGTGAAGGAGACAGTTTGGAGGACAAAGAATCTCATCGTTATCGTGCAGCACATTCGAGACTCACCAAAAGTTAATGTATACTGTGCAGTATCACGGTTTGAAGTTTGCAGTTCATTTCGTTTTTGCGAAAAGACAGTTACAGGACACGTGTATCTGGACATGCTGGAAAATAGGCTCGCGCCACAATGGAGACAGACAGTGTGGACTTTATCTACAAACAGATTGGTGCTCCACGTCGCTTCCCTCATAAGATATGTGAATTCTTAAACAGGAAATTATGAAACCTGCTTATGGGCCGTGGTAGAGCTGATGATCAGCAGTTGATATCATTACCCCCACGCCCTCCGGACTTAGCGCCATGCGATTTTTCTTGTGTGTATGTGTGTGTGTGTGTGTGTGTGTGTGTGTGTGTGTGTGTGTATGGGTGGGGGGAGGGGGGCGGGGCGGGGTGACGTGAAAGATTCTGTGTTATGCCTCCCGTAGCAACACACCTACCAAAACTGCAAACTTCCATCAACAATGCTTTTGAACAGATTGATAGACACATGTTGCGTTGGACGTGGGAAGAATTCCACTATCGAAAATTTTCAGAATCACTGGGCACTTGTAATACGTCAAAAACACACAAAAAATTTCCGAGTTTGCTATGTGCGTGAAAAGTAGTATGACAACAATTTAAATAATATGGCTACAGGAAATATATGAAATCGCTTCAATCATTTACAACAACCTTGTACTGGAGTATCTGTTTGGTGGGATCCGGTCTAGGTGTTCATGGTGTAACACCTTCAATCAGTGCACTTCGTCATTAGTGTAGTCGACCTGTGATTGTGCAGTACTTGACTGGGAAACTCTGATGGCGGTTTTCAGTACCTACACACATCTGTTTTGTAATTACAGTGCTAAGATCGGAATAGAATGAAAACACCCACAGTTTTATGTAGAAAAGTGGTGTAGTGTCTTGTAAGCAACAAGTGTCTCCGTTAACAGAAGTACTCATTGCAATAAGTCACTAATGAAATAGTTCTTTGATATTTTTAACTAATAGTTGACTCGAACCAACAGCTCCTGGAATTTTTCTTCTTGGACGTCATTTTCTGCAAATTAATGTTTTACCGGCGATGGATCACCGATATTATCATAGTCTCGTGTAGGGAAATTCCCATCTGACTAGCACAAGTGACGCTTTTTTGTATACTTGTAACATACTTTTTTATCCCTTCCAAATTTTAATTAAACTTGCTGTTTTGCCTTTGATACCTCTCTTAGTTTGAATTACAGTCCAGCAAACATTTGCAGTAAACTACAAAAATAGTCATGAAACTGCGTTTATAAGTAAATTCGTTGCTTACTTGTTACCATAGAACATCTGAAAACAAGAGAGGTTTCATTATTTTCGCTTCACAGGCACACAAACGCGGTGTTTCCCTGCGAGCAGAGAGTTGCCGGGCTCACACACACAAATTCGAAGGGAGGGACAAATAGCAGCCAATCTCATTCATCGCAAAGCACCGCTGGGCTATTTTCGTACGCGTGTTTTTAGCTCGCTTCCGTAATTGAGTGGTGTGACTATTTTTTAGATGAGAAAATCACATTTTACAGTTCATTAAGGCAAGTTCCGACACTGTCCTGATATTACATTTATCAAGCTACATGAAATGAGGAAACGTGACATATATTTATAGCTCGCTGAAGTTCTTTATACAATTAATTGTTGGTAAGGCGGGTACCAGGTTGAGATTCATTGGGAGAGTGCTTAGAAAATGTAGTCCATCAACAAAGGAGGTGGCTTACAAAACACTCGTTCGACCTATACTTGAGTATTGCTCATCAGTGTGGGATCCGTACCAGATCGGTTTGACGGAGGAGATAGAGAAGATCCAAAGAAGAGCGGCGCGTTTCGTCACAGGTTTATTTGGTAACCGTGATAGCGTTACGGAGATGTTTAATAAACTCAAGTGGCAGACTCTGCAAGAGAGGCGCTCTGCATCGCGGTGTAGCTTGCTCGCCAGGTTTCGAGAGGGTGCGTTTCTGGATGAGGTATCGAATATATTGCTTCCCCCTACTTATACCTCCCGAGGAGATCACGAATGTAAAATTAGAGAGATTAGAGCGCGCATGGAGGCTTTCAGACAGTCGTTCTTCCCGCGAACCATACGCGACTGGAACAGGAAAGGGAGGTAATGACAGTGGCACGTAAAGTGCCCTCTGCCACACACCGTTGGGTGGCTTGCGGAGTATAAATGTAGAATGTAGAATGTAGAACTTGAACAGACTGCCCAGTTGTTATGAATACATTTTGTTTTATTGAGAAGTACGTAAAGACGGATGAAAAAGAGGCAGATGGATTGACATGCGCCATGATTATACTAAACGTATCCTAAATCACTTCGATAAATCTGTCTTCCTATGATTTATTTCCATAGCACACAATACGGACCCCTTGTATTCTGCGACTGTCATTTAACTGTTTTCCATTTGAAGGTACTGATTGCACATATATTCATGAACGTATAATGATTTTCGGTCTCTGTTGCTCTTTCAACATATCAGTATTGCGGAGTTCTTTCACACTGAATAATTAGCTCCCTTTATAGATCCCACATTGCTGATATATTAGCATGAGTGGATGGCTGTCTGAAATTCACATTGTGGAATGAAAAATAATATTGCACTAAATTATTTTTAATCTAGTAAAATTGAATCCATTCTTCACTGGGCCCCTGGTACAGTAACCAATTATGAATTTCTCGAAATGAGACAGTGTCTTTTGCAAAAGGTTTTCTATTTACAGGATGCCCTTTTGGGGCATCGGCAGATTGGCAGTGTCGGGGTTTTTCACTGTCGGTGTTTTTCACGTGACGTGTAGGTGCCGGTAACACTCCCTGACTTCGACCTATATTAGGTTATTTCCTTTCCAATCTGGAAAAAATTTCTCTCTAATAAAGAATTCCGTAAAACAGACGTTGGTGATCACAACAGTGAAAACCCTCGACACCACCAAAGGCAGTAAGGTCGTACTACACTGATGAGCCAAAGAAACTGGTAGATCTGCCTAATATCTTATAGGGTCCCTGCGCGCACGCAGAAGTGCCGCAACAAGACGTGGCATGGACTCGACTAATGTCTGGAGTAGTGCTGGAGGGAACTGACACCATGAATGCTGCAGGGCTAGCCATTAATCCGTAAGAGTACGAGGGGATGGAGATCTCTTCTGAACGGCACGTTGCAAGGCATCCCAGATACGCCCAATAATGCTCATGTTTGGGGAGTTTGGTGGCCAGTGGAAATGTTCAAACTCAGAAGACTATTCCTGGAGCCACTCTGTAGCAATTCTGGACGTCTGAGGTTTAGCATTGTCCTTCTGGAATTGCACAAATGCGTCGGAGTGCACAATGGACATGAATGGATGCAGATGATCATACACACTGCTTACGTACGTGTCACCTGTCAGAGTTGTATCTAGACGTATCACGATCTCATACCACTCCCATTGCATAAGCCCGCCGGTCGCTGGGGCCGAGTGGTTCTAGTCGCTTCAGTTCGGAACCGCGCTTCTGCTATGGTCTCAGGTCCTAATCCTGCCTCGGGCATG
The DNA here is from genome assembly GCF_023864345.2 of Schistocerca serialis cubense. Taxonomy (NCBI): domain Eukaryota; kingdom Metazoa; phylum Arthropoda; class Insecta; order Orthoptera; family Acrididae; genus Schistocerca; species Schistocerca serialis. The sequence goes on along the minus strand of NC_064641.1, from coordinate 577,135,346 downwards.
GATGTGTGTGATGTCCTTAGGTTAGTTAGGTTCAAGTAGTTCTCCGTCCAGGGGACTGATGTCCACAGATGTTAAGCCCCATAGTGCTTAGAGCCATTTGAACCAGTTTTGCACACACACAACGCCATTACAGAGTCTCCACCAGCATGAACAGTCCCCTTATGACATGCAGGATCCAAGAATTCATGAGGTTGTCGCCACACCTGTATATGTCCGTCAGTCCGATACAATTTGAAATGAGACTCATTCGACCAGGCAACATGTTTCCACTCATCAACAGCCCAATGTCGGTGTTGACGGGCCCAGGCGAAGCGTAAAGCTTTGTGTCGTGCAGTCATCAAGGGTACACGAATGGGTCTTTGGCTCCGAAAGCCCATATCGATGATGTTTCGTTGAATGGTTCGCACGCTGACACTTGTTGATGATCCAGCATTGAAATCTGCAGCAATTTGCGGAAGGGTTGCACTTCTGTGACGCTGAACGATTCTCTTCTGTCGTCGTTGGTCCCGTCCTTGCAGGGTCTTTTTCCGGCCGCAAGGATGTCTGAGATTTGATGTTTTACCAGATTTCACGGTAAACCCGTGAAATGGTCATACGGGAAAATGGCCACTTCATCGCTACCTCGGAGATGCTGTGTCCCATCGCTCGTGCCCCGACTATAATACCACGTTCAAAGTCACTTAAAACTTGATAACCTGCTATTGTAGCAGCAGTAACAGTAACGGATCTAACAACTGCGCCAGACATGTATTGTCTTATATGGGCGTTGCCGACCACAGCGCCGTATTCTGCCTGTTTTGTCTGTTTACATACCTCTGTAATTTAATAGGCATGTCTATACCAGTTTCTTTGGCGCTTCAGTGTATGCTTCAAGTAAGGACGAACATTTACCAGCACATCTCACATCTTGAGAGAGGGAGGATCGTGGCCTGTCGAAAGTGCGGTTTATCGTTTCCTGATACTGCTGCTTGCTTTGGTCGGGATTTAGCGCGTCTCCCGCGAATGTGAGATTGGTTGGTTTGGGATGGCTGTACTCAAAGTCATCCAGGATATTAACGGCTCCACGTTACTATCCCTCGTGAGGACAGATGTACTGTTTACTCGGTCAGCCACGTCTTATACTTTGAGTCAGGAAATTGATTTGTTCTCACCAGAGCAAGTATCCATACGGGAAATGCGAGCACCACAGACTATCTAGTCCAGATTTTACATACAGTATCACGACGTACGTATCTGTGTCTGGAGACGCTGAAGAGAAGCAATGTTTCCAGTTTCATACTTTAATCTTTATAAGACCGTAGTGCCCGGCCTTAATACGTCAGAAATGTAACAACTTTTGTCCAAATTACGGGCAATGCAAACCAGAAGTGACCGTGTTGTGTACACAGTGGCACCCTTAACCATCAAACCGGATGCCTGGTGAAATGTTCAGACTTTAAGTATATTATGGTAAAGCTGAAAAGTAATGTGAACAGCCTGAAATTAATCTTACTAGGGATTAAAGAAATGTAAGGAGAGTCCAAAATTCTGATCATATGATTATCGACTAATAAACAACGGAGTCAGCGATTGCCGTTAATTATTATGCTTATGATGGTGAGGTAACAGGCCGCCTAGAATTGGCACGAGGTAAGGTGAATTTTTTGCAAAGCTGAACGGTAGCGGCTCGAGGGCACAGGGCGCGCCGCAGCCAGCCCGGCTAGTTGATCGTTTCTGATCAGACAGGTGCAGAGGCGACCAACGTCACCAGAAACGGGAAAAATCCCGGCAGGGGGAATTTGGATGAAACGTCGATTGCGTAAGATGGCCGGCTATGCTCTCAGCAGTGGCGGGCTTAGACACAAACTGAAAGATGGTCTCTTACAGCTTTTTGGGAGTCCATAATAATTTACACCCAAATGTGGATGCATATCTGAATACATCAGCAATCCCAGAAAGTTGAGGCTCATCCAGTGAGACAACAATACTTCAATGTCTTTTAAACTACAGATTTTAATATATCACAGCGAATAAGCATTTACACAATCAACCTCAGGATTAACAACTTTTAGTCGCTTCATACGATTTCAACAAACGATATCTCAGACGATAGCATTGCACTAAAACTACTGTCCCTGAAGGCTACATATCTGTATCTATTTTATTTATTGATTTATTACGTTTTTTATATGCTTTTACTATGCAAATGTTTGTCAGATCATCATATTCTCCACATTTACACAGCTAATGAATACATATTGTCATACTTACGTAGCTATTTAACTAGCATTCAGTCTTCAGGCTGCAAGCGGCCCATCGGGACCATACGACCGCCATGTCATCCTCAGCAGAGGATGCGGATAGGAGGGGCGTGTGATCAGCACACGATCGTTTTCTTTGACCGGAGACGCTACTGTTCGGTCGAGGAGCTTCTCAATTGGCATCACAAGGCTGAGTGCCCCACGAAAAATGGCAACAGCGCAGGACAGCCCGGGTTGTGGCCCATCCAAGTCCTGGCCACGCCCGACAGCGCTTAACTTCGGTGATCTGACGGTAGCAGGTGTAACCACTGCGGCAAGGCCGTTGCCGTAGTTATTTAACTAACAGCTCACTATTTTGCGCCGCGCAGGGTAGCCGTACGGTCAGAGGCGCCTTTTGACAGTTTGCGTGGCCCCTCCCGTCAGAGGATCGAGTCCTCCCTCGGGCATGGGTGTGTGTGTGTGAGTGTGTTGTCCGTAGCGTAAGTTAGTTTAAGTCGTGTGTAAGCTTAGGGACTGATTACCTCAGTAGTTTGGTACCATAGGACTTACCACAAATTTTTGCTATATTGCCAGTAACTGTATTTAAATGTTGATTGCAAGTGTTATTAAAAACACAATGCTAATTTAGAGGTGGTCAGACGCATGTGTAGCGAACATCGCTACTAAAAAGAGAAACCAAAGACACATCTGGCAGCGCAGGCCTAAATAAACGTTTAAACTATATTCAAAGACCATTAGCGGCCATTTATTATGAGTGCATTTGGCTTTCTTATTTATGAATAACATTTATTTACATTTGTTGTGCATGTTCTGAGTGTGATGGAATATTTACAACAGTTCTTTATTCTAATGTCATTGTAATATGTCAGTTCAGTACGGGGAAGTGCTCATGTTGAGTCAGATCATGTCTCTAGAGCTTAAGAACGGTGTATTTTTGGTGGGACAATCTTCAGTCAATGAAGAAGTAGACAGTACTGCAACACTATGGGAGTCTAGTGCAGACGGGGACGTTTAGAGTGAAGAGCTGAAGAGAGCGATTCAGGACGCTTGGCATCGAGTGCTTGAAGATGGCAGACCTGGCTGTGGTAACGTGCGTAATTCAGTCGTACAGATGATTGATTCTGGGGGATGAACGGCCGCTACAAATACTCTTAGTTTTGAGGTGACTTTCTTTATGTTTCGAGAGGTTTGAATGTGCTCCAGAGTTGGACACCAACTTATTTCTCCTTCTGTTACGGAACTGAGGACAGACGGACTACGAATTACTATTCTTTGTATCTCGTATGTTAATTTGTGAATCATCATGTTGAACTCTGACCCGTTTTGAGCTGGTGAATATTTCGTGTTCTATGAGCACGAAATGGACTTAGTTTTCGTGACTCTTTTGCGACTATTTGGTTTGAAGAATTTGCTGCCGTTCTCCTAACACTTTCAATGTAACTTTACTACATTTGACAAGAATAATTTTCTCTTTATTTTAATTGAATGTTGTAAAACCACTTCTCATTTATCTGCGCTGTCCTTTCTTGAATAAACGTTGTTCAACGTACTTCTCTGTCGTCTACATCAACTACATACGCTACAATAGAACCATTGTTATTAAATCATTCATTTAACTTTTATTTTGTATTTCTGCATATTTTATTAAATCACAATTCTGGCCAATGCGTAGACTGTTTCACTGCAGGATTACATCTACAGGTTGTTACATGCAGAAATTTAGCTTCGGGGCATGAGAGCAGACGTGCACGGCTCGACACTATGACTACATCGAGCTATTCTTTTTTAAACAGAGCCCTGCATACCCAAAGTACCTAAAGTACAAGTTACTGCAGGTAAAATACACAACTGACTTGCTCGTATGGGATACTGTGTGGAAGAGCAACTACACAAGCAGTAACCGTTAGATATTGCCGAACATCTTCTTACTGTTATGAATATGGAGGTAACGTGGATTCTTCTTCGCAGGACTGAAACATAGCCAACTATGAATCTCATTTCACAGGTCTATATGATTACATCACAAGATTACGATGAGAAATATTTTCTAACACTAATGTCTGAAAGGATAAAAAAATTATTACGAACAACTAAATTTTACACACTGAGTTATTAGAACAGATGATCCAGGATAAAGCAAGTATGCACGGATGCCAAGATTACAAGATACAGATGACAGCGTTAAAGTAGTCGAATGAGAGGTGACTAGAAAAAAAGAAAAATAATATGAATTATGTGATTACTTTGTGCAATCATCAGCTTCGTCTAACGATGAGCCTGAGGATCGCATCGACGATAACTTCCTATTTTCCTTCATGTGAGGCAAAAACTGTTCAGCGCCTCACGAAGTTTCCGGAAATTGAATTTCTAGAAAATAAGATTCGTGGAAAATGTAAATACACTCTGCAAAAATCTGACCTCTTTCCTTTGTATAACTTAGGGCACAGTGTCAAACTAATATGGCCTAACAAAACTTTCTTTTCAATTAAACGCTATATGTTTCTCCTAAAACAAAGCAGTTTGGTAAAATAAAAATTTTTGCTTTACTCTACGATTATGACCACCAATTAAGGATGAAAAAACCAAAATTATGATGTTCGTACAGCGTTTCGGATTCATGTCACTAATTATGTAGCCGTCGTTGTGGCTGAGCGGTTCTAGGCGCTTCAGCCAGGAACCGCGCTGCTGCTACGGTCGCAGGTTCGAATCCTGCCTCTGGCATGGATGGGTGTGGTGTCCTTTGGTTAGTTAGGTTTAAGTAGTTGTAAGTCTAGGGGACTGATGACCTCAGATGTTAATCCCCATAGTGCTCAGAGCCATTTGACCCATTTGAATTAATTATGTAGGAAAGATACAAACGCAGACGGGAGATCCACATTAAAGGAGTAAAGAGGATGTTGTGATTGCACAGAGGTGCTCGATAATAAACAATATTTATCACTCGGAAGTAATAGCACCTTACATATTAAGTAAGTTTTAGGTACGCTGGCCTGTATTTGCTAGCAGATATTAATATTACGTAAACGTACATATACTTTTATTCTTCCTTTCACCATATGTGTAATATAGCTTGCGTTCAGCCGTCGTGAGTGGAAGTTAAATTTTTGTCACTATGGCTTCCCATCAGTAAGAAAATAAGACGTGATTTTTGTCGACAGAGAAAGGGGAAGCCGTTGTGATGAAAAGTCGCCCCTACTACGGCATTAGGAATATGTATGCTTTCCGCCATCGGTGGACCATACCTGTACCCACAGAACTTTTTCCATCGGCTGCCTGCATGCGTGGTGTGCAGTGACCCGGATGTGGTGGCGCGAGATTCTGGCAGCCCATCTTGTAACTTTCCCTCTGTCTTCCGTCAGCTACCGACACATTTCGCTCTCCCAGGCGACCGGAGCGAGAGTCCCACAGCCGAAGACAGCACGACTACCTATTCCACTGAAAACTTCCAGGGCACCGAAAGCCTTTCACTCATTACAGAAAGCGTGTTTTACAATAATAATATTAATATTAATAACAACCATCAAAGCAACATTAAGGAAGATGAAATAACTTGTGAAAATGCACGACGTTGCCTATAATGACAGATACATCCTAAGGTTAAAAAAAGGCACTACGAAGGAAGTATCCGAATGGGACGGAAATTGGCAGATGTAATGTACATGTACACACAAACAAATGATTACAATTTTAAAAATTGGGTGATTTATTCAAGATAGAGTCACAAATTGAGCAAGTCCGTAACGTGTTCTCCTATCTCTGGCCGTTATGCAAGCAGTTATTTGGCATGACATTGACTGACAGAGTTGCTGGATGTTCTCCTGAGAGACATCGTGTCAATTCTGCCCAAATTGAGCGTCAAAAATTATGAGATAGTTGAAAGCCCCTGCCCATAAATCTCCTAAAGTGCTCAATTTGGGAGAGATCGGGCGACCGTGCGCACTGAAATGTAAGCCCAGTCTTACCTGTCTTGATGGGCAACATAACGGAGCGAGGAATATCGTCTACGTACCGAATTACCGTCAGCTTGCCGCGAATGGCAACCAAAGTGGTCCTACTATGAAAAGAAATGCACCCCAGACCATCACTCCGGGTTGTCAGGCTATATGACGGTCGACAGTCATGTACGTGTCCCACCACTTTCAGGAGAACTGTCTCCAGACACATCTTCTCTGGTTATCGGGGCTAAATTCGAGACACACCTCATCAGTGAAGACAATTCTACTCCAGTCAATGAGATACCAACCCAAGACGTGTCCCAGAGAGCGGTGGGATGCGAACCTAACTGCCGTCTAGCATACAGCCCGACTACGAGGAGTGATGGTCTAAGGTGTTATTCCTTTTTCTAGCAGGAGCCCTTTGGTTGTCATCCATGGCACCCTTAGAGCACACTGCTACGCACACGGGGAGAGTTTCTCTTCTTGTCTTCGTGCTTGACAAACCATAACTTGGACACCAAGGTCGCCTGATCGCTTCACAACTAAGGTCATTTGGAGCGCTGTGGGCAGAGACCTCTAATCATCTCAGAGTGTGATGATCTAACGCTCCAGTTGTACAGAATTTGGCATAATAAGCCTCAGAAGGACATCCAACAACTCTATCATTCAATGCTAAACCGATTAGTTGATTGCATAAGGGCCAGAGATCTACCGATAATTTATTTACTTATTAAACTTGTGAGGGTTTTTCTCTTGCAAAAATCATCCAGTTTTTATGAAATTGTAATCATTTGTTTGTACGTACACATTCATCAAATCTACCAGGTTCCGTCCCATTTGGATAGCTTCTTCGTGGTGGTGCGTCGTTGTTTCCCTTTTTGTCTTAGACTTTATTTCGGCAGGTGAGTACAGTCATTTTCAAGGAAACACTGCAGGAAGAAAGCGCAGCGCAAAGAAACATAATGTGAAATGTGTTTTTCGACTACCATCCAAAATTAGGGTTCTTTTATATTCCGTAACTGATGTAGGCATAAAGTATATGAAGATACAGAACGAGTAATTCAGTTCGTAAAGGGAGATGAAAACCTAATAGTCATGGTAGACTGGAACGCAGTTGTATGGGAAGGAGTAGACGAAAGGGTTACGGGAGAAGTGGGCTTGGTACTAGGTTCAAATGGTTCAAATGGCTCTGAGCACTATGGGACTTAACTACTGTGGTCATCAGTCCCCTAGAACTTAGAACTACTTAAACTTAACTAACCTAAGGACATCACACACATCCATGCCCGAGGCAGGATTCGAACCTGCGACCGTAGCGGTCACGCGGTTCCAGACTGTAGCGCCTATAACCGCACGGCCACTCCGGCCGGCCCTTGGTACTAGGAATGAGAGGGGTGTAAAGACTAATTCACTTCAGGAATAAATGATCAGACATCGATCCCGAAATCAGATATTGGACTGTAAGGCCTACCCAGGAGTAGATGCAGACTCAGATCACAATTTAGTGATTATGAAAACTAGATTGAATGTAAGAGACGCATCAGGTGGAATGAATGCACGAAGAAATGAGATACGGAAGTGTTAAGGAATGAACATATACACTTCTCTGGGACTATTGACGTTGCTGAGGAGGCAGTTCAGTTCAAGAGGAAAGGACATCTTTAAGAAGGGCAATCATAGAATTTGGAAAGAAACACAAATGTACAATGATGGTAATCGTGAGGAAACCAAACGAAGGAAGTACAAAAATGTTCGGATCAATTCAGGAATACAGAAATGCAAGTCACATAGGTATTGATATGACGCAGACGAGTGGAAAGAGTACATTGGAGGCTTCTGTGAGGGGCAGGACTTTCCTTATGACGTGAAAGAAGAAACAGAAGTCTACATGGAACAGATAGGGGATCCAGTATCAAAAATACAATTTAAAAGAGCTTTGGAAGACTTCGATAAAATACGACAGAAGAGCTGGATAACAATTTATCGGCATTTGTAAAAACATTGGTGGAAGTGGCAACAAAACACTATTCACGTTGTTATGTAGATGTATGACGCAAGTGATACACCTTCAGAATCATCATTCAAAGAATTCCGAAGATTGTAAGTGCCGACAAGTGCGAGAATTATTGCACAATCAGGTTAACGGCTCAACCATCCAAGTTGCTGACAAGAATAATATAAAGAACAATGGAAAAGAAAATTGAGGATCTGTTAGGTGACCTCATGAAAGGTAAAGGCACCAGAGAGGCAGTTCTGATGTTGAGGTTGATAATGTAAGCAATACCAGAAAAATCTAGACACGTTCAAAAGGTCTGTCGAGCTGGAAAAAGCGTTCAACAGTATCAAATGGTGGAAGATGTTCGTAATTCCGATAAAAATAGGGGTACGCTATAGGGAAAGATAGGTAATGTACAATGTGTATACAATACGTACAAGAATTACCAGGGAACAGTAAGAATGGAACACCAAGAACAAAGTGCTCGGATTAAAAGCGATATAAGACAGGGATGCAGTCTTTCACCCCTACCGTTCAATCTCTGTATCGAAAAAGCAATGACAGAAATAAAAGAAAAGTTCAAGAGTGTAATTAAAACTCAGGGTGAAAGAAAATGAATGATAAAATTCGCAAACGACATTGCTATCATCAGTAGAAGTGAACGAGAATTACAGGATCTGCGCAATGTAATGCACGGTCAAATCAGTACAACATAAGGATTGGGAGTAGAGACGAAAGACGAAAATAGTGAGAAGCGGCAGAAACGGGAACAGTGAGAGACTTAATATCGGAATTGGTGATCACGAAGTCGATGAAATGAAGAAATTCTGCTACCTAGACAGCAAAATAACCGAAACCGCAAGAATGACATAAAAGGCAGACTAACACTGTCAAAAAGGACATTACTTGCCAAGAGTAGCCTGTATGTCGACCTTTGGCACGGATACCAGCAGCGAAGCGACATGGTATGGAAGCAATGAGACTTTGATAGGTCGCTGGAGGTAGGAGGCACCACATCTGCACACACAAGTCCTCTAATTCCCATAAATTCCGAGGAGGCGAGCGATGAGCTCTGACGCAACGTTTAAGCACATCCCAAATGTGTTCAGTTAGGTTCAGATCATGCGAGGTAGGGGGCTAGCACATCAATTGGAATTCGCCACTTTGTTACTCGAACCTCTCCATCAGACTCCTCACCTTATGATTTAGCGCATTTTCTCGCTGAGAAATGCCACTGCCGTCGGTGAGCATGATCGTCATTAAGGGGTCTATGTGGTATGCGCGCAATGTGCGATTCTACTCGGCCATCGTGGCGCCTTGCACAAGCTCGACTGCATCCATGGATGTCCACGTGAATGTTCACCAGCTTGTCCCCGTCCTGCAGTACAGGTGTCAAGGAGCTGCCCCTCTGGAAGAAGACGGATTCGCGACCCTAATAGGTATGATTAACTAGGTATCAGGATTCATCAGATCATGCAACTCTTTGACACTGCGCCAGCGTCCAGTACCATGCCCATTTCAGTCTAGTTACCGGATGTCGTGGTGTTAACATTGACACATGCGTGGGTCGTCGGCTGCGGAGGCCTATCGTTACGAGTGTTCGGTGGACTGTGTGTTCAGACACACGTGTACTCTGCCCAGCATTAAAGTCTGATGTTAGTTCCGTCATAGTTCGTCGCTGTCCTGCATTACCAGTCTGCCCAGCCTAGACGTCCGACATCTGAAATGAGAGGTGACCACCCAATCCCACGACGTCTGGACGTGGTTTCACCTAGGCTTCGCCACGTGTTGAAGACACTCACCATGGCATCCCTCTAACACCCGACAATTGTGAAGTTTCCGAAATGCCGACAATTGTGAAGTTTCCGAAATGCTCGTGCCGAGCCTCCAGGCCATTACAATCTGCCCTCGGTAAAACTGTGATAGGTCGCGGGCCTACCCAATTCTACATACAGCAAGCAGGCTAACTAATATTGCATGCACCGTGCATGTGTCAGATTCGTAGTTATTCGTCGCCATGTGACGCTGCCATGGCCTCGAAGGGTTTATATCGGTAGTAGGTCGGTGGTGGTAATATTCTGGTTGATCAATGTAAACGTTGTACTTAAAAAAAGGTTCAAATGGCTCTAAGCACTATGGGACTTAACATCTGAGGTCATCAGTCCCTTAGACTTAGAACTACTTAAACCTAACCAACCTAAGGACATCACACACATCCATGCCCGAGGCAGGATTCGAAGCTGCGACCGCAGCAGCAGCGCGGTTCCAGATTGAAGCGCCTAGAACCGCTCGACCACAACGGCCGGCGTTGTACTTAAAAGACAGAGGCTATTAAGGGGGTTATAACTACGAGAAGTTAGTTAGAAAGAACTCGCAATACACGTGTTGTCCCACGGAAGAACGGTTCTCTCGTATACAGTGAATATCCGGGATACTAAAATATGGCTACACCATTGGTCCATTTGCCACTTTCGTACAAGGTGAACATATACTAAGTTCACGAGGTACCTCACACATGATAAATGTCGAAATTAATCAGGGATTAACAAACGTCGTGCTATCAACACGGGATGTCAATTTGATTTCATATTTATAGATTTCGAGAAGACTTTCGACACCGTTCCTCACAAGCGTCTTCTAACCAAACTGCGTGGTTATGGAATATCGCCTCAATTGTGCGAATGATTTCATGTCAGAAAGGTCACAGTTCGTAGTAGTAGACGAAAAGTCATCGAGTAAAACAGAAGTAATATCCGGCGTTCCCCAAGGAAGTGTTATAGCGCTCTCTTGTTCCTGATGTACGAGGGTCACTCCAAAAGAAATGCACATTATTTTTGTAAAAGTACAGTTTTCATCCTGCATGTGTGAACGTTTTACAGTGTGTAGATGCGTTCTTCCTGCTTGTTTTCAAACTTAGTTCAACCTGTTCCCGTGAGTGGCGCCGTCACAGCATGTCTTCAAGATGGCTGCTACACTTGACGTTCGTCAGAAGCAACGTGCTGTCATAGAATTCCTGTGCTGTGAAAACGAGACAGTGGGAAACATCCACAACAGGTTGAAAAACTTGTATGGAGATGCTGCTGTCGACCGCGGTACAGTTAGTCGGTGGGCAAGCAGGTTACGTGATGAAAGCGGGCACGGCAATATTGAGGATTGTCCTCGCAGCTGCGGGCCTCGTACTGCACACACTCCAGACAATGTGCAGAGAGTTAACGAATTGGTGTCTACTGACAGACGCATCACACTGAACGAATTGTCACTCTACGTTGGGATAGGGGAAGGAAGTGCTTGCAGAATACTGAAAGTGTTGGCATTAAAAAAGGTTTTTGCTAGGTAGGTTCCCAGGATGTTGACAGTGGCTCACAAAGAAACAAGAAAAACTTGGAAGAATTGTGACAGGTGATGAAACATGGCTTCATCGTTTTTCACCAGAGACGAAGAGACAATCAATAGAGTGGCATCATGCAAATTCACGCAAGAAAAAATAGTTCAAAACCACACCTTCGGCTGGTTATGGCTACGGTTTATTCGATTCCGAAGGACTCTTGCTTGTGGATATCATACCAAGTGTAACCACCATAAATTCTGATGTTATGTGACGACACTGAAGAAACTTCAAGCTCGACTGAGTCGTGTTCGACCACACCGGCAAAAGCAGGATGTTTTGCTGTTGCACGACAATGCACGGCCACATATCAGTCAAAAAACCATGGAAGCGATCACAAAACTCGGATGGACAACGCTGAAACACCTGCCTTACAGTCTTGACCTGGCTCCATGTGACTATCTTCTCTTTGGGAAACTGAAAGACTCTCTTCGTGGAACAAGGTGGAACACGCTGCCAAACAGTGGCTCCAACAGGTTGGTCCAGAATTTTACTGTGCGGGTATACAGTCGCCGGTTCCAAGATGGCGTAAGGCAGTTGAGAGGGATGTAAATTATGTATAGAAATGAAAATATTGTTCCTAAAGGATGTATCTACACACTGTAAAGCTTTCAGACACGTAGAATAAAAGATGGAGTTTTTAAAAAATAGTGCATTTCTTTTGGAGTGACCCTCGTATGTTAACGACATGGGAGACAATCTGAGTACCCTCTTAGATTGTTTCCAGATGATGCTGTCATTTATTTAGATAAGATATCTGTATGGCGCGAAAAGTGGCAATTGACCCTGAATAGAGTAAAGTGCGAAGTTATTCACATGCGTACTAAAAGAAATCCACTAAATTTCGATTACGCGATAAGTCACACAAATTTTAAGGCTGTAAATTCAACTAAATACTTCGGGACTACAATTAGAAATAACCTAAAATGGAACGATCACATAGATAATGTTGTGGGTAGAGCAAATCAAAGACTGCGATTCATTGGCAGAACACTTAGAAGGTGCAACAGGTCTATTAAAGAGACTGCTTACACCACGCTTGTTCGCCCTATTCTGAAGTATTATTGTGTGTGGGATCCGAACCAGATAGGACTGAGGGATGACATCGGAAAAGTTCAAGTAAGGGCGACTCGTTTTGTACTATTGCAAAGTAGGGGAGATAGTGCCAGAGACATGATACGTGAATTGGAGTGGCCATCATTAAAACAAAGGCATTTTTAGTTGCGACGGGATCTTCTCATGAAATTTCAATCACCAGTTTTGTCCTCCGATTGCGAAAACATTCTGTTGGAACACACCTATATAGGGAGAAATGATCATCACGATAAAATAAGAGAAATTAGGGCTCGCACAGAAAAATTTAAGTGCTCGTTTTTCCCGCCCACCGTTCGAGAGTGGAACATTACAGAGCTAGAAGGTGTTTCATTGAAGCCTCTGCGAGGCACTTTGTTGCGAATAGCACGGTAATCACGTAGATGAAACGCAAGCATCCTCCATACGAGGCGATGTATTGTACGCAGGTGCATCGACGAAAATGCTTTCATTTGGTCGACAGTACAGAAATTATACGGTTGTTTACTAGCGACGAGCAAACTTCCCCATGAGTCTTCTTTCTGCTTGCAGGACGCATTGAGGGCTAAGGTGGAGAAGAAGCATCCGACAACGATTACTCTAAAAGGCAAAAGGCAGCAGAGGCAGACCTTAAATATGACAAGAGTTCTTTACCGATCTTATTATCAGTAGATTCCATATACAACAAAAAAAAATGGCTCTGAGCACTATGGGACTCAACTGCTGTGGTCATAAGTCCCCTGGAACTTAGAACTACTTAAACCTAACTAACCTAAGGACATCACACACATCCATGCCCGAGGCAGGATTCGAACCTGCGACCGTAGCGGTCGTGCGGTTCCAGACTGTAGCGCCTTTAACCGCTCGGCCACCCATATACAACATCTGTGCATAAAAATCCTAGGTCTAGATCGCAATTTTTCTTCGCTGATTACACGCTTTGGATCACTGACGAGCCGTCTTCAGACCAATCGAAAACTGATCTGAAGACGGGTAGACAGTGAGCCGAAACCGGTATCAATGAGGAAATTTGCGATCTTCACATATGATTCTTATCTACATTTGTTTTAAATCAATAGATCACGCATCTCTCCACTGAAAATAACAAAGAATAACGATCCCATATGGTTTGGGACATCAATGAACTATAATTCTCTTACAAGAGAAGGATAGGATATTCCATCAAGATAAAAGAAAACAAAACTGACGCATGCGTTGATAAGCTCGCGTACCTTAAATCGTGTGCAGCTCTCAGCAGTGGGAATGCAACGCACCCTGTCGACGGTGGTAGCTCTACAGCTTATATTCATTTAGCACAGAATTTTCCCTTCTTTTTTAACCATTTTGCTTACAGACCTTTCTGATTTTCTATTATTGTAATTACTTTTGTATGTTTGAAACGCTCAGACCTTATAGACTTGAATATAAAATTACGAATAGAGCTATACAGCTACGTAGTAGCCCCGTGGAAGCGTTTGAGGATTGGGCCTTCCACGGAAGTGATATAGATTCGCGCCTCCTCGATTTTGGTTTTACATTGTATTGTTTATTTATGTGTTGCAAGCTTAACACGAATATAACCGAGATACACCGAACATGATAACACAAAGCGCCAAAGACAAGTGTATGACAAAGAGTCATTACTACCAGGATGTCACAGCATACGTAGGTTACGAGAGGTAGCAACCGGGCACTCGCGCGGTTTGATGGTTCAGTTCGCTATTCCAAGTGATCCAGATTCATCAAGACCACCCACTAGTTCACACGACTCGAATCGCTCAGCAGTGGTTTCTCCCAACAAGCTGTCGTCGACCAGATCATCTGGCTTGTTCGAGTGCAGAACTTGAATCTCATCGAAAATTTATGGTCCAAAATGTAGAGTCACCTGCACTTACACTGGCTGAAGGTATGTTTCCAGATGCTGACTGCCACCATGCCTCATCGGATGCGGCAGGTGATTGATGCCATTGGCGGATGGAGCTCACAGTAGCCACATCTTTTATGTGAAACTTTCCTCTTCCTCATATTACTCCACTTTACTAATAGTACAACTGCATGTCTAGTAATTGTGTAACGACGCAGCCTATTCTGGGCCTCTGCGCGTCAGGATGGGTGCGAGAAATGAGGGAGAGGGCAGATTTAATCCTGGATGGACAGTCAGACGGTGGTATATTGACAGACGTGTATTCCATCACCCTTATACAGCACTCCAACAGTCCTCCAGATGTGGGCGGCAGCTGCTGTTGATACTTTAAGGCTGAGCAGCCTACAAGCAGCTGACGCTGTGCGTGCCGCCAGCGGTGAAGAACGAGCGTGGCCCGCCACGGATCACCCTTGTCTTGCCGGCTACCCACCTCCATGCGCTTACTCGTGATACCCATGTCGTGCGCTTATGTGCAACAGTCGACACCAGGTATCCGTTGCCTTGTAGCGATGCCACATCACCCCCCACCCCCCCCCCCACACACACACACAGACACACACACACACCCGCCACCCCTTCCACCCCTGCTCCTCCTTGGACTGACCATGCTGATGACGATGACGTCTAGGTGGCTAGGAGGCCGCGAGCACGAGCCTCCCCCAGCCGGATCGTAAAAAGCTTGCAGTCCGTCGCCCGAAATCCCTCAGATTGCAGATGCTGGCTCCACAACTCCCCACACCGGTGAGTATTGTTTCCTAGTCCCGCAGCCGCCACGCCATAGATAGGAATGTCTCGCTGGAACTCGATTAGTCAATCGGCGGGCAGGTACTCAGAGGATCTTGATCATCATCGGTGGGTCGTGGTTTCTCCGAAACACAAAAACCCGCCATTTTCTTCGGTTCAGGACACAGACAGAATGGCGGCTTGACTGAATGCCTTGAGACCCTCAGCTCGATTATTTATACCGCTATAGATACGCTTCTGACTTGGTTCTACTGGAGGGGGACGAATACATTTGCTTCACATTGCTTGTCCTGTCAGATTTTCCCAGCCCGCTCTGCACAGAGCACGGGTTGCTAGGCGCAGTTAAATTTGTAACGTTTCTCGTTAGCACGCAAGTGCTCGATTCAAGAAACATTACTTCACTCTTGCTCACACCGTTTTAGCTGTTCCATACGCTCGACTGTTGACCGGTGTCGAGAGCCCCTGTCTGCCAGGAATGTTTTCTCTCAAACAACGCAGCCGAAGTGTTTGGTGTTTCAAGACGCCCCGTATCGAAGCGGTGAAACATAATCTGCTGAGTCACATCGCGGACGAAAGTGTGTTGAATGATCGTGACGGTCATTATAGAGGACTGTGATGGAAACTAAGAAGTTGACAGCTGCAATAGTCACTAAATGAAGCACTCGCGAACTCTGTCAACACCAAAACAACCCGAAGGGACCTACGTAAGTGATCTGGATTTCAAAAACCCGAAGCCGTAAAATCTTCACTATCGAATAATGGAAGAAATCCATATCGTCGTATGTGTCTTGTTTCACACTTTTTCCTAGTTCTGTCCGAGTTTACGTTCCAAGAGTGAAACATGACTAAGGTTCGCTGATGTTTCGGCCAGCCATATTGTATATACCCCATGATTATTCTGCAAAGTCGCATTACAGCAAAGGATTGTGTGATCATTTTGGCTGATCAGGTCCACCCTATGGTACAATGTTTGTTACCCAGTGACGATGCTGTGTCCCTTGTTCACATAGCTCGCATAGCCCTGGCATGATTTTCTTTGCACTAGGGTGAATTGAAGCATCTCCCTTACCCATCACATTCAACAGATCTTAATCTTTGTGGTTTGTTTTGGCGAGGAGGATGCGTGATAACTGTCAACCCCCATCATCGTTATGTAAACTTCCCACTGTTTCGCAGGAAGAACGGAGCCACGTATAACCTGTCTTTATACATTTCGAGACGACTGGACTCTGCTTTGAATGCGAATGGTGTTCATACTCAGTAATGTATTGTGTTTTATGGTGTTTCCACATTTTTATCCACCCCTTCGCCAGTTTACGAAACTCGATTGAAACTATCCACTGTTCACGAGTATTTACTGAGCAGGAAAAACGTTTTCACAACGATGTTGTCCTTCAACATAGCTGAGTGGTCAGGGTGACGGATTGCCGTCTTACGGGCCCGGTTTCGATTCTCGGCTGGGTCGGAGATTTTCGCCCTTCAGGGACTGGTTGTTGTGTTGTCTTCATCATCATTTCATCCGGCGCGCAAGTCGCCCAATTTGGCGTGGAATGTAAGAAGATCTGCACCAAAGCGGCCGGACCTGCCCCGCAAGGGTCCTCCCGGCCAATGACATCAAATGCTCATTTCCATTTTTACAACGATGTTGAGACAAATTTCAACGTCAACGTCGAAAACCTGCAAATGAAGTCTGTTAGTGGAGAAACGTACAAAGCTTTCCACGCAAAGAAGAGCAACACTTGAAAGTTGTCTGTCACATTCACATTTTCAATACTGAATTTCTTTCACTCGTTCTTGAATCGCAGATACTCTGCAAACATACATTCCGTACCAAGCTATCGATTTCTGCAAGTAAGGACGAGCAACTAAAATGATTACAGTGTAACTGGTGTTAGGCTGAAATCGACTGATTAATGATACAAGAATACTTTTTCAGATTCCGGTAGAGGCAAACCAAGTTGAATAACAGTGTTTGCTACACAATCGCCGATATCATGTTATTTATGTGTGCCTGTTTTATTGTTCTCGTGTTGCAAGGTTTTCTACCGTTGGCATTACATGTAGGGTTATTTTCTATGCAAGATACAGAATTGAGTTTCGATTGATCAGTACGAATATTAGGACATTCAAATTCGTCAAATTATCATTTAATGAGCTTTTCTTAACTGTTTTTAAGTATATAGATTTTGTTCCTAACACATATTTAAGATGTTTTGGGTTTTTGTATAACGATCTGCATCCATGCATATTTTATACGCCATGGCGGCTTAACGATAACTTAAAGTCAGTTACATATTTTTCTTCTCAAACATTCGACAAAGTTATGTCTAACCTCTTGCTATCATTTTCAAACCGTGGTGTCTTAACGCCCGAGTTGCGTCCTACAGTCGGTATCAAGCTGTTCCAGGTGATGTGCCTTTTGCTTTCAGCAAGACAGATATTTGCAGAAATATCGCGGCGATCAGTATTAAGTAGTTCAGTAATTACGGTGCGCTATTCTGTCGTCCTTTCTTCTGCATTATTTTATAGAAGTGATGGTAAGTCGTCTGCGGTAGTTACTGAGGGAGATGGTAGTTCATCATTTATGTAGAAAAGTGTGATTGCGTGAAGCACTGCATTTTCAGGTTTCAGGGACGTAAAGTTATGCTATCAGACTAAACCAATCACGTCCATTGCGCTCAACTAATCTACAAGCATAGTTGTTTACATATTATTCATGTGAATGTTGATGTTCATCATAGCTTACCTGTATTTTAATGACAAAAGCTTTCAATAATAGCAACGTGTGTTTCTAGATTGACTTCATTTTCCTAGAATTTCTTTAATTCTGAATATATCATCGTTCAGGAAGCGTCCTCTTCGTTCTTCTCCCAGGAATACTTCTGCAGTTGCTGTCTAGAGATTATTTAGTATTTTGAATAAATTTTATAGACTGCATTTAAAAGAACTCTGAAGTTCTTACTCTTAATCCCTTTTTCTAATAGTGATTATCTCTCCAGTTTTCCAATCCGCAGGGACTTCATGATTCGCCAGAATTTATCAAATAAATGTAAAATCTTTATCTCACACAGCGTCCCTCCATACTTAATAACTTCGATATTAATTCCGTCTGGACCGCACGCTTTACTTTTGTGTTAGGCTTTTTGAAACCTGTTGGAGCTCATCTAATGTTATTGAGTCTACTCTCTCTCTGTATAGGGATGTCACGTGTTCTCTCTTTGTTTCACTAGTTTTACTATATCATCGCTTTTTACAATGTTTTATCCATAGTTCTTTATTGATTACATTAACTCTAGCTTATCCGTTTCCGATTAATTGAAGTGTTTCAACATTTCATAGCCAAAATTCTGCATTCCATGTATTTCATGTTCAA
The DNA here is from genome assembly GCF_023864345.2 of Schistocerca serialis cubense. Taxonomy (NCBI): domain Eukaryota; kingdom Metazoa; phylum Arthropoda; class Insecta; order Orthoptera; family Acrididae; genus Schistocerca; species Schistocerca serialis. Next base: position 577,116,678 of record NC_064641.1, on the reverse strand, counting down.
TTTTGGTGATCAGTTCACCTCACCAATCTTTGTGTACTTTTCTTTTTACGCGTTTACCGTGGTTTCGCTTATCTTTGTACTGCTGTTCTGTTTTTGAGTTATGTTCGAATGATTTTCGTTTCTCTTTCACGGTTTCCTGTATCTCTGAGTTCCATTTCCTCAACTTCCTTTCCTTCTTGTTCTTCTTCTTTCTTTCTACTGCTTCAAGTGCTGCACTTTCTATGCTTTTCCATATCATTAGCTCTTGGATTGCTTAATACTGCTGTAATCTGCTTTGGTACAGTTTTTAAATGCCGACCGGTGTGGCCTTGCGGTTCTAGGCGCTTCAGTCTGGAACCGCGCGACCGCTACGGTCGCAGGTTCGAATCCTGCCTCGGGTATTGGTGTGTGTGATGTCCTTAGGTTAGTTAGGTTTCAATAGTTCTAAGTTCTAGGGGACTGATGACCACAGATGTTAAGTCTCACAGTGCTCAAAGCCATTTGAACAGTTTTTAAATACTTTCCTCCTTCAATAACTGTACTTTTGATACTTTCTCTGAAGAATTTATTTCTTTTTACAGAATTTCTTCCATTTGGCTATTAATGTTATGGTTCCCGCTAGCACGAAATGACCTAAACATATATCTTTTCCACTGTCTTACATTTGCACCTGATTTCTCAACGTTGAGTTTGCAATAAAGTAATCTACTCTGGATTTTAGGCCGCGCGCCGACTGCTTATATTTATAACATCATTTTTCCTGAAAATGATTCGTATATTTTTAATTCCCCAAAGTTCCAGCTACTTTTGGTTTCAGTTAGTTACCAATTCTTGCATTTATACCCCCATATATTATAAAACTATCTTCCTTATTTAGTTCATCTATTTCGTTTTTCAAGGTACACAGGATTATTTTGCCTCTTCTTTCGTTTCTTCTACTGGAGCACCCACCCTCCGTCTGTTTTAAATCTGCGTGTAACTGTTCTTTCATTTATGTGGCTATAGATTATGGAGCCAAGTCGGCTTCCTCCTTTCAAATCTTCGGCCGTGCGCACCAGAGAGGACCATCCAACTAGGGAGTGGTTGAAACTTCCTGGCAGATTAAAACTGTGTGCCGGATCGAGACTCGAACTTGGGACCTTTGCCTTTCGCGGGCAAGCGCTCTACCATCTGAGCTACCCAAGTACGACACACGCCCTGTCCCACAGCTTTACTCCTGCCAGTACCTCGTCTCCTACCCTCCAAAGGTCCCGAGTTCGAGTCAAATCTGTCAGGAAGTTTCATATCAGCGCACACTCCGTTTCAGAGTGAAAATCTCATTTGGGGCAGTTGTTGTCAGAGCAGTGTGGATTGCGCCATGAAGTTGGAATCGGCTCGGCTAGGACTGCTGCGTGCGGCTGGTCCCGGAGGAGGTTCGAGTCCTCCCTCGGGCGTGGGTGTGTGTGTTGGTCCTTAGGATAATTTAGGTTAAGTAATGTGTAAGTTAAGGGACTGATGACCTTAGTAGTTAAGTCCCCTAGGATTTCACACACATTTGAACATTTTTAGGACTGCTGCGCCATATGGTTTCCGGTTTGGTCACTTTGGCCGTAAGTATTTGTTATGAAAACTGATGACACCGCGGTTCTCCGACGTTGTTCACTAGTGCCAATTATTGTGTTCTCTGAGCGCCAAAATTTGATTCATTTTTACGTTCAAGTCATTTTAATCTCACTTGGGGTTTAGTTTTGTATGAACTAATCCACGGAGAGTCTGGCGTTTTGGAGACTCTGATTCATTAGATGCGATGGCATTTGTATGATGGGGTAACGGTGCTGTCCGTCGGCCGTGTGAGCTTGGAGCTGGTTAAGTACGTTAGACGGGCTAGCTCAGATGAAGGTGATACTGGTGGTGTCTGCGTTTATTTCCTACTCTGTATCTTGCTTCCCAGTGCTGTGCAGGGTCAAGGGGCTGAAATGACTGAGATGTGGCTCTAGTAATCGAACTGTTTATTCCTATGCTCAGCATTAAATCTGATAGGGCAAAAAATGTTTAAAATTGTACAAATGATTGGTCACTCCTTGTGCGGAGAACTGTCAACTCCTAAGGTGGTGGTGCCTGCCAAGGGAATCCTTTCCTGGCTGAACACCCGGTTACAGGAGATTGTGAAAGGAACTAATGGTGTGCAACTTAGACGCTCCCTTAGTTTGTTCCAGTCCTAACGGCTGTTGTGACACACGCAGAAGATACCGAACCTGCACGCACCATAGTTCTCTTGTGGACCGTCCACATGCGTGCATCGGCTGCCGACATCATCTTCACCAGGCCTGGCGCCTCCTGGAAAACCTCACGCCGTAAGGAATTAAGTTACGGGCTTCTGTCTCAACAATTGCTATGTTTTGTTTTATTTTCCGTTTTTAAAAGAGATATTATCCTATTTCGTGTTTTAATTAATGTGAGTTTAAGAGTTTCACACTGCTGGGTTAATGTTTTATTAAGCCGTGGACGGCCGTTCCCCCCGGTTGCTAAACATCCTTAAATTTATTATCCGGTGCTGGGCAGGTTTAAAATTTTGAAGAGCCGTGATTGGCCGTTTCTTGATTTGTTAATTTTTTTAAAGCTTTGCTACCTGTAACAAGCCAAGATTTTTTAATGAAGGGAGCTTTTAGATGTAGAGGAAATATGTTAATGGGATACATTTATAAATAATTGTCTTTATTACCGATCATGTTGTCAGTTTCATATTATTCGGGATCCCGTTTGTAGACTTGAACTTTGGTTTAAAATTCTAGAAGACCAGTTGGCCCTCTTTATCAAAATAATCGTGCCGCATGTTGGCATCGATAGTTTTTTCCATTTTTTTCCCTAAATGTGTAAACTCAAAATTAGAATAAATTCCGTTATTTTTTGTTCAAGTTTTATGTAGTGCTCTGTGGGCTCGTTCTTAAATAGTTAAGGAATTTTTTTATTCACTGCATTTCAAATTTATTAAGCGACAATAACCCTATGCTATATTCAGGAAGTTTGCACATTGTAAAATTGGATATTTGCAGTTTACATTCTTTTATAACAGACTAAGAATTTTGCAAGTGGGGAATAAGTTTACCCAAGCCCCAGTCCAGTCTTTCCACGTAATTTATTCTGCGCGCCTTGGAGCCATTGGACTTATTTAATTTTTCAGTTTAACATTCTCTGAAATTGCTACTCCATAGCAGGCTCTTATATCTTCAGGACAACCACTGTACATGGATGTATAATCTAATTCTGCAGTACCCATTAATGAATGAATTTACTTTTTCCGTTGTGACTACTATATCAATTTTAGCTTCCTGTAGTATTTTGTCCTGTTAGCACTCCTTTTTTCCCTGGCCTCTTTGTTTCAGATTGTTATTTTTGCTCTCTCCCGAATTTCGAGTCTTACTCCTTAATTTCGAGCTTGGGTCGTTTGCTCATTGGCCCCACCCATTGTTTTTTGTTATTGTGAAGATTTCGGGAGTTATATTTTCTCATCAGAACAGAGCACCAGCCAGCTACCAGGAGAGTCAATGTAGTGGCTGCCTCCTCACAGCCTTCAGACCCGTTGTCAATTATGCACATTAGAGGGTTTCCTCTTCCTCTGATTCATTCTTCTTCTGATTCGCCGTTAAAGTCTTCATTCTGTTACCCTCAGCTGGTCCCTACATGTTGATATCCCCTGTTATAGTCCTATCAATCCCTCAGGAAAGGGGCGTCTTGTTGATCCATATGTCCTTAATGGGTTTTCGGACTAATCCATCATACCTAATGGGAGGCCTCATCCACCACCTGAGTGATGCATCCGACATGGTTCAAGAGCTTCCCATTTTAGAAATGAAATTGAAAAGGTTTACTCTTTACCTCACACCTTGGTGTATGGCTTAATTTGTATAAAATCTGCGTGCTGAGTGAAAACTCGAGCTTTCGAAGATAATCACAACCTTCTTAGTCAGGAGCAGCGTTTCACTGATCGATCCTGGCAGGGTCGCCAAGTGAAAGTATCCAACCAAAATTGTGTCCTTTTATTCAGTGAAAGTATCATTGATAAGATTGTTCTAAATTAATTATTAAGCAAACCTGCATCTGACTGCGTCTATGAGCTTGTTTCTTGCACTCCTCCATCTTGCCAGAAATAAAACGTGTTTGATTCAATTTAAGAGAATAATGCTGTTTGTGCAATGGCTTTAAGATGGTACTGAGAAATTAACTTTTGGCCCTGATGTTTACTTGGTTCTTTCATTGATGGGTAACTTTACTTTACTACTCATTTTCATATTCAATTTAAGCAAAGGATTTGGATTATGATTCAGGCTGTTAGAAACATAATGATGATCTATATATATATATATATATATATATATATATATATATATATTGTTAAAATTTTAAGTCATACACAAAACCTACTGTAGCATGAAACATTCTAACAAAAATTTTACCAAACGCTTACTGTGTCAAACCTTGGGCATACAAATCCTAACTCTGAAAATTATCTAACAAAACCAATTTGAAATCATTATATATCTTCTCTCATTTACGTGCTAAGGTTTGGCCTGGGGCAACGAGCGCGACCTACCTTACAGCTGTCACCACACATCTGCTTTCTCCGGGCACCTAGCCGTGACTCCAGCCTTAAAGCTGTCTGCACACGTGTGCTTTCTCTGGGCATCTACCTGCGACCCCTCGGTTTTTCACTGCGCGTGCCCAGCTCTCTTAAACATCAAAGAACCTCCTACTCAAAGATATTATACTCGTTCCACCTTGCAGTTGGCAACTACCGACTATTTTCTGGAGCTACCCTGATCAGACCTTAGCACATACCTTTCACCCTGAGTGATGCAGCCGACATGGTTCACGAGCTTCCCATTTTAGAAATGAAATTGAAAAGGTTTACCCTTTACCTCACAACTTGGTGTACAGCTTAATTTGTGTAAAATCTGCGTGCTGAGTGTAAACTTGAGCTTTCGAAGATTATCACAGCCTTCTTAGTCATGAGCAGCGTTTCACTGATCAGGGACGTCACTTGGAATACTAACTTCAACTGGTGGAATGGCGTCAAAGCGGGGGACGGGTTTCATTTATGTAAATGCAGGAAATGCAGGAAATTGGCAATCGGGCTGTAAGCCCTCCTCTCCCCCTGCTTCCCCACGCGCTGCGATTGAGGGGTGGAAAGGAACGGAGACCACATCCACCTTCGCCCATCCCCTTCAAAGTTTTTGGTTTCGTTTCTTTGAAGGCGCTCCGTCTCAAGCGCTTTCACAGTCGCAGTTAAAATTGTTGATGCATATGTGAATTCCGACTCTTTATGTCGAAGCGTGGGGGAGGATCTTCCTATTCCCGAAGTTTATGCACTTCTGTAAGATTGTGCTCCGGTATCACTGGTGATTTTTTTTTTCAGGATTTCTATGGTGTGCCGTCTATTTTCAGTGCAGTGCTCGGCTACTGTGAGGACTGTTGGTCCTACTTAATGGTCGCCACTTTGACCTTGTGTGCACCAGGTGCTCTGTAGGGGATAGGAGTGTTGGAGGTGGTGTCCGTTCCCCTTCCGCCCCTTAATCGCGGCCTGGCGCTGGTGGTGGGTTTAATGACTGGCGATTTCCTCCATTTGCACGTGCAAATATCTGCGCTAAAGGTGATTTCAGACTGCCAATGGGGTGTAGGATTCCAAGCGATGCCACCCAACCTAAGACAAAATTGAGCGCCGTATAAAAAAGGCAGATTTTGCTCTGAGGTTTGACAGTGAGGCTGTCACTTCTAAGTATCGTGACCATCCTGACCTGTTAGGGTTGTCTCTCTTAGCCGGAGAGCCCAAGGTTGGAGGCGCCAGGAAAACACCTTTCAACCACTTCCACCTGTTGGTCTCCGCTAGAGAGGAATATTGACGTCAGAGGAGAACTGGGAATGAAAAGCTTAAATAAGTATGTTAAGGAGGGTAGGACCAACTGGAAGGACGACGTCATAAAAATGGAAGGCGAGAGAATAGGAAAATTAATGAGAAATTATGGAGCGGTGACACCTTCACAGTATCTCTGACGCCAGCCATGTGTCGGCTCTTCGCCTTAGGTTGCTTTGCCGTGGCAAGATTGTGAGAGTGAAGTCTAAAAGGAGCGGGTTACGAAGGGCTGACAAGTTGGTTTCCAGCGAGGTTGGAGGGAATTAAGAGCTCGTCCGAGAGAGGACAGTACTCTCTTGTACCCACAGTGCTACGACTACGACGGTCGCAGCGAGCAGTCAACCCTGAAACAGTGTGGGGTCGGTGATGGTTTGGCGTGACGCAGAGGAGCACGACAGCTGAGTGGGTCGGCGAAGAGGGGCCACTTTGGCGTACAAGAACTGAGGTTGGCAGTGTCCGCAGAGGAAATCGTTGGTGTCCATGGGCGATTTAGGCCTGGGTGTGGCTGTGTCGCCGGCCGGTGTGACCGAGCCGTTCAAGGCGCTCCAGTCTGGAACCGCGCGACCGCTACGGTCGCAGGTTCGGATCCTACCTCGGGCATGGATTTGTGTGATGTCCTCAGGTTAGTTAGGTTTAAGTAGTTCTATGTTCTAGGGGACTGATGACCTCAGAAGTTTAGTTCCATAGTTCTCAGAGCCATTTAAACCATTTTTGTGGCTGCGTCCTATCCAGTGTCTTCACGCAGTATCTGGAACCGTCGTGCTGCTTTCACTGTCGGCGTCCTTTCTAGCTGGTGAGCCGTTTTAAATTCTCCAAAATACCAAGTAGTTGGCGGTTATTCTTCTGTAGTAAATCGTACCGTGTTGACCTTGCACTACTTTTCTTTCTGGCTGAGCAGTGCCCGAGTTCTGCCCCTTCTATACTGCTGCTCATATTTAAATCAGTTTGTGCCTTAAAATGAATTTCTATGGTTGTGTCAGGCACGTACTACTTAAAAAGTTTTAATGTGAAGCCAGTGAAAAACGCTAAACACCTGTATTTCTGTTAGTTCAGTCTGGGAAGTGTCATTATAAAATTCAAATCTTTCTGGTGAACGTTACTGGTATTCGATGTTACTTAGCTTAGTTAAGCCTCTTAATCACCCAGTGATTCTATAACTTGTGTTAAATACTAACATGCTGTCAGTTTGCACTGTGGTTATCTCAAGAGGAAAAGTAGACTCCGACTAGTCATTAATAATTTTCACCTCCTTGTCTGAAAGTTGATCTGTATGAGCCGCAATAAGAACTGTGTGATATTTACGGGAAAAAATGTTTCCTCTGATTGGTTAATTCAGTGTTTGCTATCGTAAATTAGTGTTGCGCAAAAGGCTCACGGCTTCAAAAGAGTCACTGCTTTTGGCTGTAATTTTTTTTTCCATTTCTTTGTATCGTGTCCCCTACACCGTATCAAGGGTGCCGTAGTGCAACAAAACAAAGTTGATGAGAAAGCGCATTCTTTAAAAAATGTTTTTATTTGTAAATCGTGATATTTTAAGTAAGAGGTAGTAGAGAGTATTGATTCCACTGGGCACATCAGGCTGCAGAATAGACAAACTAAAATTGCTCTTTGAAAATTTTTTCTGTTTTTCTCTAGACTAAGTTTGTTTAAATGCAGTAAATTTTTTCTGTCTTTAAGTCCCCTTGACAAGGGTTGGTTGTATCCGTATGATGATTAATTTTTTATGGAACAGCAATATCTGAATGTGAAGTTTAATTGCAGTTGAGATGTAATTTCACTGGCCCTGCTTAGGAGTGATTTTGTTTTACATTGAGACATTCATAGATAAACATTCTATATTTCTTAAGAATTTACGCTTTTAAATATTGTGTGTGTTGTATTTCACTGGTCAATTACCGGTGGCTTCAGTCTATAAATTTATATGTTGTCAGTTTTAATTTTTCATTTTATTGTTACATTTTGCTTAAATAAAGTTTACCGGCTAAGAACCGGTTACTGTTGCCTAGAATATCTATGCTGATATCAGTGTTAAGAGCATGTAACAGGCAAACGCCTGAGATATGTAGAAATAAGAAGAAGAAGAATGCCCCCGGCTGAAAGTCATCTCCTGACGAGAAAGATGATCATCTTGAGAGTTCCAGTTTTGCTTTTAGAACACTGAGAAAATTTTATACGAAAATGCTGCCGCAGGAAACGTAAGTGTAGTATAAAAGAAATTTCACAAAGATTAAAAGTGATTTTTTTTTTCAAAAGAATATGTCAATGAGCAAAGATATCTACGGCGCTGCAACTGGTCTAAGTTATAGTTTCAATATATAGTATACTAACCTCATATATTTCTGTAAGTGTGGTATTGTGCTAGTAACAAAAAAGCTGCACTCACGTTCCCAAAGTAAATGACAACCGGAAATATAATCGTTCACTACTATCCTTCGTAGCCGAGGTCACTAACGTATCCGTCTAACGACGTTAGACTCCGAGATATGTCAATTCGATTCCGGCTGGTGATGACATTTTCTCTGCCAGTATTTGGCCCGTAATGGTAAGAGAGGCGGCGCCATAAACTTCCTGATAGCCATCTCTGCTCCAATGTCCTGTATTAAATTCGAAATCTCTCTGTAGTCTCTCATGTGGCAATGTTGAAGGTGATCTGTCTGTCACATGGTGGGGTTAAAATTGGCGACTCCTATGGAACTATTCCAGAGGAGTAAACTATGTCCTGGCTCTGGGTTTCATCTCTCCTTTCTTTCGGCATCATCATCATCGTCATCATCATCATGTCCGCACCCGGTAGCTGAGTAATAGCCGGCACGGTAGCTCAACGTGTTCGGTCAGAGGGCTGCATGCTCTCTGTAATAAAAAAAAACTGAGTCAAGGAATCAATGATCACCTTGAACGGATGTCTTGTGATGTCGGCCCAGACAAAACGCAACGAAACATATCGAACAAAGTGAAAAAAAAGGTAGTCAGCGCGACAGACTGTCAATTCTAAGGGCCCGGGTTCCATTCCCGGCTGAGTCGGAGATTTTATCCGCTTACAGACTGGGTATTGTGTTCTCCTAATCATCATCATTTCATCCCTATCGACGCGTAAGTCACAAAAGTGGCGTCAAATCGAAAGACTTGCACTCAGCGAACGATCTACCCGACGGAAGGCCCTAGTCACACGACATTTACATTTTATCATCATCATACAACGCAAACACACACTACACTATACATGCATCCTCTAAGCTCATGTACAGTCCAAAAATACACATACGCATAACTCTCACATATTCACAAGGAAATGGGCCAATGTGCACCCTCCACGAGTAGGCGGTTGAAACCATCCCGTACAATATCCCAGGCACCAATGACGTATGACATTTATATTTTTTTGTCATACGCTCGGAACTGTTCTCCTCTATGGCTAGGGAATTCTAAAGAAATAAAAATCTGACAAGCTGTGTTTGCTTTCTTCGGAAGCAGCTCCTAAAATTGTCGCCGTACATCTGTTAGTGCGGGCTGGGTTCTCACCACCTCGTGCCTCCTGTAACTTTGGTTTGTTACACTTTAAAACACACGTCATCATCGCTTTCTCTTCATATATGACCATTCTTCTGCTTCCAACAAGTGAAAATTTCGTACCCTGATTAACACGATGCTACGAAGCGATCTGCTTTCTTTCCGTTAGTAATACGCTAGCTCTTCTTTAAACCGCTACCAGCAGAATGTTCTGACAACCTCCCCAAACACGAACTTACTGCAGGCTATTAGAGCTCGGTCACTTGGAAGCCCTGTAAACGGCGTATTATCTGCATCTTTGTCCTCAGGCTGTTTATGTCTGGGGGCTGTTAATAATCCGGAAAGAGCGAGGCGCAGCCGTTACTTGGCTGTGGTTCCCCTAATGCCTGTAACGGTCTCTTTCTCCCGTTTTCGCCAGCAAATAAGCTTACAGCAATAAATTCTCTGTGGTGCGGCTTTATTATCCTTCCCGACATCCTGCAGATGTTGGAACTGCAACTGCAATGTAATCTGACACATTATTGCTCTTTTAAAATTAGCCTTCATCTAATATTGTTTACAAGACGATACGTTAGGATGTTTCCTGCCTTTGCAAATAAATTACTGTCAATTTCAGAGGCATAAAAGAGATAATTATACATTTCTAACTCCTTATTTCTTCCTGAGAGTCGGCCGCTGTGGCAGGGCGATTCTAGGCGCTTCAGTCCAGAACCACGCTGATGCTACAGTCGCAGATTCTAATCTTGCCTCGGGCATGGGTGTGTGTGATGTCCTTAGATTAGTTAGGTTTAAGTAGTTCTATGTCTAGGGGACTGATGACTTCAGATGTTAAGTCCCATTGTGTTTAGAGCCATTTGAATTTTCTTCGCGAGATTTTCTCCATAAAGTGGATAGTCCAATAACGTACCTGGTGAGTACAAGCAAAACAGAAGTGAGTACGCATGTGAATCTGTAAACTAGTAATATTCACAATACTAAAAATTAAAATGGATGTAATTTAGGGTAGATCATCAAAAATTAAACATAAATTTCGTTTTAAAAATGCTAATTCAAAATAGCTTCTTGTTAGTACTCTCAAAATCAAAGCAACATGTATACAGTGTATATACGAACACAAAATTCTTTTAAACATCCAAAAAGCTATTGGTAAAGAAACTGAAACAATGGAAGGCTCTTAAAGGATGTGAATGATGGAACACCGAAACGAGGAATCCACCATAAAATTGAGTTTTCGATGGTTCAAGGTAAGTTCTAGGCAACGGCCTTGCCGCAGTGGTTACACCGGTTCCCGTGAGATCATCGAAGTTAAGCGCTGTCGGCGTGGTCGGCACTTGGATGGGTGACCATCCATGCCGTCATGCGCTGCTGCCATTTTTCGGGGTGCACTCAGCCTCGTAATGCCAATTGAGGAGCTACTCGACCGAATAGTAGCGGCTTCGGTCAAGAATACCATCATAACGGCCGGGAGAGCGGTGTGCTGACCCCACGCCCCTCCTATCCGCATCCTCCACTGGGGATGACACGGCGGTCGGATGGTCCCGGTAGGCCACTCGTGACCTGAAGACGGAGTGCAAGGCAAGTTCTAAGTTTACCTTAATTCAGGTTTCTTTCAGGTATTCTGTGTGCTACAAGTCCATCCAAAGTATTTTTTTATCTACTTTCGATCAGCTGTCATCATAATCTCAAACAATAACCATTTTAGAACCTTAGTGCACAGAAACACGGTTCCATATGGTGCTGACAGTTTACAGAATGATGTGCACTCATCAAATTCAAAACATGTATTTAGTTAGAACTCCCGATAATTGCCAAGAGGGGAAAGACTTTTCCTCCTTTCCGGTGGAATGATTGCTTTAAAGTGGTCACACATTAATTCCCGATTATATATCCACCATCATCAAAAATTCAGCTTATCTAGGAACAGTGATAAAAGCCAGTTCAAGGTGATACGATATGAAACTTCGTACCATAGCGTACATAGGAATGACTATGTGGGCTGTAAAGCTACACTCCATAATTCCCTACAGTTACCAATAATTCTGTAGTATTTGGGGAACATACTTCCACCAACCACTAGCGTACTACTGCAACGTTCAGCAGCTTCTGGGAGTCAGTTATAAAGGAAGTTGCACAATTACGATCGGCGGAGAGTCTCACGAACCAAATAAACGGGTTTCATTCAAATGGCTCTGAGCACTATGGGACTTAACATCTGTGGTCATCAGTCCCCTAGAACTTAGAACTATTTAAACCTAACTAACCTAAGGACATCACACACATCCATGCCCAAGGCAGGATTCGAACCTGCGACCGTAGCAGTGGCGCGGTTCCGGACTGAGCGCCTAGAACCGCTAGACCACCGCGGCCGGCCGGGTTTCATTCTCAGGACGTTCAGAGTACGTCTTTTGCGTGGTCTCCTCTCACATTAGTGAACGGTTTTAGTTTTCTTTAGTTTTTTTTGTATTTGGAGTATAATTATTCGTAATGTTATTTGCACGCCATCTTTGAAGCATGCGAGTCAGCCGCCAAATTCATAGAATAAATTATAGTGAAATTACACTCATATCCTGAAACGATACAGAGAGGATATATCGGTGGTAATGTATACCTCTTCCAGCAGTCAACGCTCGGATTCTAGGACTTCGAATCCATTCATTCTTAAAGAGCCTCTAAGTCGACAGAGAAGCCAGAGGGGAACGAAGTATTAATTTCCGCTGTAAGAACGGAGAATACAATTTCTTATTCCCGATGTGGAAACTCAATATCGCACTATCTTCCGCCAGTGATTTTATTTATGTCATTTATACAAGGAAAGTTACCATGTCATTTTGTTACTTGATAGCGATGCATTTAAATGATTTATTGTACAGAAGATTGTATTGAGAAGAATACGTAGTTAGTCTTTAGATAGTTGATGGTAACTTGTAGTAACCGTATGGTGATGAGAGAAGCCGTATACAACTGTTTATCTGAGTGAAATGTGGGCGATTTTAACTAAATCTGAGAGTTGTCTTGGTGTCCTATTGCCAATTTCTGAAGTTATATTTACTGTCTTTTATATCTGTTGCCGGGATTCATATATTGTAATTATGATTGTTGTTGTTAGTTCATTATGTGTGCTGGAACAAAGTTGATTTTAATTCTGTTTCACTGTACTCCATGCATTTTAGTTTTAATCTCGTGTTTGAAAACTAATTTCAAGAGTTGTACTAGGCTCCAAATTATGTTCTATTTAACTGTTATTGTTCTGTTATCAAGAAGAATTTTAAGTTTAAGAAATTAATTGTTAATTTGAGCCCATGCTTGTCCAACCCCTCAGCCTGAACCCCATTCCATTCAAGTCCCACATTACGGATGAATACTTTTGTTTTTTATGCGTTGTATGTCTATGTCCTATCGGTTAACAGATTTGCCAATTACGTTGTTTTAAAATGCGTAGTCACACTCTGTTTAATAATTTCCGGGGTGGGTGGGAGTTGCGGTAGTGTCGAATCTCAAGGTTGCGTGCTTTCCACCGCTGATGTAATTTGTTTTCTAATGCGTTCATTCCTTGTTCGTTATAATGGGACGGTCTGATGTAGAACATTACTCTTTTACGCCAAATATCTCAGCAAATTAAGAGTCTATTGTTTCCTTTGTTCCATCTTTCATTCCTTTCTCACGAGTGCTGAGCGGGCTGATGTAGACCATCAGTCAGATATCCGAAATGGCTGTAAGTGACTCGGAGAAACTAGAAACTGGGAATATATGGGAGTGGATATTCACTTACGACATTCACATCATAACGAAAAGATACTTCGAACCCTTGTACAGTGTATTTTAAGATAAGATTCATGGTGCACACTTGCCAGAGGTTGGTTGGTTCTTTCGAAGAATTGTCTAACACATTGCGTGTGTGGTGTTATCTGTTTCAATTCTGATGCTGAAGTTCCAAAGAGATTTGAATTAGCTCCTCATCTAGATTCTTTTTCAGTGCCACGGCGTACACATTCATACTTGGATGCTGCTTGAGACAAGTGGCGACTGCTGATCACACGGTGACGGAAGCATAAATTACGAGAAATGTTTGATGACTATCAAGATGGTTAGTTACTGGCAAAGAAATACCCGCCAGGTAAGATACTCTGTTGTGGGAGATGCACACACAAGCAGAGATAGGTGCCCACGTAGCCAAGAAATACAGAATAACGTGAACAACAGAAACAGGAGTCCAGTATAAGCAACTTAAAGATAGTTCTGATCTGCAGAAGCATTGTCATTAAAACGATACTGTTCTTGCAGGTGCAAGTTGAGCACTCAGTCTGTTACGATCGGAAAACACTGCCGTAAGCACTCCAGGTGCAGGCTGCACGTATTATGTCCAAGGCTCTGAAATTGTACGCCGCATTCGGAGAACTATACTCGGGGCACTTCCGAAGTCGGCCATCGAGGTCCAGGCTGGGATTTGCACTGACTGACGAGCTGCAAGGCGATGTCCTAGAAAGGCCGTCCGGCATAGGTAAACCTGAAAATTCGCAAATGCAATCTAGTGGAGACTGTATCCGGTTAAGCTATCGCCCACAATTCTGCACCAGCTGTCGCAGGCAGTGATGATCTGCGCCCGCTTGCAGGTGTCTGATAGAATGGCAACCGTCCGCAGTTCGTGGTCGTGCGGTAGCGTTCTCGCTTCCCGCGCCCGGGTTCGATTCCCGGCGGGGTCAGGGATTTTCTCTGCCTCGTGATGACTGGGTGTTGTGTGCTGTCCTTAGGTTAGTTAGGTTTAAGTAGCTCTAAGTTCTAGGGGACTGATGACCATAGATGTTAAGTCTCATAGTGCTCAGAGCCATTTGAACCATTTTTAGAATGGCAACCCGCAGTCTGTTGCGCGGTGTGTGGCTGGAGCAGGAGGCACCAGTCGAAAGTCCCATTCCTCTTCCCTTCGGAGGAGATGGCGAAGCCATCTCGTTGCGTAGACAGTGGCTAGGCGAAGCCGACAGCCGTGGATACGACACCAGGTTTCCTCTCACATCTCTTGATCGTGCAAGCCGCCTTTGGTGGTTTATCGAAAGGTGAATGTTCAACTTTATGGGAAGTTACAGAGTCTAGGCGTCAGTGATGGATGTTCACGATAACACTAGTGTAGGTGGAGTCTATCAGGCAGTTACATAAATGACTTATTGTGGGCACCAAGATTTGACAGTCATAGTGCACAATGACTATATGGTTTTGATGTTTGTTGGCGAACACTGATAAATGCAAGATGGATCCAAACTACTATGCTACGCGAGTTGTCCGCGCGGTTTGAGGCGCCATGTCACGGATTGCGCGGCCCCTACCGCCGAAGGTTTGTGTCCTCCCTCGGACATGAGTGGTGTGTTGTCCTTAACATATGTTACTTTAAGTAGTAGGTAAGTCTAGGGACCGATGACCTCAGCAGTTTCGTTCCTTAGGAATTCACACACATTTCAACATTTTGAACAAACAACTATCCTATTTATCATGTTGCTCTTACTGCTATAGCATGGCAACTACATTTGTCAACACGTTCAGCTGACCTGAACAACTATATAACATGTGACACACACACAGTAACTGGTCTTCATGTACCGCGGTCTGCATTACGAGTATATCCATTCAAGATCAGGGCAACAGGTAGAAAAAGTGGAAAATTATTTTTCAGTATTATATCAGACAGTTGTGCGTAGGCCTCGTTGCATGAAGTGAAGAGTCCAGTATATAAGAAGAGGATGTAAAAGAGGCTGATGTAGTTGAACAATTCAGTCTGTCTGAGGGTGCATATGAAAATATAAAATACACAGTCCCTATAATATACGAACAAATGTTAATTCGTGAAGTTATATTGCATTATTATGTATTTATTCTGAAGAGCTCATTTTCTAGTGACTTAACTTCATCTAGCATTATTATCTTACTTCACGCAGAAACTCTTATTGTATTCGTCACACTCCAAGTATATATTTGGTACTTACGTATATAGGATGATTGGCGTAGTATGTGTGTTTGTGTGTGTGTGTGTGTGTGTGTGTGTGTGTGTGTGTGTGTGCGTTTATAATGTTTGGTAATTAACATGTACCGTAATACTACAGTACATTGAATTCAGTGATAGCCGGCCGGTGTGGCCGTGCGGTCTAGGCGCTTCAGTCTGGAACCGCGTCACCGCTCCGGTCGCAGGTTCGAATCCTGCCTCCGGCATGGATGTGTGTGATGTCCTTAGGTTAGTTAGGTTTATGTAGTTCTAAGTTCTAGGGGACTAATGACCACAGATGTTAAGTCCCATAGTGCTCAGAGCCAATTCAGTGATTTAAGCCTGTAAGTAAGTGCATCCGTGTGACGACATTTCTTCTAAGCAGGAGTGATCTGCTGTAACTCTTCCATGTTCCAGTGGCCTATGATTAACTATTGCTGGGAACGGAGTAAGCTTTTTACTTAATCTCTGTAGAATATCACTAGTATCTCATCCATACTAGACGCAATTCCACTATTGAGCGATTACTGTTGACTTTCTTATGAAAGGTGTACGTTATTATTACCGATCTTCCATACCTGCTGAAAAAGGGCACGAGTGCACAGGAGATCCGTAACGGCAAAACGAGATGATTCCCCTTGCTGTTCCACTGCGAAAAAGTGGAAGTCAAGCGGTGTAACACCACTGTCGAGGATGAAGCTCACGGTGGAAGGCTGGTTGCGGGCAGTACGGGGGAAAACGTCACTGAAAACCAGGATATCACTATGTCAGACCGGCATGTGAAAGAACGCTACATAACAGAGAGATTGGGCATATCACAGAAACACGTTGGACACATGATAAGAGCTGTACTTGACATACACAAGGTTTATGTTCCAGCGTCATGACAGGCACCGATACGACGATCAAGAACGAAAGAGTAGAGAGGGCTGTGAGACGACGTCAGCCAATGGTACGCTGAAGAACCCCTCTCTAGGACGACTCAAAGACAGGAGCGGCTTCTACATGAAGAGAATATAAGCGCCGCGCCGCCTAGAAGACGAGCCGTCATAGAAACGCTACAGCAGTGACTTATGAACTGTATTGTTTCGCTTGTACTGAAATTGTATATACCGAAGGACACATTATTTGCATGAACCGGCCAGGGTAGCCGAAATGCGCTGCTTCCTGGACTCGGGTAGGCGCGCTGGCCCCGGATCGAATCCGCCCAGCGGATTAACGACGACGGTAGCATGCCGGCCCGCTTGGACGAGGTATTTACGTGGTTTTGTACATCCCTCTAGGTGAAAACCTGGCTGTCTCCACGTTCCGCCTCAGTTACACGACTCGCAGACATTTGAAAGCGGTCGCTCTATTCCATGGCTTACATTGGACGCAGACAGCTGGGGTACATTAATTCCGTCGGTTCGGGTTAGCGGCAGGAAAGGCATCCGATCACCCTCTGCAACTAACACTAACACATTACTAGAACCACGGCCGACGCTGCGTGAAGCGGCACTAAGGCCCCAAGAAATAAAGAAAGAAAGAAATTGATTATTTGCATGTCGCTATTTACTTGCGACACCTTTGTCAATGCGCAAAGTTAAGTATTGTCAATTTAACGTACTGTAATATACTCTATTAATAAGACTTGCTTGAACTGTTGTCTAGCGCTCCGAGAAAACAGATTCCTCGGCACCCTATATCAAACGAGTGAGCAGACACAATAATCTCACGTCGACGCTTCCCAGGGGCATTGAAAGCACCCGGGTTCCCGGGTTCGATTCCCGGCGGGGTCAGGGATTTTCTCTGCCTCGTGATGACTGGGTGTTGTGTTATGTCCTTAGGTTAGTTAGGTTTAAGTAGTTCTAAGTTCTAGGGGACTGATGACCATAGATGTTAAGTTCCATAGTGCTCAGAGCCATTGAAAGCAGAAAACAAACGCCAGAGACGGGTCATGTCCATCGAAAACTTGACCCGTTTGAGGCAGAGCCTCTGACATGTCTAAGACATTTTCTTATTTCCAACCCGAATCCAAAGCTCAAGAGTGGGAACACCCGTCCTCACCCATCCTCAAGAAGTTCACGTCAGTCGCATCACCTGGCAGGGTAATGATCTCCGTTTTCTGGGATTCGAAGACCGGCCGAAGTGGCCGTGCGGTTAAAGGCGCTGCAGTCTGGAACCGCAGAACCGCTACGGTCGCAGGTTCAAATCCTGCCTCGGGCATGGATGTTTGTGATGTCCTTAGGTTAGTTAGGTTTAACTAGTTCTAAGTTCTAGGGGACTAATGACCTCAGCAGTTGAGTCCCATAGTGCTCAGAGCCATTTGAACCATTTTTGGGATTCGAGGGGGTGTTCTCCTGGCTGAATACCTCAAAGAAGGTGAAACAGTGAACGGAACTAATTACGCAGCTCAACTAAAGCGTTCGAGAGAAGCCGTCAAGGGGAAACGAGTCGAAATAAAGACAAAAGGAGTGCTGTTTCATCAAGACAATGCGCCCTCGCAGACATCCGTCATCGCGATATGTCATCGAGTCCTGTGGCCTCCAACTGCTTCGCCACGCACCCTATTCACCCGATTTGGCCCAAGCTCAAGAAAATCTTGCTGGAATCCATTTTCGATCAGATGATGACGCCATGGCTGCGGTGGCGGCCTATCTCACCATCCAGGAAGGAACGTTCTGCAAGGAGGGTATAATGGGCCTGCAACACCGGTGGCAAAAGTGTATGGCACTAAACTGAAATTACGTTGAAATATAGCCGTAAACATTTGGACTACCAACGACCATTACTGGAAGTGCTAAGAACTTTTTAGTCATCCCTTGTACACTGGCAGAAACAGAGGAAGCTATGTATGAAAGCTGCAGTAGGCTTGTATTGGCGAAGTGATAATTATAAGCATATACACCTCCTCTCTCCTCTCTGTACCCTTACTCTGCAACATAAGGTAATGTGTATCTTCATTCTACGAGCTCCTGATCCATAGTGAAACAATGTCGTTGCTTTGGCAATGTTATTTACTGAGTAGAGAAATGAATTCGTAGTTACGGTCATGTGGGGCAGATGGCGTTCTATTAACATGTTGTTTCTGATTAGAGATCGGGGTCAGCAACTCGGTATCACATTTTCTAAAAGATTTTGCGTGCTCTGTTTCTCAGATCTACTTTGTGGCGCAAATATTTGTATGATTGTACTGAGGATAACGCGTAAATCGTGTAACATTAATCTGATTGTTCGCCCTATCCCTTTCACGTCGCATGCTTTTATTGCTACTTCGTTCCTTTCGTCACTTTAATTTAAATGAAATGTGGTTTTTTAACGTGGTAGTATTGTGAGGCTGGCACCAGTGCCTTCTGCAGAGGTAATCACAGAAATATTCCTATACTTCAATGCGATCTACGGTTCACTTGGAGCCACTTCTGCTCCGAGTAGTTAGCTCAAATGTCAACCATTTCTTAGCATTAGTAAATTATTTTCAGATTACGGAAGGTAAGTTTGCCTCTAGAGTTTCAGTGCAGCAATTCTTTTGATGTCTCTTTATTATGTTCCGTGACATTACATTACTAGGTCGGAATCAATAGCACATCATTTCAGACGCCAAAAGAATTCCCGTTACATTACGTATGAGTTTCTGTGACGACACGTTCCTGAGGACAGTGTAACACCTCGGTTCAGTTTACAGTGATAGAAGCTATATAAAGAATAAAATTAAGAATTGAATTTTTAGAGGGGAAAATAGTGTAGAATCAGAGTTCGGTAATTTCAGATCAAAATTATAGTATATCAGCAAGTAGTGTAACGTTTTGAATTTTTAGAGGGGAAAATAGTGTAGAATCAGAGTTCGGTAATTTCAGATCAAAATTATAGTATATCAGCAAGTAGTGTAACGTCTAAGTACAGCAAAGCCACGGAAGCTCCGTCATGGAGAAGGCAGTGACGTTAAACTCTTGTGATGAAAATCCTTTAAAAAGGCCTGATCGTCATTATTGCCGCCTTTTTTCCTTGATTGTTTTGTTTAAGGGCGGGGAACCCGTGTCATTTAGCGAGACAATAATTAGATTGCACTTATCGTGTTAAGATTCACGATAAACTGTTAGAAAATTACGTTGGTAGCAACGGAGTATTAGGGGGATTTTAGGACTTTAGAGCTAGATTGGAACTTTAAGGACATATAGACGACAGAAACTCAAATTATATGCTGATACGAGTGAATTCAGAGGTACCGGTATTCAGATATTAACGTGTGGACTTTTAAAAGTGTCGTGTGCGGTTAGTTGTGAATCTGGACGTAGAGCGCGCGCATATCGGCATTTGCGGACTATTTAGATTCCTCGAGGGTAGGAACCTTTTATATAGACCATCATCGATCACCATCTTAATCCTTGAATATAGAGTGAAAGTGAAATACAAGAGTGTTTTACTTATTTCATTTATCTAGTACTAATCAGTGAAGGTTTTACGGAACCAAAGCTATTCAGCAGTAAGTCAGCACCATCTAGCGGAAAGCATAGGCATTAACTAACACGCTAACTGAAGTGAACGTTTACGTGTTTTACGGACTGCTTAATATGAACTTTTGTGACTCTTTGACGTCCCCACTCCCTCCGAAAGGTCTTAATCATAAAAGGGGAGAGTTTTAGCTGGAAAAATTACTAAATAAAGCGACAGTTACAAGACTCGCAGTAATAGGAAAACACAAGGCCCGCACCTCATCGGAGAGTCGTCGCTGTCACGTCGGGAAGTAAAGCCGGAAAACCTACCGACGATACGTATGTACGAGCAGACGTCGACGGGAACCACAAGAGAGTTGGGGATCCTTCAACAGTCATTTCGCGTAGTAACATTGTTTCCTTTGGGCCTCATTGACTTTGCGTAGAGGGCATCTTTGGACAGGGTAATTTCAAGTGGAACATTAGTGGCTACTGCTACTAGTAAAATCACACGCAATTTAACAAACACCATACACTATTCTGCGATTACGTGCTTTAATATCTGCTACTTCGGCATTCGGGCGATGATTGAAAGGGATTCATAGTGTATCCTAGCCAATATTCTTTCAAAATGGGTTTTTCAAGTATCCCATAAGTACTGCATTTTACCAATGACAAAGCTCCTCCCTCCAAAGTCACTTAACACATCGATATTCTTTATCTCCCACTAGTGGACGAAATGAGTCCATCCATCTCCGAATAAAATCCACAGGATGGGACGGAGTGCCGCACACAGCTGCCTCCCGCCTCGCCACTTTGCACTCCGCCGCTCCGCCCGCGATTAGAGAGCAGCCCCACAGCCCTATGGGAGCCGGCAGTTTCCGGACTGCGAGTGCAGACTCTGGTTGCGCCCCGTCTGCATTCCGCATGCGTCTCCTCCGGGGCTTCACTCGCCGCCACCCACTGCCGCTTTCTCCAGCGGACAGAGATCTATTCCCTCTCTCTCTACCTCTCTCTTTGTGCTGCTACCAAATCGAAATCGTTTCGAGTGCTGGATCATCTGGCGAAAGTGACAGTCCTTTCGATGAAAAAGGTACTCATCTCTTCATTTATAACAAAGTATTTTTTATGAGTCCTCAGTGTTCTGACTGCTATGATGCGGCCCTCCAGAAATTCCTCTACAGTGCCAACCTTTTCATCTCAAAGTAGCACTTGCAACCTACGTTCTCAATTACTTTCAGCGTGTATTTCAATCTCTGTCTTCTCCTATAGCTTTTACTCTCTACAACTGTATCTAGTACAATGAAAGATGCTCCCAAATGTATTACAAGATTACCTATTATCCTGCCCCTTCTTTCCTGTGTTTTCCAAATATTCTTTTCATAGCCGATTCTGCGGAGAACCCCCTCATTCCTTACCTTATCAATCAACCTAATTTGCAAAATTTTTCTATAGCACCATATCTCAATTTTTTTTCTGTTCCATGTTTCACCACTAGACAGTGCTGTGCTACAAACGTACATTGTCAGAAATTTCTTCCTCAAGGCCTGTGTTTGTATTCCCTTTTTTTCAGTGCTAGTCTGCTTTTTATGTCCTCCTTGTTCCGTCGTCATGGGTTTTTTGCTATCCAGGAAGCAAAATTCCTTACCTTGATCTACTTGATCTACGTCGTGATCACCACTTCTGATGTTTTATCACTATTATCATTCCTATTCTCGTTACTTCTTTTTTCGATTTACTCTCAAGCCATATTCTGTACTCATTGTACTGTTCATTTCATGAAACCGATCCTGTAATTTTTCTTCACTTCCAATTTGAACAGCAATGTCATAAGCGAATCTTAACATCGATATTCTTTCACAGTGGATTTTAATCCCACTCTTCAATCTTTCTTTTATTTCCATCATTGCTTCTAAGATGTATGGATTGAACAGTAGGATCGAAAGAGTACGTCCCTGACTTATTCCCTTTTTAATCCAAGCACTTCCTTCTCGGTCTCCACTCTTATTATTCCCTGTTGGCTCTTGTACATATTGTATACCATCCGTCTTTCCTCTAGCTTATCCCTATTTTTCTCAAAATTTCGAACATCCTGCACCACTTTACACTGTCAAACTTTTTTCCAGGTCCATAAATCCTACGAACGTATCTCAGTTGGTCTTCAGTGTTGTTTCCATTATCAACCGCAACGTCAGAATTGCCTCTCTGGTGCCTTTACCTTTCCTGAAGCCAAACTGATCGTCATCTCACAAATTCTTAATTTCCTTTTCCATTCTTATGTATATTATTCCTGCCAGCAACTTGGATGCGTGAGCTGCAAGCTGATTGTGTGATATTTCTCGCACTCGTCGGCTCTTGCAATCTTCGGAATTGTGTGGATAATATTTTTCACTAAAAAAGCTGATGGTACATCGCCAGTTTCATATCTTTTACACACCAACGTGAACAGTCGTTTTGGTGCCACTTCCGAAAATGATTTTAGAAATTCCGATAGAATGTTATTCATCCCTTTTGCCTGATTTGATCTGAACCCTTTTAAAGATCTTTTAAATTCTGATTCTAATACTGGATCGGCTATCTCTTCCCTATCGACGACTGTTCCTTCTTCTATCACCTCATCGACAAGTACTCCCCCTCATCTTTGCTTTAACCAAGACCCCTTCCACCTCTTTTACGTAAAGAACTTCTATTTCGTGGTACATGTGTAGACTTAAACCGGTAACACGGAATAAAATATCCCACATAAAACCCACTGCTCTAGAATGGCCAAAGAATATACAATGTAGAGAAATAAATAACTATTGTCAAGTTACTTCTTTATGCATACACGCGCAAGCAACTGTATAGTACATTTCGGAGGAAACACTGAATCAGTATTATAGATTTTCTATGCTACACCATTTATTTATTTATTAGTCCCCGTCGACCATGTGAGTCAAAACTGTTTAGTCGTGGAACGAATCAGTACATAGTTTTCAGAATGCTGAGAAGAAAATTAATAAATAAAAGAATTAAAGAACTAATGAAATATAGAAAATTCTGAGGAGGTATGCGAATAAAAATACGTTACAGAGAAAATTTCAAAACTACTGCGAGGGACTCATGTAGAAAATAGAACAGTTCTGCTCGAACCTACTGAAAATGAAACCTGCTTAAGAGGGCTCACTTCTTACAGTGATTAACCCTTTACGTGAAAAAATGTTCTATCAAGAATAACAATGAAATACTCTTCGTTATATAATCTTTAGGCCCACTGATCAATAAAACAGTTCAATGTATTGTGTATTTATAAGTACACCTCGATTTATAGGGTGGCAGATTTTCATATCAACGATCAGTAGCACAAATCTGTGCTGAAAAAGCGTGAAAAAAATCTGCAGCAAATTAGCAATGTCAGCTTCTGCCAGTAACCATATGCCCGTAGCTGGAAGATATTTCCCAAAGGACTGGGGTTCACAAGCAACATTAGATATGCATATAAATCCAAATTTGCTGCCACTGCAGAATCAAAGTAAGTTTCAAGACATTTTTGAAATGCTTCTTAAAGTACAAGAAAACAGTCTACCCTACCCAGTGGTCCCTTCGCACTGTGTTACCCAAACAACCGTCAGTTGTTGTAGTAGTGTTTGAAATTGTAAAAATAGTACCTACTACATCTGCAACAGTCTCCTCTAAATTCTGAATCGTTTGCGTGCTCTTCTGTAACTTCTTCCTAACAGCTTATTGCACTGTCAGCCAGAACTCCATCTGCCATGGCACTACGTTACCTCCATTAAGTCATGCTTATAAATCTAAAAACAATATTAACGAACGTCAGTATGATCCTTCTAAATATTAAAAACCAACCGAAACTGAGTAAATTATGTGCCTGCTGCAATCAGATGTAAGCATAAACTGTTTTTGTTGTGTTTCATATTTTCAATATTCATCGTACATGTATTGCGTCAGTCGAAGTAATTTATATTATCTCAACAGGCAGCGTTTTCGAGATAATTTGTGAAACAATGTTATCTGCAATGTTAAGACTTCATTAGAACAAGCATTTCAGAAAATATAATCAGTAAAACTGGATGTAACTAGGAACTGAACTCATGACAAGCTATTTGCTTACATGTACGGCGCATAAGTATAGGAAATGTTACTGAGGATAGGAATGATCGCTGTTTACATCAAAAGGTATCAGAAGAGTAGATCCACAGGTGACAAGAACTAGTTCAACACAAAACCAGCTCTGAAGACGAATGCTTCAGCCAGCCTCTGTGGCCGAGCGGCTCTAGACGCTTCAGTCCTGAACCGCGTTGCTGCTACGGACGCAGTTTCGAATCCTGTCTCGGGCATGGATGTGTGTGATATTCTTCGGTTAGTTAGATTTAAGTAGTTCTAAGTCTAGGGGACTGATGGCCTCATATGTTAAGTCCTATAGTACGTGGAGCCATTTTTGAACGAATGCTTCAAAGGCCATCCGTAAATATTCATACCATTATTCACTTTCTCGCTCATGCATCAATCCTACCACCCTACAAACATCCTTACTTCTCAATCAAAACAAATAAAATATAAGCCGCGCGGGGTACCGGCGCGGTCAAGGGCGTCTTGTCACGGTTCTCGCGGCTCCCCCCGTCCGAGGTTCCAGTCCTAGCTCGGGCATGGGTGTGTGTGTTGTCTTTAGTGTAAGTTAGTTTCATTTAGATTAAGTAGTGTGTAACCTTAGGGACCGATGGCTTCAGCAGTTTGGTCCCTTAAGACCTTACCACAAATTTCCAAATTTTCCAATAAAATAAACTGTTAGTAGTAAATAAAGTGATACACTGCATTCACTACCTGTTATATATACAGGTTGATTGGGTGACGATTTTACAAACTTTCAGGGACAATGGACAAGACCAAATCAAGTGGAAGTAAGAGACCCTGGTCAGGAAAAGACCTAGTCGAAAGTTATAAGCAAAGATCGTTCTGATACCGCTGATAGCTGATCTCTTTTGCTGCAAGTTCTTTGATTTCCATATTTTGGAAGAAGATAATACAAACCAAAACAAGGAAAAAGTCCAATAAATATGTGCTCTAAAATGCATACCTTAAGAGGTATGAACAGTTGCTAGGCAGAAGAGATACGTTTTAAGTACAAAAATAAACAAGTGCTCATAGCTCTTAAGGCACACATTTTAGAGCTCACGTTTCTTATTGTTTTCTTCTGAACTTCCACCTTTCAAAATATGGAAAGCAAAGGTCTTGCAGTAGAAAAGGCCCTTGGTCAAAGGTACCAGAACGATTACGCTTACAATTTTCTACTCTGTCCTTTCCGGACCAGGGTTCTTACCTCAGATTGATACATTTACCCTCTCCCATCATCCCTGGAAGTTTCTAACACCATCAAGGAATCATCCTGTATATTTACCAGTGGCACTTAAAGGGTCAAAGAAGTATTATCGAAGCGTATATCGTTTACCGTGTACTGCTCACTGAATGAATGCTGTTCTCCTGAATTAGTCACAACTGTCAACCACTAACCCCTTTATGGGATAATGGTACGGGGACAGCAGGGTTTTCGAAGCGCATGAACAACGGCCTACACAAAATTGACGAACTGTCACTGCAGATGTTTCTATCTGCCCTTTTCTGCGCTAAGACTATTCGTGCGGAGTGGACAGAATTGCCCCAAAATATAACGCCGTACTAGGTAACAGTGTCACAGCAAGCAAAGTAAACAAGCGTTCGTGTTTCGATGTCACGCCCGGTGAAGATCCACTGTGCTGGTGAGGATAGTAGCATTCAGTATGTGCCCAAGATTCTGAACATGATACTTAAAGCCTATCATCTACACTCAGTCCTAAGAATTTGATTGGCGACTTCAGTGTATGGTTGACCATCTTGGAAAAATATATATAAAAAAGCAAACCTATAACAAAACCCTGTGGCACACCTCACATTTCATGACCCGTCAGATTCTAACCCCTTCCTTGTTTGTTGACACTACTTTTTACATGGTAAATGAATCACTGTTGAGTTTTTCTTTCATCCCGTAATGTTTCAATTTATGCGTAAGTATTGCGTAATGAGCGAGAGAAAATACCTATATGACTCATAACTCTCTTGTATTATTCTCCTGACACCTCACATGAGATGCACCAGGGTAGCAGCATAAGGGGCGTAGTCTCTAATTTTGCCCAACAGGTTCTCTTAAGAACTACGTCGTCCCATTTAAGTTCCCTGAACATTTCTGTCACACTTCTGTTACCACCCGCCATCCTGGTAGGGCGTATTTGAATTCGCTCGATGTCGTGATGCATAGTCCAGACACTGGAACGCTTATATTTTCCTCCTGTAACGGATATTGCTTAATGATTCCATTTCATATCGTTTCTTCATTTCATCTCTAAATACACTGACGTGCAAAACGTAATGATGAAATTTGTTACGCAGCCGTTTTCCCCAATGTCCCGTAGGTGGTGTAAAACCAGAATTAAAAAGATAAATCAAGTCAGAATAATTAACCACCACCGATAACTGAAATACGTGTCAGTGCCACTGATCGTCGGTGCTTAACTAACTAGATTAGCTTTTTGGTGTCGAATTGCATATGCACATAATAAGAAAGCTCTAAGAAAGCACGTTGTCCTTCGCTGTGAGCGAGCGGGCGCATTGTGGGTCATAACCTGCCATGAAACTGTCCCAGCAGGGTTCGCAGAAACAGAAATCAAACAAGAGCAAAGGAACCACAGGAGGTCAGGCTGGACAGTCATTTGAGGAAGGCACCTTGATGCCAGAAGCTCTGAAGCCACAATGCAAATAATATCTCCAGGTGGTACCAGTCCGATGGAGTCTGTTTGGAAGTGTCCCGGAAGAACGTTATTATGAACAGAAATTAGAAAGGAAGACTTCGTTGAAACACGCAGACCGCTATAAATAACATTTGAGAGTGGAGTTGGGAACAGGGTAGTTTAGGAAGCCTTTGAAGATTGTGAGACACTGTCACCAAGTACCACAGTTCGGACAATAGGTTCACAACTACAATATAGCTCTAATGGTGTCTCTCAATAATACCAATCATCTATCCAGATCCCAGCCCACAGAATCTCCAAGAGCAATAATCCGCTCTCCCGTTTAGCATTCCAGTAGTAAAAGCTTCATCGCCATCCACAGAACGCCTGCAGTATTACATTGTTCCTCACTGGCCTGCAACTGGCGCGCACTCGTAAGTTGTTCATCATGCACATAAGCTCTAAAAGATATATCACACGTCCAAATGGGAGCAAAATCTCAAGATATTAATATTGCTGCTTCCATCCTATTAGATGAACTTATTAACACTTGTGGAAAAGTAAAATTATTCATCTTTCACATTAATTCGCAGAACATCTGATGAAAACACACTTGACCTCCTAGCAACAAATAATCCTGAGTTAATAACGTTCATCAAAACCGGTTCAGGGATTAGTGAACACAGGGCTGTCGTAGCAAGATTGAATATTGTAATCTCCAAATCCTCGAACAATAAGCGAAAAATATACCTACTCTAAAAAGCTGATAAAACTTCACTTGACGCCTTCCTGAGAGACAGTCTCCACTCATTCCAAATTAATAAGTGTAGACCAGATGGGGCTTAAATTCAAAGAAATAGTATCGGCAGCAATGGAGATATTTATACCAAATAAATTAACAATCGACGGAGCTGATCCTCCTTCGTACACAAAACGGGTTAGAACACTATTGCAGAAACAACGAAACAAACATGCCAAATTTAAACAGACGCAAAATCCGCAAGATTGGCGATCTTTTACAGAAGATCGAAATTCATCGGGAACTTCAATGCGGGATACTTATGGTTATTTCCACAACGAAACTTTGTCTCGAAACATGGTAGAAAATCCAAAGAGTTTCTGGTCGTATGTTAAGTACGTTAGCGGCAAGGAACAATCAATGCCTTCTCTGCGCGATAGCAATGGAGACACCATCGAAGACAGTGATGCCAAAGCAGAGTTACTAAACACAGCCTTCCGAAATGCTTTCACAAAAGAAGACGAAGTAAATATTCCAGAATTCGAATCGAGAACAGCTGGCAACATGAGTAACGTAGAAGTAAATATCCTCGGAGGAGTGAAGCAAGTTAAATCACTTAATAAAAGCAAGTCTACTGGTCCAGATTGCATATCAATTAGGTTCCTTTCGGAGTATGCTGATGCATTAGCTCCATACTTAACAATCATATACAACTACTCGCTCGACGAAAGATCCGTACCCAAAGACTGGAACGCTACACAGGTCATACGAATATTCAAGAAAGGTAGTAGGAGTAATCCACTAAATTACAGGCCCATATCGTTAACGACGATATGCAGCAGGATTTTAGAACATATATTGTGTTCCAACATTATGAATTACCTCGAAGAAAACAGTCTATTGACACACAGTCAACATGGGTTTAGAAAAAATCGTTCTTGTGAAACACAACTAGCTCTTTATTCACATGAAGTGCTGAGTGCTATTGACAAGTGATTTCAGATCGATTCCGTATTTCTGAATTTCCGGAAGGCTTTTGACACTGTACCACCCAAGCGGCTCTTAGCGAAATTGCGTGCTTATGGAATATCGTCTCAGTCATGTGACTGGGTCTGTAATTTCCTGTCAGAGAGGTCACAGTTCGTAGTAATTGACGGAAAGTCATCGAGTAAAACAGAAGCGATTTCTGGCGTTCCCCTTAGCTGTTCCTTATCTATATAAACGATTTGGGAGACGATCTGAGCAGCCGTCTTCGGTTGTTTGCAGATGACGCTGTCGTTTATCGACTAATAAAGTCATCAGAAGATCAAAACAAACTGCAAAACGATTTACAAGAAATATCGGAATGGTGCGAAAAGTGGCAGTTGACATTAAATAATGAAAAGTGTGAAGTCATCCACATGAGTGCTAAAAGGAACTCGTTAAACTTCGGTTACACGATAAATCAGTCTAATCTGAAAGCCGTAAATTCAACTTAATACCTAGGTATTATAATTACGAACAACTTAAATTTTAAGTAACACGTAGAAAATGTTGTGGGGAAGGCTAACCAAAGACTGCGTTTTATTGGCAGGACACTTATAAAATGTAACAGACCTACTAAGGAGACTGCCTATACTACACTTATCCGTCCTCTTTTAGAATACTGCTGCTCGGTGTGGGATCCTTGCCAGATAGGGGTGACGGAGTACATCGAAAAAGTTCAAAGAAAGGCAGCACGTTTTGTATTATCGCGAAATATGGGAGAGAGTGTCACAGAAATGATACAGGATTTTGGATGGACATCATTAAAAGAAAGGCGTTTTTTGTTGCGACGGAATCTTCTCACGAAGTTCCAATCACCAACTTTCTCCTCCGAATGCGAAAATATTTTGTCCACACCGACTTACATAGGGAGGAACGATCACCAAGATAAAATAAGGGAAATCAGGGCTCGTACGGAAAGATATAGGTGTTCATTCTTTCCGCGCGCTATACGAGATTGGAGTAATAGAGAATTGTGAAGGTGGTTCGATGAGCCCTCTGCCAGGCACTTAAATGTGATTTGGAGATTACACATGTAGATGCAGATGTAGATGTAAATTTTGTGACTGTTCATAGAATCGAAATTCATGAAACTGTTCATTCACTGAAATAAAATAATAAAATTGGTGGCATTTGGTGACATGATTAGCGTGTTGTTCCTCCCCTGTTACCACTTGGTCGCTGTTACAAACGGGTTACACAAGAAGTACCAAGATTGACGTATTTAGGCCATTAGCACCTTCCTTTCGGTTTTACCAGCTAGTGCGACCGTTGATTTACTGAAAGATTTCCCATTCGGTTTAAGTCTCCTGAAGGAAATGACAAATATTAGGAGCGAATCTGTGTCAGCCTTGATTTATACTGAAAAATGTAGATTTACAAGTAGTTGTTCTCTACATTGAGAAACTGATCGTTCAAAAATAATTTGATTAGCTTACAAGTGATCATGATTTACATTGAGAAGGCAGTTTCTTTTCGGATGTGAAAATTTGTTAGTGGAGGCTGAGGTCCCACAAAATTTGAATAAAAACAGATAGACTCTTAACCGAAAATATTGACGCCAGCAAAATGCCGGCACGAACCTGAAAGGTAAGTGGAGATGGACTTGAGGCTTTGGCAAATGAATCTGTTACTTTACTTTCACAGGCGAAGTGTTTCATGCCCATATCACAGAGTTGGGAAGAGTCCTTGGTAGATTCACGGATTCATCAGATCAAACAGGAGTGACAAACGCACTCGCTTCGTAATAAGGCTCAACAATACTGTCTGTGTGGGCCCATTGTGGAGCTAGATTCCTGAACCGTCAGCTGGAACTCTATATAGTAGTTCAGAATATCATAATGTTGGCACTTGACACGACGTTGCCCTTGCATGTATTCATGATTCCGTTCACACTTTAACGGACAACTGACCAACGACATCTTCACTGGAAGTTAGTTGTTTATCATCAGTTAGGTAAATCTATTTCTCATGGAGTTCCGCAGATTGGGAAGTTCCATAAGTAATAATTTCATAATAATTAAAAACTAGCATTCCGAATCATCATGAATTCAGTTCAGTGAACTGAGATGTCAAGCGCATAGCTTATTATATCATACACCAAATGCAGACTGAAAGTGGAAACCCGTTATGTGGCTCTGAAAAGGAATCTGACTTAAAAGTGCAGAACACAACACATTGATGATCAAGACATCTGTATTTGTACGAAGCTAAGGACAACTTAAAATACAAGCTGGACCAATTCTAAATCATAATTATCTTTAGAATATTCTCCAGACTGGATTGACTCAATTCTTTTGTTAATCTTAATGATAAAAAGGGAAAAGTGATCTGCTTTTGTGAACTTGGAATTGTTCCATCCTCTTACTTTATACTATAATAATAGCTTCAACAGCAAGCAAAATCTTAACATTCTGAAGAACCATTATAAATATTTTCATAAAATAATTGATGTTTATTCCGAAATAAAATATCAGCTCCTGCATACTTTGCAGGATATCACTTGTCGACAACGAACTTCAACAGTTCAACAAATCACATACAAGTACAAGTAACATATCCATAAATAATTCAAGCACTTACCTTACATCTACTTAGGAAGTGTCTTGCTGAAAATTCAAAGAAAATCTTAAGCTATGTATTACATATCAGAAACCCTTAGTTAAGAAATTATGACTGTGATATTATGGCTCACAACTATCAAGAATAATATTTCATTAGGTCGTGGTGTGGATAGTTCTGTAATCTTATGACTACTGAGATACCATAGTAAGTAAACACAAGGATCAGGAATTCTTAGAAACTCAGATGGTCCAGTGTACACTAGTTGCCACTTCTTGTTTTTCTGATTCAAGAGCGATGATGATGATAGATGGATTGAAATATTAGTATTCTAACTAATCTTTTGTCATAATTGCATTTTCTTCTGATTTCTTCGATGACGACTTTATGCTGTGACTATAGGACAGGATAGAAGCTGTGGCAGAAAGTTTCATGAGGAAATACTCCCAGATGACGTTTATATTCTCATATCATTCCAGGTTTATCCTCAAACACTTGTCAATATTGTGTGAAGAGGTCAAATAACTGCCAATTTTGCTTGTTGGTGACATTCTCAGTCACTGATATCATTTGCTGTACTTGTGCTGCATCTCCAAGTACTTTAATAGACTGCACCAGAAACTTTCAACCTCTGATGCTGTTTGACAATAAAGTCGATCCAGAAACCTTGGCAATACCGTCCGTGGCTACCATCCATCTACAACAACTCAACCTGAATTCTGGCTCTGTCAATCAGAAAGAAACCTTGCCTGTTGATAACTCAATTTTTGCTCCCTTCTCACAGATAAATTCAAGGCTCAGAATACAGTTTTCAATCAATCCTTCAACCACTACTAAGTGGCTACATTTTCCTGTCTATAATATGAGTCTGTATTCTTATATTTCTTGATCACATGGCTACTGCTCCAACAATGTTGCAGTTTGGTACTGGAAAGGCCAGCAACTTGGTTCACACATATACATCCTTGTTGAGATCACATTCACCGATGCTCCTGTTCTCCTTTGTCCAAAATAATCGTGGTTGAAATATCCTTAATCATGATCATAGCTGCAGATTGTGGTGTGATGGGTATTCCTGGTTGCATTTGTTAACATGCCCAAAGATTTCCTCCATTATACCGGTCCATCCTCGTACATGAAGAACTGCAGAGTTTCATCACAGACGCTATCCCATCTCATGACAGATTTGACAGATTCTCCAGGGCTTGATATGGTCCCAGTTAGTCTACAGGACGCCGTTCGGTAGGACAATTGCTATCATCGAGTCCTTCGTTATTACAGTCGGATGCGATCACCAATCTAGATTTGCTATGATTCCATCGCTGAATATTGATATTACCGAGAGGGGTTCAAACTCGCGTCCGGCCATTTTGATTTAGGATTTCCGCGATTTCCCTAAATCGCTTGAGACAAATGCTGGGATAGTTTCTTTAAAAGGGCACGGTCGCTTTCCTTCTCCATCTTTCCCTAATCCGAGGTTGTTCTCAGTCTCTAATGATCTCGTTGTCGATGGGTAGTTAAACATTAATCTCCCCTAACTATTTGCATGGGGCACACAGCTAGGGTTAAATCGTCCCTCGTTTCAATTTTGTTCATTGCGGTTCGGGCCATAGTTATCCCATTACCGTTTCCGTTGTCATTACTCTGATAACCATTTGTTTATCTGGCTGTGAATGGCATTCAGTTCCAGTAGTTGGTTTGCACTACTGTCGTAGTTTGTCCTAGGTCCCTGCGAGTAATAACCTACATGTGTGGATCGTAACATGATATCCTGTGATATTAAATCATGGAATCCCATATAAATTCATCTAAGTTTGATTCTGATACATGAATCAGTTTTTCTCGGATTCGATAGGCAACTTTGCCTTCAGGTTCCAGAGAGTATTTCAGTGCCAAACGGTTTCGTCCTAGGAACGCGCCTGTTTAGATATTTTCTCAAAATGTCTGTGGAAACTTACATTTTTAAATGACAAAGTCTCCAGAACATGTACTTCATTTCTCGGTCTCTCCTTAAAACTATGAGACCAGTACTCATCAAGAAAGGACTTTCAAACTCTCATCAGGGATAAATCATGTGACCTGACTAATCTTCAGTGCTGCCACCCAAGGCCGGGATATGACACCTGTAAATCCTCGGATAAACGCTATGGGACTTATAACTCCTTTGTCGGGAGGAAATATCTGAATCTGCCTCTGAGCTTTTTCTCCTCCGTTAATATTGTTGTGTACAACTTGGTTGTTACCAGACCATAGTGCGCAGCCTATATGTTATTTTTCACTGACTGGTAGGTATCCCTATTGTTACAATCTGATCCATGGCTCGAGGTTTGCGCTCTCTCGACATCACGTAATTCTTGTTGGCACGCCTGCACCGCACCCTGGACCGCCACTATCTCCTTGTGTCAGTTTCAACTGTTTCCCAGATTTTGTTCCTCATCTAAGAGGTATTGGAACTTATATGTTTCTTTATTTCTCGGAGTTCCTGTTTCAGTCCGCTTGAGGTGAGAAAATTTTCATTTGGCAGATTGTTAACAGCAGTATATATTTGTTTATCGTACATTGTGGACTTGCTTCTCCTTGACCTTGGCCCAAGCATCTAGATCTGCTGAACCCTTCTGTTTTTGTACGGCGAACATTTCCCCTGTCATCTCTTCATGACCAGTTGATAAGCTGTTCACTGGTTGGGAAAAATTGAGACACCTTAGAACTTAGGGATTCCTGTCTGTTACGTATATTGCAGTTGGGTACTGGATAGGCTAGCAACTTGGATCGCACAGATACTTTATTCATCAACCTTGTTTCATGACAGCCGCAATTTGCTCTTGAGATTTTCGTGATTCTGCCACTTTATTTGCTAATTCTGTAACCTGAGTAGTCATTTCGGTTTGTTTAGTTGCCATTTCGGGTTTTTCGTTGCCGTAAATCTCAGATGCTACAAAATTTCGGTAATGGGATTTATGATTGGTTGGCTTGCTGCTTCTGTTTCCTGTACCTCCTCACCGATTGAAAATTTGCTACTCCACTTTAAACTAAGCCCAAGCCTTGACCATGACACAAATATATATACGAACGGAAAAAAATCGCATCACCAAGAAGGGGTTGTGCGACATAAACGAAAGCTGCCAGGCGTGTTTCAACGCCTCACACATGATTTTCTATTCAAATTTTGCGCCAGTCGCATAAGAGTAGCGCTAGTAGCGCCACTATGTGTGATGTCGTCAGCCACACGACCACACCGCCGCTTGAGAGATCGATCCGCCGGATGCGATTCTCTCGATAAACGGAACAGAAGAACGGCTGTGCTAGCCAAAGAGTACACAGCCAGTCGCAGTACTTGTGCTCGCCGCGAGGAGCCGCTAGGCCGCCTCATGTGCAGCAGGAGAGTAGTGCAGTTGTGCCAGTCTACAGTTCGTAGCCGCTCTCAGTGGCAGCCAGCGGCGATGGTAGTCTGTTATCGTCTGCAGCTCAGTGATTGCTGCCATCAAGTCTTTGTAGCCTAGTTGTGAAGTTCCGTAATAGTACTACAGTAAAGACAACAGTACCAAGTTGGCAGTTATAAACAATTCTACGTTCTGTCATGTCGACAGCCAAGTTAGTCTTCAGCTTCACTGGATTCGTCATTCAAGATTACGAGAGATTAATTCGTCACTGCAAGATTTGTGACTTGTAAATTATGTCATTCTACAGACGCTTAGTCTATTCGCGTCTTCTATAATTGTCAACCAACAAGTCATGGACTACAATAAAGTTAAGTAATAAATACTTTCCTACTTTGTACTGCTGCTAATTAATTGTGTTTTCCCTGTTGTAGCTACCAAGTAGTCTTGGCATAGTAGAAACCACGTTTCCACCTCCTTGGCTACTTCATATTTGTTATGTCATGTTGATGTACTCTGTAATGGTGGGAGACTGATAGCCATCACTAAGATGGATGCACATCAGGTTTGCCTTAAATACACGCGGCAACGGTCGTGCGCGTTCGTTAATTTTCAGATTGAACGTGATGAGCTGATTTCCGTCAAGAATGTCTTTAACGTGACAGACACCTCATTGAGCTTGAACGAGGTCATGTAACAGCGCTACGAGAAGCTGGATATTCCATCTCCAATGCTGCAGAGAAATTTGCCAGGAATGTAGCAAATGTACATGACTGCTGGCAGTGGTGGTCAAGGGGATGTACGGTAGCAAGAGGACCGAGCCCCGGAAGACCACGTAGCACTACCGAGAGGGAAGACCATTGTGTTCGTCGTATGGATCTGCTGCATCGTACTAAATCTGCAGCAACACTGTGAGAAGCTATTTGCACCAAGTGACACAACTAAATGCTACAAATCGGTTACTTCAAGGAGAGCTACACGCCCTGTAGCGTGCATTACACTGACCCAAAATCACCGCCACCTGCGACTTCAGTTGCGGCAAGCGAGAGCTCATTGGAGAGCAGGGAGGAGGTCTCTTGCGTTTTCAGATGAAATCTGGTTTTTCCTCGGGGCCAGTGAAAGCCTTGTGTTGCTTAGGTCAGTTGAGGGCTTGCAACCAAGCTGTCTACGTGCTACACACACTGGACTTGCACCTGGAATTATGGAGCACTCTGTTGATTATTCCACGCACTCTGACTGCAAATTTGTATGACGTTTTGGTGAATGGACCTTTTGTGCTGCTATTCATGAACAGCGTTCTAGGGGGGG
This sequence comes from Schistocerca serialis cubense, assembly GCF_023864345.2. Taxonomy (NCBI): domain Eukaryota; kingdom Metazoa; phylum Arthropoda; class Insecta; order Orthoptera; family Acrididae; genus Schistocerca; species Schistocerca serialis. Next base: position 577,081,164 of record NC_064641.1, on the reverse strand, counting down.
TCCTTTACTCCTTTAAAGCTGGACAACGCTAGCCCACATACCGCTTTTGTAACCCAACATGCTTTGCAGACTGACGATATGTTGCTTTGGCCTGCTCGATTACCAGATCTGTCTCCAATCGAGCACCTATGGGGGATCATCGGACTACTGCTCCAGCGTCATCCACAAACAGCCTTAACCGTCCCTGTATAGACCGACCGGGTGCAACGGGGATGGAACTCCACAAACTGCCGTCCGGCACCTGAACAACACTATGCATACACGATCGCGTGCTTGATTTCTTCATTCTGGCGGTTACATCGGCTATTAATGTCACAGCATTTCACATTTGCAGTTGCTTCTCTCGCCCTTACATTAACCTGTGATTGCCGGCCGCGGTGGTCTCGCGGTTCTAGGCGCGCAGTCCGGAACCGTGCGACTGCTACGGTCGCAGGTTCGAATCCTGCCTCGGGCATGGATGTGTGTGATGTCCTTAGGTTAGTTAGGTTTAAGTAGTTCTAAGTTCTAGGGGACTGATGACCACAGCAGTTGAGTCCCATAGTGCTCAGAGCCATTTGAACCATTTAACCTGTGATTTTATAAAGTTAATGTTTCAAATACTTCACCTAGACAAACATATTCCTGAAATTTCATTACTCTATATTAATTATTTTTTGATGTTTTCGAAAACTGTATGATTGAAATGAACGCGTATCCGGATAAAAAAATATTCACGGAAGTCATACGCATCATTGCTGAAAACTTACGTTTAAAGACAAGAAGCACTACAAGAAAGGTATTCCCTTGCATCGACAGCCAGAGCTTTAAGGGTATCAAATCTTTATGTACAGGCACGTCTTCAGAATGAAGCTTGAAATTACTGAACCTCGGTAAAAATGACTCTCGGTTTCAGTACCGTACGTCTCACTGGTGCGCATCCCACGATATTAATGTGCTAGTGGCTACACGAGTGGAGGCAAAATCAGTCACTGGTTTCGTCCCGACAGCTTTCATCTGCATCTAAGTTCAAGTCAGGTGGAAAAGAAATGCCTAAGTTGCCTGCTCATTTATCTTTCGGTGATGGCTCCTGGCTGCAGAGTAATTGGTGTCATCTTCTTCCTACATCTGAAGTAGCCATTTGAGCAGCAATTGGCACCACAGTGACACAACGAAATGTTACGAACAGATTACTCCACAGACAGTTCCGAACCAGGCGCCCTGTAGCGTGCATTCCATTGACCTCGGACCACCGCTGTTTCCGACTTTAGTGGTTCAAGCGAGAGCTCATTGGAACGCTGTTTGGAGGCCAGTGAGGTTTTATGATGAAAGCTGGTTCTTCCTCGGTGCCAGTGAAAGCCTTGTGTTCGTTAGGAGGTCAGTTGAGGCACTGCAATCATGATGTCTACGTACTAGACATACTGGACTTGCACCGGGAATTATGATCTGGTGAGTGATTTTGTATTACTACAGGAGCACTCTGTTGATTACTCCACGCACTCTGACTGTAAATTTGGATATCAGTCTGGTGATTCGGCCTGTTGTGATGCCATTCATGAATGTTTTCCATCAGGGTCACGTTCACCTACATCCTGCTGCTGTAACCCAACATCCTTTACAGAGTGTCGACATGTTGCCTTGACCTGCTCAATCACCTGATCTGTCTCCAATCGAGCACATATGAGACAGCATCGGATGAGAACTGCAACGTCATATTCAGTCAAACAGTCATATTAACCATCCCTCTTTTGACCGACCTAGTGCAACTCTGTCCCAACAACTGACATCTGACTCCTGTTATCACAATGCATGAAGGTTTGCAAGCTTAAACTTAACATTCTGGCGGTTAATAATATTGTTATTGGCATGTGATATGGCTAATTATGCACTCCCCTTAACGTGTGATCTTGTTATTTTAATCACATAAATACACGGGTGTCAAAAAAAAACACAACGCTTTTTCCTCGTCCTGTGTTTAATTCACGAAATAATCATACAGACAGTCAACACATGTCCGTACGACCGTGTTCTGCACGGAAGATGGCATTTCGGTCAGCGGAAAGCGACGTCAACGATGGAGTCAGGGCACCTATCGAAAGAAGTAGTGTTCGCCGGCTGGACCCACATCTACAATCGCTGAGTGCACAGTCACAGTTGGTGCAGTATGGCACAAAGCAGACGCCTACCAGACTTTCTGCAGTGAAGGGGTATAGAAAATATGGAAGCAGGACAGTCGCATACTCACGTGGCCCGATGGCTTCACGTGAATCGTTATGTTGTTTTTCAAAGTTGACAGATCCTATGAACGCGTTTCGATTGCTTCTTAAGTCTTGCTTCTGTTGTCAAGCGCGACACCAGGACTGTCACTCTGGCGCCTTTGCCCGTCCTAAAGGCAAACTGACCGTCATCTTAGAGATCCTCAATTTTCTCTTCCATTCTTGTAGATGTTATTTTGTCAGCAATTTTAATGCATGAGTTGTTAACATGGTAGTGCGATAGTTCCTCCACATTACTAGCATTGTTACTCTTCGCCACATACACTCTCAACACAACTGGTTGTGTTTCATGAGTATCGGCCAGTGTATTGTAACACCATCTGAGAGAACAGAGGCTCTAGATAGTTCCAAATCAATAAATCCCCTGACTGACTGCTAGTAGTCTTCAGATATGAAACCTACTTTCTTTCGACGCCTATGACAATGAAAATTGAACATGAAAACAACCGATGGAAACTGCAAATCGAACAGGCAAGTTTCTAATGGAATGTCACAAGCTGGGATCGAGTAGTGTCTTGGGATGATCACATATAACTTCGACTTCGTTCAAACCGCTAATGAGAACTCTTGTCCTTGGTTGAACAGTCGCGAAGAGACATGATAATAATGATGTCGAGTGATATCCCTGCTTGTGGACTGCCATGTAACAATTCCTAATACTATATCTGCTAAAATATTTGCTGAATTACGGTAACTTCATTGAATGAACAGTAAAAAACTATTTCTTTTGGTTGTACTTACAGAAAAGCCAAATCTTCGGAAAATTAGCATCTATTACCCCCGGTATATCACCAACCTTTGTTCTACGGTGCTGTAATTACTCTCTATGAAATAAGCGAGATTGGATTGTTTCCGTCTTGCTTTTCTGGCGTCGTCACGGTACGTATGTAAGCGTACCACCTCTAACGTTTGCTTGTAATAATTCGAGTATTAAATTTGAAACGTGTTCTATTTTGTAAAACGATAAAAGTCTCAGCTCCCCTGTTTTAATCAAACAATGTAATTAACTTCTATCAGTTTAAATTGAGCTGGAAGGACTTGATTGGTGACTCAACGATCAATCACCATAATTGCTTTATCGTTTGTTATTTTGTTACTAAAAAGTCGAGCCTGCATCTTATTTCGAAGTCCGATTGACTTTTCACAGAATAACTTTCACTATTTGAAAATTAACTAAATACACGGTCATTCGCCACCAAATGCAGTTTAACAGCTGTGACTTTTTAGCCTGAAAGCAAATTTCATTCTTTCTTTCCAAGGCAAAGAAGAAGATTCTTTTTGAAGTAAAAAATAATCAGTATTTACAACAATCTCAGTTGTAAATGAGAACAGTTTCACTCCCCACAATTTCTACCGTCTTTGAATGGGATCCTTTTGTGTGAGACTTCATGATACCTATAAATTGGAAACTTAATCAGTTTATACGAAGCAAACCACTTCAGCAAACACAAACACAATAACACACTCGCCCAGCTATTTCCTGTCCTATCAACTGGCATATTTCCCCTGGGGACACAATTCCTGTTTCTGACTCTCTCTCGTAAAAACGATACATACACGAAACTCTGTTGCTATCTGTCATGCTTGTAATAACTGTTTTGCTTCCATTACGCCAATGGTAATGAAAGGTGAAACAGCGAAACAAACATCACCATTAACTATACTAAAATTAAAATCAAAGCAATATATTCAATGCCCACCTCAAACCGGGTATATGGCACACGCAGAATGGTAATATTAGCTGGCACGTCACGAGGTATAATTCATCTTGCTATTGCGCACCTCCTCACCACCTGACTTCTTATATGGGTATCATTCCATTACATGATGTAAACCGTTCCTGTCTGTTGGTCATAACGTACAGCTTATATACCCAGGCCGAGGACCAAGTGCATTTTTATCCCGAATGCAATCCATCATCATTCATCGGAAATAATGTTCAGTGTGACAAGGTCGAGAAAGGGATTTGTAGGTGACTTTGTTGGGGGAATCATCCTCATAATTTTCACAAAAGAACGTGAAAACCTAAACCAAGGTAGCCTGTAAGGGAGCTGAACCTCGCTCCTCCCGAAAAGCGCGCAGGTCTTTTTTTAGCACTGTAACAGATACTCCTTGTCCAACAACTGAACCGTGTTTCTTTTTTTCATTCCTGTCAGAATAGAGCACTGTTTCTAATTTGTGTTCAAAGCAGGAGATAACGTTGCCGCCACCTACATAAGGAAACTGCGCCATCCTCCACAGACTGCAATAACCGCTGCAAGTAGGCGAACTGTCAGCCATCGGTGGTTCAATTGTGATATTAGAATGCTCCATATCATCGACCGATGCAGTGGCCTTATAGTGCAAAACTTGTACTGGGGCGAGCTACATACAACGCCACTCGACGCTGTCGTCCTCGTCCGTGACCCGAGTGGAACACGACCCACTATGGCTCACTGGCCACTACCTTCATACTAGCGACGGCTGGGCAACAACACCTCCAAACCGAAATACAATGCCAACCTATAATGAAGAGAAAAATCTTTATGACGACTGTCCACCACGAATTTTAATACTGCCTGGTGGCGTTACATGTACGTGACACAGCACGGAGCCAGAGATTCGAGTCCTCCCTCGGGCTTGGGTGTGTGTGTTGTCTTTAGCGTAAGTTACTTTAAGTAGTGTGTAAGTCTAGGGACCGATGACCTCAGCAGTTTGGTCCCATATTAATTCACGCACATTTGAACTTTTTTTTTTTTTTTGAACACAGTGCGGAAAACCTATAAGCGTTGCAGATACGAAATGAGGTTCATTCAAGCCACGATACGAGCCGCAAATAGGGAAATCCACTGACATAGTGCCTTGACAAAGCAAATATTGTTATTGCACTGCACCTGGGAACGAACATCTCGGCGTATTCGGATGGCTTTTCGTGAGCATCTGCGGAACGTTGTTAAAGGACGGTGAAACCACGAGTGATGGATGTTGGACATCCACGTCTTACCGTAGTACTAGACATCGGAGGCTTGTCCGACAGGCATCGATCTATGGCAGATCTGACGACAGTGTACAATGCAGGTGCAGGCACAAGCATTTCGGAGTGCACCATTCTGGGCACATTGTTTAACATGTGACTCTGTAGCAGACGACGCGTTCACTATCTCCACATGCTGATCCAATGATTTGATCAGTTACGACTGCAGTGGGAGTGCGATACTCGAGACTGGACCTTGGATCAATGGAAACATGTCACTTGTTGGGATGAACCATGCCGCTTGTTACATCAGGCCGATGGCTGTGTCCGAATACGCCATAAACCAGGCGAACAGGTGCTCGAAACATGCACTCCGTCATGGCTGCAGGCCAGTGGGGGCAGTATTGTGCTAGGGGGTACACTCACCTGTGGACTAAGCAGAAGTTACTGCGGATCGTGTACTTGATGACTTCAACGGTAGCAATAGCATCAACTAGCAGGATACGTGTGCCCTGTAACTGGGCGAGAAACGTGCTGCGGTGCTTTACGAAGCAAAACAATGAATTCACCATGAAGTTCCTCTGATCAGAGGTCGATCGAACGACGCTGCGGTCACAAGCTCCGCGGCGACTAACCCCCGTCCTGTACTTTACGGGATTTCCATGATCTTTGTGTAGACATCTGGTGCCAAGCAGCTGCGAAAACCTCGTAAGAACTTGTCGAACCAATGGCCTGCCAAACTGCTGCTGTATTGCGTTCCGCAGATGGACTAATACGCTTTTGAGCAAGTGTCAGAAAGTTTTAGCATACCAGTGCACACTGCTTCGAACTTCATGTGACTGTGGTGCGGCATAAGATTTTGTCTGTAATCACTGTGTAGATATTGAATTTCATTACATCGCTAGTTCATATAGATCTCTTTTAAATATGCTCTGAATTTGGTACTCGCACTTCAAAGACATATTATTAATTTGTATTCGGTATTTGGAATGAACTTTGTGAACTGCTTTGGACATACTTTCAAGATATGCATGAAGCAACATTTCGCTTGTTGCATTTATTTGTCTGAACTTGCAACTGAGGGTCAAGAAATGCGTTGACGGAAAAACAATTTTCAATACCAAGAAGAACTTATTCGACATAAACGGAAGTTGGTAGGCGTGTTACTACATCTGAAAGACGATATCTATTTAAATTTCACGCCAGCCGCATAAGAGTGGCGCCGGTAGCATCGCAATAGGATCTTATCTGCTTTAAGAAGACGCTGAAACGTTTGTGATGGTTTGGTGTTAATCAAGAACACCTCACTGAATTTGAACGAAGTCGTGTAATAGGGCTACGTGAATCTGAATGCTCCTTTTGAATATCGCAGAAAGACTTGGCGAAAATGAAGCCACTCTACATGATTGCTGGCAGGAGTGGTCACGAGAGAGTATGGTCGCAAGAAAACCGGTCTACGGACAGCCACGTGGCACTATCAAGAAGGGAGACCATACGTTCGGCGTATTACTCTGGCGCACCGTATTACATCTGCGGCAGCCATATGAGCAGCACTTGGCACCACAGTGACACAACGAACTGTTACAAATCCGTTACTTGATGGACAGCTCCGAACCATCCACACTGTAGGTGCATTCCACTGACCTCAAATCATAGCCATTTGCGACTGCAGTGGTGTCAAGTGAGAGAGAGCTTATTGAAGGACAGGGTGGAGGTTTCTTGTGTTTCCTGATGAAATCTGGTTCCGTCTCCGTGCTAGTGACGGGTAGGAGGAGGAGGCCAGTTGGGGGCTTGCAATTATCCTGTCTGCATGCTAGAGACACTGGACATACACCTGGAGTTATGGTTCGGGTTACAATTTCGTACGATAGGTGGAGCACTCTCGTGGTTATTCCACGCACCCTGACTGTAAATCTGTGAGTCAATCTAGCGATCCAACCTGTTGTGTAGCCATTCATGAATAGCATTCCAGGGGATGTTTTCTGACATGATAACGCTCGCTCGCATTCGCTCTTATAGGCCACCATCTCCTACGAAGTGTCGATATGTTGCCTTGGCCTGCTCACCACATGTCTCTAATCGAGCTCATATGGGAAGTCGTTGGACAACAGTTCCAGCGTCGTCCAAATACAGCATTAACCACGTCTGTATTGACGGTCCAAACGCAACAGGGATGTAACTTCATCCCATAAACTGACATCCAGCGAGTGTACAACACAGTGCAACCTTCTGGCTGTTCCAACGGTTATTAATGTACCAACATTTCACATTTTCAGTGGCTTATCTTGCCTTACATAACCTGTGCTATTACAATGTCATTCACTTAAATATGTTACCTAGATAAATGTATACTCGAAATTTCATTACTCTACGTTAATTATTTTTTGACGTTACGATTTTTTCCTGTCATTGTAGTTTGGGGTCGGCGTCTTTTCTCTTCTCACACATAAACGAAAAACTTCACGGATTTACTATGAAACATACTCAAATGTGTAACAAATATGCTCTCTTAAAGACCGGAAAAGTAAAAAGGAAACCAAGACCTTGGCTAACTGAAGAATTAAAACAAGACATGAACCTCAGAGATGCTGCACAGCGCTCATACAAACCACACTTTGCGCCTTAATATCATATTCCTGCAGGCAGAAGCGGATCAGAGCCAGTAAAGCTGTGAGAAATGCAACATTCAGATATGCCCATTCATCAACCCACAACAGAAATATACCAGCTGTCATATGAAAAAGGTATGGGTTGTCTAGGTACGGGCAAAATAAAAGCTGCATCTGACCCCACTGTCCCAGCAGAAGAACTGAACGGTACTTCAGACTACTTACAACCAAAACTGAACCGCTAACGAAACAGAGGCTCATTGATTGCTACACGGCAGTAAACAACTGTCAGCAAGAAAAACTCTGTCTAAAGCATGTTACTCGGAATACCGTCAAAAAGTAATCATGAATATCAGATCATCATCTGCTGAACGCGATGGGATCACAGTCCAAAGGAAACTTATTTTTTACCCACTATTGTCCAGTACGATACATATCTTTAGCCACTCCTTAACCATAAGTGTTTTTCTTGACGCCTGAAAACAGGAACCAGTTAAGCCACTATCTACAAAGGTACGTTGCCACAGCACCCTATGTTTATCGACCTATTTGCATTCTTCGGGCACAGTCCAAAAGCTTAGAATTTATAGTTCACGATCAACTAACCAAATACCTATCTACAAACTATTGTACGAACAGCAGTCGCGTTTCCGCAGACGTCACAGCACAACCTCTGCCTTAATAAAGGTGAAAAATGACATGGAGCTAGTCATGGATGCAAAAGAGGCGACGATCATGTGTTCCTTAAACTTCAGCAAAGCCTTTGACACCATCGACTTCAACATTTTACTTGCCAAACTCAGCAGCCTAAATTTCTCTCCAGATGCAGTGCAAAGATTTCACTCATACCTGACCACTTGCCAACAATGTGTCGTATCCGGCATCATAAAGTCGCAATGGAGGCAGATGGTATCAGGTGTCCTCCATGGATCAGTATTAGGTCCTATGCTCTTTTCATTGTTGCGAATAGCACAGGTACGCTGATGACCACAGTTTCTAAGTGCAAAACCAAAAAACCTGCAGGCAGCTATCGAAAATCTCAGTACTGACCTGTGTGCAATTTCAAAATGGGCACAGAACATAGGGCTGGTTAAAGTTCGACCCATCTAAAATCCAAGTGGTATGTGTTAGCCATTCAAAGATCATAGCCCGAAATATCAGGACTCACAACCATCTTTAATGTTAAATGGGAAAAATATCCACTTTTCTCTCTCAGCAAAGAGTCTAGCAGTAATAATGGATGTGTATCTAAACTAGACTGGGCATGTAACTGCAATGCGTAAGTAGATCTCAATATGTCTCTGTGCTCTACGAAAATACAAAAACCTCTTTCTTTTTGACCTGAGAAATACTTCCAATTAATGATAATAGCGATGTTATCCTGCAACTTCTTTCTCAGGAAAGCTCACAGCGCCTGGAACTGGTTATGAATGCCTGTACTCGTTATATCTGTAACGTTCGACTCACTGATCACCTTTCACCATATCCTGGCTGCGTGCAGAGATTTCCATACCCTCTGTTTTCTCTGCTGTCTTATCAGTGTGCACTGTTCCTCGAATGTCTCTTCGAACTTAACAATCTTGTCTAAGCAACCTGGCATTCCAAGCAGAGCAAAGTCCTATCTGTCGCAGTCCATCGTTCAGCCATTTTCTTAAAATACTTCTCAGTAGCGGGGACACAACACCGGAATAACTCCCGTGCTATATTAGAGGACACAATAACATCGCCAGTTTCATAAGACAGTTAATGACGTAGCTAATGAAGAAAAAATAATTATTACCATTGTCCTGTAAGCGCTCGTTACCCCTGTTCATCCTTTCCAACCAGATCTACCTCGTTTCCCAGTATTCTTAGCTGGTGCAGTCTCCTTAAATTTATTTTCCCCTTTCTATTTGAACATCTGTTATTTATTCTTGTTATAACCAGGAATAACACAATAACCTCTTCAGTCTGGTTTATTAAATCACAAATCACTTTTTAACAATTATGTTAGCCAAGCGTCTACCCAGGCTCACACTCAGAAGTAATGCATAATTAAAATTTGGTTATACCAATGTCCAAATGTGCATGGTGGGGTGCAAGTTCCGTAATTATTCCCAATTCCAGTGAAGTTCAGTCTCTCCGAGTGAAGTCGCAAGATTTCCACCGAGCAGCCAGGTAACCTCGAGTGGGCGGCGAGTCATCCACAAGCAGCTGGAACACGTCGTACTGCACTTCCAGATGAGAACTGTCGTTTGCGGCTTTTTTTTTTTTCTTTATTGTATTTCAATTCCCCATCGGGGCGGGCTGGCAGCAGCATATGCGCTGCTCTTCAGCCGAAAGACATAGAGCAAAACAATAGAAGACATTTAAAAACAGCAAAGGAGAGAAGAAGGCGAACATAGAAATAAAAAAGGGAGAACATCATGGAAGGCAATAGACAAAAAAACGGTGTGACTGTAAAATGGAGATAAAAAACTGTTTAAAAGTAGCACACACAAAAAGCCTCACACTGCGACGATTAAAAGAACACAAGGCACAGTATGACTGGAGCATAAAGGTGTTGACGGATGGCATAGCACATAACGTAACACTGACGGCGAACCTCAAGGCAGTACACAATTAAAATCACACCTCTTGATGCACACGAGAAACAGCACTAAACACAACACTGATGTGGCACACTGATGATGATCAATACAGAGGATCTGCCAGGCGCTAGGAGATGAGGGAGACCTGAAGAAGGGAGGGAGGGGAAGAGATGGGGGAGGGGAGCGGGGGGAGCGCGGAAGAGGGCCAGGTAGGGAGGGATGTGGGAGGGAGAGGGGCAAGTATGGGGTGCAGGGTCTCAGGGGAGGGGGGGACGGAGGAAAATCCGCTCTGGGAGAAGGAGGAAAGAGGAGAAGGGGGCCCTGGGGAGGGGGGGGTGGGGAGCAAGGCCAGGTTATAGTTGGAAGGAAGGGTAGATGTCACGGTGAAGTTCGTCATCCGGGAGGGGGAGGCGTTGGAAATTGCCCTGATGAAGGAGATGGAGGGTGTGGAGGTGGAGAGAGGGAGGGATATAGCGATAGAGGCGCGGCAACAGGCGGGGGGTGGAGAGGAAGGAGGAAACCAGAGGGTGGGGGGGATCAACCCTGCGAACAATGTAAAGGATGCGGAGATGTTGGAGGAACAAGAGGAGGTGGGGGAAGGGGATCAGTTCATACAGGAGCCGTGTGGGGGAAGGAAGGCGGATACGGAAGGCAAGGCGGAGCGCATGGCGTTCAAGGATTTGGAGGGCCTTGTAAAAGCGGGTGGGGGCAGAGATCAAGGCGACGCTGGCATAACAGAGGATAGGACGGATGAGGGATTTGTAGGTGTGGAGGATGGTAGAAGGATGCAATCCCCATGTCCGGCCAGACAGGAGTTTCAGCTGGCGGAGGCGGGAATGGGCTTTCTGCTGGATGGTCAGGAGATGAGGGGTCCAGGTGAGGTGTCGGTATTTCAGGGTGGGGGTGAGTTGGATAGGACGACCATAAAGGGTGAGGTAGAAATCATGGAGGCGAAAGGAGCGAGTGGTGCGGCCTATGATGATTGCCTGGGTTTTGGAGGGGTTGAGACAGAGGAACCACTGGTTACACCAAGTGGTGAACTGGTTAAGGTGAGTTTGGAGGGTACGTTGAGACCGTTGAAGGGTAGGATATAGAGCCAGGAAGGCGGTGTCATCAGCATATTGGAGAAGGTGGACTGGTGGGGGTGGCTTGGGCATATCAGCTGTATACAAGAGATAAAGGAGAGGGGAGAGGACAGAACCCTGGGGGACGCCAGCCGTGGGATAAAAGATACGGGAGTTGGTGTTGTGGAGGGTGACATAGGAAGGATGGTGCGAGAGGAAGGAAGCGACCAGACGGACAAAATTGATAGGCAGGGCGTAGGTTTGGAGTTTAAAGAGGAGACCGGGATGCCATACACGGTCATAGGCATTTTGGAGGTCAAGGGAAACAAAAATGGCGGAGCTACGGGAGTTGAGCTGGAGGGACAGAAGGTGAACAAGGTTGAGCAGTTGGTCGTCAGCAGAGAAGGAGGGTCGGAAGCCACACTGGGTAAGGGGGAGGAGGTTGTGTTGAGCAAGGTGCCGATGGATACGGTGGGAGAGGATGGATTCAAAGACCTTACTGAAGACGGAGGTGAGGCAGATGGGACGATAGGAAGAGGCGGCAGAAGGGGGTTTGTTGGGTTTGAGGAATAGGAGGATGCGGGAGGTCTTCCACAGGTCAGAGTAGAAGCCAGTAGAGAGGATGACATTATAGAGATGGGCGAGGACAGTTAGGAAGGAATAGGGGCTTTCTCGAAGGTGACGGTAGGTGACACAGTCGTGACGAGGGGCCGTGTTGCGTTTGGACTGGAGGAGAAGTTTAATGTCTTGTGCTGTGATGGGAGTGTTGACGTCGGAGGGGGGCAACTGCCCCAAGTACTGGAGACTAGGAGCAAGTGGAGCGACCGAGGTATCAGCACGTTCCATGACGGTGGGGAAGAGAGAATAATCAAAGTGGGGATCATCGGGGATGGAGAAGACCTCGGAAAGGTGGGAAGCGAAGTGGTTGGCCTTACTGAGGTTGTCTGGAAGGGGGCGATCGTAATGGAGAAGGGGGTAGTGGGGAGCGGAAAGGGAACCAGTAAGACGATGGAAGGCGGACCAGTACTTGGAGCAGTTGATAGGGAGGATGGCATTGAGTCGTGTGCAGGTCTGGCGCCAGTCCCGGCGTTTCGTTGCTGTAATAAGGTTCCGTACGTGTCGCTGTATTTGCCGGTGGCATTGGAGTGTATCCTTGTCACGAGTGCGCAGGAAGGAGCGATAGAGGCGGCGGGATTCACAGAGGAGGAGGACAGCCCGCGGAGGGACAGTAGGACAATGTGGGTGGATGGTTTTAGTAGGAACATAGGCCTCCACGGCGTCACTAATTACCGTCTGAAGGAAGGACGAGGCGCGGATGATGTCGTCAGGATGGCGATAGGTAAGAGGGTGGCTTTCGACCTGGGTGGAGATGGAGTCCCGGTAGGCATCCAAGTTGGCACGGCGATAGTCATGGACGACCTTGGGAGGGGGTGCAGGTTGCGGAGCCGGAGGGGGGCGGTTTGTAGGCGTTATGGTGAGAAGGACAGGGAGGTGATCGCTACCTGTGGGGTCAAGGACGGCGACAGTGATACGCCCAAGGAGGTTGGCGGAGGCAATGACAACATCGGGGGTGGTGTTGCTTTCGGGGCAGGTGTGCTGGGGAATGGGAACAAGGTCACCCTGGATTGTGGAGAGGAACTGATGCCACCGCCGAAGGGCAGCAGGAGTGCGGCTATGGATGTTGAGGTCGGCGGCAATCACATAGGTGGAGAAGGTGTGGTCAATGTGTGGGATGAAGTCATAAGGAAGAGGAGCAGTGGAGTGGACATAGATGGTGGCACAGGTAATGGTGAGGGAGGGGAAGAAGACGCTAAAGATAAGGTGTTCAGTGGGGTCATTAAGGAGAGGTTGTGGCCGGACGGGGATATGCTTAAGGTGGCCAATCGCGAATCCACCCTGCGCACGAGGACCAGGAGCATCAGTGTGGTGGAGGATATAGGGGGAGGTGCGGATAGAATGGTGGGGCTGGAGAAAGGTTTCGTTCAAGAGGAAGGTGTCGACCTGGTGGTGGGAGAGGGCGTGAATGAGGAGGTATTTGTTGGAGCGGAAGGAGCAAATGTTCTGGAAGAGGATGCGAGACTCGTGCCGCGCCATGACGGGAAGGAGGTGGGGAAGAGAGGGAAGGGAAGAGACTTAAACTAGGGTGTCGAGGCGGGTGAAGGTGAAGTGGGCTTGGTTGTGGGAGTAAGTGGCGAAGGTGTTCAGGTGGAAAACAGAGCGAGCAGCAAGGGATATTTGTTGGAAGGTGTGCACGCACTGAAAAGGGTGAATGTTTTGGAGTACAACGGTAATGAACCGGATGATGTCCTCGGCCGTGGAGGGTGGACGGAGGGAATTGTTAGGATGGACAGGAGGATCGACGGGACGAACTGGGACTGTAAGTTCAGGGGTGGCTGGAGGGGGTTTAGCTTTACACTTGTGGGAGTACGTGGAATGGGGGCCATTGCAGGTATTACAGGAAGGAGGAGCAGCGAGGTTGGGGCAGTTCTTGAGAAAGTGGGAGGCCTTGCAATGGGGACAGGTGGGGGGGCTTTTGCAGTTGGGATTCAGGTGGTCATTGTACATCAGGCACCGCTGGCAACAGTAGGATTGGGGAGGGGATTTGGAGGATTCAACAGGGTGGCGACGGTGGTATATCAGGGCACCCTGGGTGAGGAGATGGTCTATTGATGGGGCGGACTCAGAGAATACCCGCATGAGGTAGGTGGGACCAGAGGCATTGTGGATACGGCGGGCAGAGCGGATTTCCAAGTCGGGGTGGGAGTTCAGTTCTACCAACACTTCATCCTCTGTGATCACCGGGCTGAGCTTGGTGATCACAGCGGTGTAGGTGGGGGGGGCGACGGGGAGGCTGGGTCTGACGAGGAGTGGAAGCGGAAAGGAAGGGTGTCAGAGAGGCGTGGGGGCCAAACATAACTCGTGGGAGTTTTTGCAGGAGGTCTGCGTGAAAGGATGGGGACGGGGACTTGATAAGGACTGAGTCCCTGCGGGGAATGAGTTGGGAGATGGGAGCACCAGGTAAGTACTTTCGTATTTCCTTGGTGAGGGTACGAGTGTAGAGGAACTTAGGATCGGGAGTTGACAGGACAAAGGTGTGGAGGGTGGGGGCCAAGGTAGGGGTGGCAGGAGGAGGGGTGGTGTCCATGGTGACGGCAGGGGGAGGGGGAGGTGGTGTTGATTTTTTGTGGGAAGTGGCGGGAGCAGAGTCGGTAAGGACGCGCTTTTGGGGTTTTTTGGAGACTGGAGGCTGGAAGGAGGGGTGAGGCACGGGCAGGAGAGGGAGGTGGCGGGTGGCAGATCCCTGTGGCGTAGTGGAGGCACCGGGAGAAGCAGCTGTTTCAGTGGTGGCGATGGTGGCTCGGTGCGATGTGATGCGTGCGAGAGATGCAGAAGACGAAGCGACAGGGTCAGTGAGAGAGGGGAAGCCAACCACCTGAGGGGCGGCAGCAGAGGCGGCAACAGAGGCGTACGTGAGGGCGGGGTTAGTAGTGGGAGCTGTTGAGGGTGTGGAGGCTGGAGGAAGGGTGTAGAGGTGTGGGTATACAGCAGGGGAGGAGATAGGGGGATGGGTAAGTGGGGGAAGGGAAGGGGAGGTGGAAGGAGGGAGGCCAGGGGCGGCACTCCAGGAAGTGACTGTGGGAGAGGGGGAGGGGGAGGTGTAGATGACGGTGGAGGTGGGAGTACTCACTGCAGACGAACGGCGACGGACAGACGGACGTGCAGCAGGCGGCGTCGGCGTCGGCGATGGGCAGCGGCGAACCTACGGACGAACAGCAGGCGGCGTCGGCGTCGGCGATGGTCGGCGGCGAACAGACGGACGAACAGCAGGCGGCGGCGGCGGCAGCGGTTCCGACGACGGCGATGGACAGCCAGCAGGCAGGCGGACGGACGGACGGACGGATGAACAGCGACAGCAGCAAGCGGCGGGCAGACAGACAGACAGACAAACACACACAATCTTCGAAGACGGAGATTCCACCCTGAGAGTAGCCCAGGCTTTGCAATCTGACGCTTTCGAAGAAGGGGATCCAACCCTCTAGATGACGTTTGCGGCGGCGGCCGGGTTTATACACTCCTGGAAATTGAAATAAGAACACCGTGAATTCATTGTCCCAGGAAGGGGAAACTTTATTGACACATTCCTGGGGTCAGATACATCACATGATCACACTCACAGAACCACAGGCACATAGACACAGGCAACAGAGCATGCACAATGTCGGCACTAGTACAGTGTATATCCACCTTTTGCAGCAATGCAGGCTGCTATTCTCCAATGGAGACGATCGTAGAGATGCTGGATGTAGTCCTGTGGAACGGCTTGCCATGCCATTTCCACCTGGCGCCTCAGTTGGACCAGCGTTCGTGCTGGACGTGCAGACCGCGTGAGACGACGCTTCACCCAGTCCCAAACATGCTCAATGGGGGACAGATCCGGAGACCTTGCTGGCCAGGGTAGTTGACTTACACCTTCTAGAGCACGTTGGGTGGCACGGGATACATGCGGACGTGCATTGTCCTGTTGGAACAGCAAGTTCCCTTGCCGGTCTAGGAATGGTAGAACGATGGGTTCGATGACGGTTTGGATGTACCGTGCACTATTCAGTGTCCCCTCGACGATCACCAGTGGTGTACGGCCAGTGTAGGAGATCGCTCCCCACACCATGATGCCGGGTGTTGGCCCTGTGTGCCTCGGTCGTATGCAGTCCTGATTGTGGCGCTCACCTGCACGGCGCCAAACACGCATGCGACCATCATTGGCACCAAGGCAGAAGCGACTCTCATCGCTGAAGACGACACGTCTCCATTCGTCCCTCCATTCACGCCTGTCGCGACACCACTGGAGGCGGGCTGCACGATGTTGGGGCGTGAGCGGAAGACGGCCTAACGGTGTGCGGGACCGTAGCCCAGCATCATGGAGACGGTTGCGAATGGTCCTCGCCGATACCCCAGGAGCAACAGTGTCCCTAATTTGCTGGGAAGTGGCGGTGCGGTCCCCTGCGGCACTGCGTAGGATCCTACGGTCTTGGCGTGCATCCGTGCGTCGCTGCGGTCCGGTCCCAGGTCGACGGGCACGTGCCCCTTCCGCCGACCACTGGCGACAACATCAATATACTGTGGAGACCTCACGCCCCACGTGTTGAGCAATTCGGCGGTACGTCCACCCGGCCTCCCGCATGCCCACTATACGCCCTCGCTCAAAGTCCGTCAACTGCACATACGGTTCACGTCCACGCTGTCGCGGCATGCTACCAGTGTTAAAGACTGCGATGGAGCTCCGTATGCCACGGCAAACTGGCTGACACTGACGGCGGCGGTGCACAAATGCTGCGCAGCTAGCGCCATTCGACGGCCAACACCGCGGTTCCTGGTGTGTCCGCTGTGCCGTGCGTGTGATCATTGCTTGTACAGCCCTCTCGCAGTGTCCGGAGCAAGTATGGTGGGTCTGACACACCGGTGTCAATGTGTTCTTTTTTCCATTTCCAGGAGTGTATAAGGCTTGCTAGTTAATGGAGCCGTCGGCTGGGGTCGCTGTTTTCCAGGGAAAACCAATCGCAATGTTTCCTGGCGTAGCCAATTGCTGTGTGCTGACAAACGCGCACGCGAAGGCGGCCAGCGATGGTAGCCGCGAGCCGCCCGGAGAAGTGCGGCCAGCGATGTATTTCTCGGCCACGTAAGGGAGCGTGCGTGTGAAGACGGCCAGCGAAGGAAGCAGCGGGCCGCCCAGAGAAGTGCGGCCAGCGATGTATTTGGCGGCCGCGTACTGGAGCGAGTTGTTCGGTGTTTGTTAGAAGTGGTGTATACCACAGTTTTATTTGTCGCTGTCATTACTGTTATTATTATTATCATCTTTTTTAGAAAGGGCAGCACACTAAAACTATCTTTATACTATTTTTCTTATTATTCGAATTGAATCTCATTGACTGGAGTAGAAATGTCGTCAGTGATGAGTCCTGCTTCGATATGAGTCCCCATGACCAGCGAAGATGTGTCTGGAGACATCCCGCCATGCGGCCTGACAACCACGAGTCTAGTCTGGGGTGCCATGTCCTTTCATAGCAGAACCCCTTTGGGTGTCATACACGGCACCCTTACAACACAGGCGTACGTCGGAGATATTCTACGCCCAGTTTGGTTGATCTTTATGGCAACATAATTCTCGCTCGCAAACGGTGAAAGTTTATACTGCCTGTCTTAGCGTTTGCCAAAAGCCTTGGCTCGCAAGGTCACCGGATCTCACCCCAACTGAGAACCTTTGGAGCATTATGGGCAGGGCTCTCCAACCAGCTCGCGAGTTTGACCATCTAATGAGCCACTTGCACAGAATCGGCACGATGTCCTCATAACGAACCCAACAACTCCGTCAATCAGTGTGAAGCCAAACAACGCTTGCAAGAGTGCAAGAGGTGAACCAACGCGTTATTGACTTGCTCAGTTTGTAAAGCTCTTTCTCTTCATTAAATCGTCCAGTTTTTCTAAAATGTAATCATTTGTTTGTAAATGTATATCGTACCTAGAGATTTCCGTTCCATTCAAATAATTCCTTCGTGGTGTGTCTCTTTCTTTTTTTTCCTTTTTTTCTGGTAGATATCGACGTACAGTCACATAAATTGCCTTCTTTGTTACACTGTGTATCGATATATTCAACAGATAAACCATCTCCTTACTAGTATGACTACAAATAGACCTGTGAGGACGGTTCGTGAGTCGTGCTTGACTAGCTCAGTCGGAGCTGCGCAACGGCTTGGCGTGTTGGGGTGTTCGGTCAGAGATCTGGCTACTCTCTGTTTAAAAATAAGAAATAAAAAATTAATTGCAGGTTATACCTATCGCATTATTTGCGAATGTCGACAATAAGCTGCATACAGCAAAAGCGGTTAAGCTATTAAATTCCTTTTGTGCATCTGGTTGCTAATTATTTAGATATATACTGAAGATGGATAAAATACGAAAAAGCTGAGTTAAATACACTACTGGTCATTAAAATTGCTACACCAAGAAGAAATGAGATGATAAAGGGGTATTCATTGGACAAATATATTATACTAGAACTGACATGTGATTACATTTTCACGCAATTTGGGTGCACAGATCCTGAGATATCAGTACCCAGAACTACCACCTCTGGTCGTAATTATGGCCTTGATACGCCTGGGCATTGAGTCAAACAGAACTTGGATGGCGTGTACAGGTACAGCTGCCCATGCAGTTTCAACACGATACCACAGTTCATCAGGAGTAGTGACTGGCGTATTGTGTCGAGCCAGTTGCTCGGCCACCATTGACCAGGCGTTTTCAATTGGTGAGAGATCTGAAGAATGTGCTGGCCAGGGCAGAAGTCGAACATTTTCTGTATCCAGAAAGGCCCGTACAGGTCCTGCAACATGCGGTCGTGCATTATCCTGCTGAAATGCAGGGTTTCGCAGGGATCGAATGAAGGGTAGAGCCACGGGTCGTAACACATCTGAAATGTAACGTCCATTGTTCAAAGTGCCGTCAGTGCGAACAAGAGGTGACCGAGACGTGTAACCAATGGCACCCCATACCATCACGCCGGATGATACGCCAATATGGCGATGACGAATACACGCTTCCAATGTGCGTTCACCACGATGTCGCCAAACGCGGATGCGACCATCATGATGTTGAAAACAGAACCTGGATTCATCCGTAAAAATGACGTTTTGCCATTCGTGTACCCAGGTTCGTAGTTGAGTACACCATCGCAGGCGCTCCTGTCTGTAGTGCAGCGTCAAGGGTATCCGCAGTCATGGTCTCCGAGCTGACAGTCCATGCTGCTGCAAACGTCAAACTGTTCGTGCAGATGGTTGTTGTCTTGCAAATGTCCCCATCTGTTGACTCAGGGATCGAGACGTGGCTGCACGATCCGTTACAGCCATGCGGATAAGATGCCTGTCATCTCGACTGCTAGTGATACGAGGTCGTTGGGATCCAGCACGGCGTTCCGTATTACCCTCCCGAACCCACCGATTCCATATTCTGCTAACAGTCATTGGATCTCGACCAACGCGAGCAGCAATGTCGCGATACGATAAACCGCAATCGCGATAGGCTACAATCCGACCTTTATCAAAGTCGGAAACGTGATGGTACGCATTTCTCCTCCTTACACGAGGTATCACAACATCGTTTCACCAGGCAACGCCGGTCAACTGCTGTTTTTGTATGAGAAATTGATTGGAAACTTTCCTCATGTCAGCACGTTGTAGGTGTCACCACCGGCGCCAACCTTGTGTGAATGTTCTGAAAAGCTAATCATTTGCATATCACAGCATCTTCTTCCTGTCGGTTAAATTTCGCGACTGTAGCATGTCATCTTCGTGGTGTAGTTATTTTAATGGCTAATAGTGTATTCAACTAAGAACTTGAATTGGTGTCATGTGACATCCGCCTGGAGCAAATTGCGAGATCAATGACGAACAAAATAAAGGATGAGATAGAAGTCGGCAGAGCACTTGCCCGTCAGAGGCAAAGGTCCTGCGTTCAGGTCTTGGTCCGACTGCCAGAAAGTTTCATATCAGCTCATGCTCTGCAGCAGATTGATAATTTCATTCTAGAAAAATCTTCCAGACTGTGGCTAAGGCATGTCTCCTCAATATCCTTTTTTCCACACAGATCCTTCTGCGACTACGCACCGACTGGTACAAGAGAGTGGTGAAAAATAATGCCTCCGAATTTTTATGTGAAAACTCTTGAAGTTTTTAAATAAAACAAACTTTGTTAATATGCTACATCCCTTGTCTGTATGTCTACATATTTATTTCTGAACGTAGTCACGCTTGCGACGAACACATATCTCCCAACGGGAGATCAGTTTAGTGATACCGCCATTGTAGAATTTCGGAGCCACAATCTCATTTCTGCTTGCACCGCTTCAGCACTATCAAAGTGTAGTCCACAAAGGTGGTCTTTAAGTTTTGGAAACAGATGAAAGTCGGAAGAGCCAAATCGGTACTGCCGGCCGGAGTGGCCGAGCGGTTCTAGACACTGCAGTCTGAAGCCGCGCGACCGCTACGATGGCAGGTTCGAATCCTGCCTCGGGAATGGGTGTGTGTGATGTCCTTAGGTTAGTTAGGTTTAAGTAGTTCTAAGTTGTAGGGCACTGATGACCTCACATGTTAAGTCCCATAGTGCTCAGAGCCATTTGAACCATTTGAACCAAATCGGTACTGTATGGAGGATGATCGATGACAGTAAACCCAAGGCGTCGGATTGTTGCAGATGTCACAGCGTTCTTGTGTGATCTGGCATTGTCAAACTAAAGGAAAGGCTGCCCCATGTGTGGACGAACTCTTCGAATTCGAAACTCAATTACAGCACGCTTTTTCTCACGCGTCGACATAGTTGTATTACACACCGTCGTGTTAACTCTACAACTCGGAGCCCTCTAGCGGCAGAGGACTGCAAATATGTAGACACGAAGAATAAAGACGTACAATGGTAATAAAATTTGTTTTATTTAAAAAACTTCGAGTTTTGCATAAAAAATTCGAAGACATTACTTTTCAGCACGCCCTCGTACTTTGTACGAAGGTATGCCACCCAACTGCATAATCAACGCGTTCGTTTACTCTCGTTCCTTGTCTACGATTTTGTGCCCACTCACACTGCACTACGTCATCGTGCTATTTTCGGTTTCGTGTAAACCATACGGTTAATTTACTTGCAAATGGAGACTGTATGTTTTGGTATTCAAAATTTTTCATTAAAATGAAGGCAGTTACATAGAAATTTGCTGAGCGAATCAGCATTCCATTAAGATTTATGTTTTGTTTCACGAAGCTGCTCACATACGCAACACAGGGCCAATTGCTCAGACGTTGCATACGATATCTGAAGCACACGTTACACGAGCAGACAGTTTTTCAGAAAAGGCTATTCAATAGATCGCATATAGATAAATTACATACAAAGTGAAATTTGGAAAGTAGAAGACAAGTACTGCAGTTAGTAATATTGTGAGGACGGGTCGGGAGTCATTCTTGGATAACCAGGCTGGCTGGTAAGAGCAAGAGTCCTGGCTTGAGACCCGCTCCGGCACACAGTTTTCATCTGCCGGGAAGTTTCAGTGCATCACATGTTCTAAAAATGACACTCCAACGTGAGTTACAATGGAGATCGCATATACAAGGAGCAACATCGTTGTGAACAGCAGCTTGGTGACCTTGCCTTGCTGTAATATTCGGACAGTGAGGTTGGAAACACAGCCCTTGGGTATGGATGGTAATCTAATACCTGTGTTAACAGACAATAAATGGAAGCAATGAAAGAATGTTAGAATTTAAGGGCCGATATGAACGGAGCGCTAGCTCAGAATGGAAGAGCAAGTAAAGGAAACGACCTTGCCCTATTGAAGTAACCATCCTGGCACACTCGTAAATTAGATGAACCAAACAAATTCCAAACCACAAAGACTGATCTGTAATTTTAAATCAGTTCATGCCGAATAGGGCCACTGTGTTGTCGCAATCGGTTGTCAACATATGTGCAGTCTAGACCTTCTTCTTTTCTCTTGTATTTTATCCACTCTAGTATGGAGTTAGCTTTGACAGGATTTGGCAGATTCCATCACCCTATTTAAAGCTATAGGTTGATGCCCTTCCTGACGTCGCAGTCGTCATGTTAACTTAAGGGAGGGATCTCGTGTGCGCCATGTGATTGCAATTCGTTTAAACTTTGTTCTGTGTGTGATCGTTCTCTGCGTAATCGTATTTTAGCTGTAGGTGTATCGTATGCTCTGAGGAAGAAAACTGGTAGCAGCCCAGCTTTTGCCTAAACCGCCGAAGAACCACATTCAGATTGGCTTCTCCTAGACTCAGAAGATAGCGTGCAGGGCGTTACGGTGTACGGGCACGTCGGAAATCTGTTCCTCGTAGCTGACGTAAGTCTCCTCTTCTTAGCAGAACTCATCCGTCATCCAAACAAGTTGAAGAGTTTGCTTTATGCTTTAAAAACTGCATTGCGATTTCCATTTAGTAAGTGATAATGCAACAGATAGGGTTGAAGAAAAATCAAGGCACGCTCGTAACATTTAGCGACCTAGAAACAGCGTTCGACAATGTAAAATGATGGAAGATGTTCGAAATTCTGAGAAAAATATAGAAATAAGAGCTCGGATTAGAAAGAGTGTAAGACAGCTATACAGTTTTTCGTCCCTACTGTTCAATCTGTACATCGAAGAAGAAATTACGGAAATTAAAAAAAAGATTCAGGAGCAGGGGGTTAAAATAATTCAGGGTGAAGGAATGTCAGTTATAAGATTCGTTGATGGCATTGCTATCCTCAGTGAGTGTGAAGAAGAATTACAGGATCTATTGGATCGAAATAATTGTCTAATGAGTAGAGAATATGGACTCAGAGTAAATCGTAAAAGACAAAGGTAATGGGATGTAAGGAAAAAGGAAAAGCGAGAAACTTTTCATCTCAATTGAGGATCACGAAGTAGATGAAGTTGAGGAATTCTGCTTCCTTGAAGCAAGGAGGACAAAAAAAGCAGACTATCACAGACGAAGCGGGGTTTCCTGTCCACGAGGATTCTTCCAGTATCAAATACTGGCCTCAATTTGAGGAATAAATTTTTAAAAATGTACATTTGCAGGACAGCGTTGTACGGTATTAAATCATTAATAGTTCGAAAAATTAAGCAGAAGAGAATCGAAGCATTTCAGATGTGGTGGTACAGAAGTATGTGGAAAATCGGGTAGACTGATAACATAATGTAAGGCCAGGTAAGAGGTGGTTCCCCGCAGAATCGGGAAAGAACATGTGGAAAACACTGACAAGAAGAAGGAACAAAATGATAGGACATATGAAAAGGCAACAGGGCATAATCTCCATGGTACTAGAGGAGAACGTAAAGGTTAAAAACTGCAGGTGAAGACAGAGATGTGAATAGATCCAAGAAATAATTGAAGACTTAGGGTGCAAGTGCTACTCCGAGATGAAGATATTACGCAGGAAAGGAGTTCATGGTGGGCACATCAAACCAGTCAAAAGATGGAAAAATGACGGGAAAAAAATTTGTGTATCCTATTCTGAACAACTGAACTGATGTATGTTTCTCAGGAAGTTATTAGCAATTTCACTGTATCCTTGTTATCAGATTACCCTGCAAACTTCCCCTCTACACAACAGAAAATGGACTGACGAAGAGGAGCCGAATTCGAGGCACGTTCTAAAATTTATTACACGAAAGAATTGTTTGCCGTCGGCAGCAATGCTGAGCCTTGGCTGTTCTACCAGTTACGGCGTAAAATTACCCAATAAAAAGCGAGAGGGAATGAAAATACTCTGTTTAAATTCATTAATTAAAGTATATCAGACGGACGGCAGTAGAACTCTGTGTATCGGAAGTCGATATGTGGACCTATACTTTCAGAACGATGGTACTCACACAAAAGCAATATCGGACAAAGACCTATGAAATTGCAACTAAAAATAGACTCGGTTCGGAAAAAATGTCACGCTAAAGTGTAATCTAAAACTTGTAAATTGTGTTGGTCACCTAAACCGAACCTGTCAGTCTACAGTATTCCACAATATCACATATTTCAAACGCCAATTGAAAAAACAAAAGTTTCTTACTGTACCAGTATGAGAGCACAATATATCCCAGCAAGTAAGTCACCCTGTTCTTGCTGTTTTAGAAACATTGCGTAAAATCACATAAAATCACATCGATCACAGAAAACTGGGAACATTTTCGTATTCCATTTTTAAATTATGGCTTTCACTTTTTATGTGCTGCAATCTGTTCCTGAAATTACCAAAATTACTTCGAAAAGGGTTTCTACAAATGTGATAAATATTCCGAGGTAAAATATAGTCATCCTCTTAGGAACTAATAATATATCGAAATTAGAAAGTGTTTTAGTCGAGAAAAATCTTCTCAGTTACATATTTATTAGTCTATCTCTTACATTGTTACGTTACTGCACACCAACGTCCAATAAGTGACACCACACCAAATTACGTAAAAGTAATATCAGAAGCCAGTTAAAAACTAAATACGTTCTTTCTAAACCGAAGCTATGGGACACTAACAGAAATTTTCATTTTTAAGAAAGGTAAAATTGTCAAGAGAGAGAGAAGTTCATATGCAAATGTCACATGTCCCACGGTAGAAAATCTTCCGTTTCACGGCAAAAGATGGTACATGATCGACGAAGTATAGCTTAACCGTCGACAAGTTGTATAACTAGTTTTAAAAACATGTAGGGTTTCACTTGTCATAATTTCCGTAATTCCAAAAATGGTTCAAATGGCTCTGAGCACTATGGGACTTAAGATCTAAAGTCATCAGTGCCCTAGAACTTAGAACTACTTAAATCTAACTAACCTAACGGCATCACACACATCCATGCCAGAGGTGGGATTCGAACCTGTGACCGGAGCGGTCGCGCGGTTCCAGACTGAAGCGCCTAGAACCGTTCGGCCATACCGGCCGGCCCGTAATTGCAGAATTAACAATAAATTCCAAATATCTTTACTGTATTACACAGGCTTAAAATTGTAAACCTCGAAATACACTGACGTAAAAAATTCGTCACACCGAGGAGGAGTCCTGCGGCATAAATGAAACTCGGAAGGCGTGTTTCTACATCTGAAAGGTTATGATTATTCAAATTTCACGGCAATCATATAAGAGTGGCACTACTACACCACTATAAGGATGCAAGTCAGATTTACTTTAAATACACGCAGTAACGATCGTGAGCGTAGCTGGGCGTGGTGAGTTGATGTTAGTCAAAGATTCCCTTAAGGCAACGAAGACGCCATTATCAAAGTCTAATGGTTCAAATGGCTCTGAGCACTATGGGACTCACCATCTGAGGCCATCAGTCCCCTAGAACTTAGAACTACTTAAACCTAAATAACCTAAGGACATCCCACACATCCATGCCCGAGGCAGGATTCGAACCTGGGACCGCATCAGCCGCGTGGTTCCAGACTGAAGCGCCTAGAACCGCTCGACCACAGTGGCCGACTGTGGACTTACACCTGGAGTTACGTTGTAAGATGTGATTTCGTATGACAGCAGGAACACTCTCGTACTTATCCCATACACCCTGACTGCAAACGATTGCAGTCTCATTATTCGACCTGTTGCGCTGCCATTCATGAACAGCATTCCAGGAGATATTTTCCAGCGGGATAACGCTCAGCTACCTACTGCCGTTGTAACCTGATATGCTGTAAGTTTGTCGGCAGGTTGCCTCGTCCTTCTCGATCACCAGATCTGTTTCCAGTTGAGCATACACGGGATACCATCAGACGACAACTCCAGCATCATCCTCAAACAGCATTGACGTTTCCTGTATTGACAGACCAAGTGCAACAGGCACGAAACTCCATTTCACAAACTGGCATCCGGCACCTGTACAACACAATTCATTGGCGTTTGCATGCTTGCATTTAACATTCTAGTGGTTACACTGGTTATTAATGTACCAACGTTTCACATTTGCAATGACTTATATCACGCTTACATTAACCTGTGATTTTGTAGTGTTAATCACTTAAATATGTTACCTAGAAAAATATATTTACCAAATTTCATTACTCTATACTAATTACTTTCTGTTCTTGCGATTTCTTTCCCGTCAGTGTTTTTACAAATGTTTGCGCAAGAGGCAACCTCATATCTCCCAACAAAGAAAACAGCAGGAAATCGCAGAGACTGCCTATGGTGGTCCCTGCTGGCGTTCCTTCATGCGATTCTAAAATCGGTCGTTACACTGAACTACCGACTAAGAAACATAGTGAGTTCCTAGGTACACTATTTTTAAAGTACAACACACTCCTCTACGTAAGTTAAAGGTAGTATCTGTTAGGCGCCCGTTACTTAGCGTAAACAACCAGCATGAAACTTCCTGGCACATTAAAACTGTGTACTAGACCGAGTCTCGAACTCGGGACCTTTTCCATTCCCGGGCAAGTGCTCTACCAACTGAGCTACCCAAGCACGACTCACGCCCCCTCCTCACAGCTTTACTTCTGCCAGTACCTCGTCTCCTACCTTCCAAACTTCGCAGAAGCTCTCCTGCGAACCTTGTTTCATATCAGCGCACACTCCGCTGCAGAGTGAAAATGTCACTATGGAAACATACCCCAGGCTGTGGCTAAGCCATGTCTCCGCAATATCCTTTCTTTCAGGAGTGCTAGTTCTACAAGGTTCGCAGGAGAGCTTCTGTAAAGTTAGGAAGGTAGGAGACTACGTACTGGCAGAAGTAAAGCTGTGAGGATGGGCCGTGAGTCGTGCTTGGGTGGCTCAGTTGGCACAGTCAGCCTTCGGCGGCGCAGCGGTTCGGACGGTGTTTACGTCCCTGCCGCACGTCTGTGCGAGAGGTGTTTGCGTTAAGTGTGTAGCGGTGTGTCGCGGTATACATAGAACGAATCCTGGCCTTGTCGTTCCGCAAATCGACACTGAAATTTAGTTTTGTTAACGAATATGCTCGACCGAAGGCTTACGAGATCGAACGTTATTTACGGAACGAGGTGAAAATCGAACCTGACGTTCTAGTTGGAATAGACTTATCTATAGTCAACAGCGTGGTCTATGTCAAGCTCATAAATGAAGCGGCATGTGACGAACTACTACTTCGACACCGACAAGGACTTCGTTTCTGTCATTTGGACGGGAATGTTGGAGCGGTAACAGCTGAACACGCCTGCATGAGCCTCCAAACGATCCGCGTGTTTGAGCTTCCATTCGAAGTGCCAGAAGAATTGGTGACAGACGCCCTGCGTCCTTACGGAACGGTCCTATCCCACATGGCTGAAAAATGGGCGAGTTTCAAGACGTATCCTGTCCTCAATGGCGTCAGACAAACACGGATCGAACTCCGAAAACACGTCCCGTCATACTTGTACATCGCCGGTTGTAGGGCGATTGTCATTTACGACGGACAACCAAGGACGTGCTCTGGGAAGGAGGGACACATACGTTCTGAGTGTGCTCAACGAAGGTTATTACAGCTGCCACGGGATGATCCACCCCTCACGCCGCATCCGACCGTGCTCCCCATGACCTACGTCGCCGCATTACGCGAGATAGACACGTACCAGAACACACAGACAGCGGCGGATCGTGGCGAGCCACAGAAAGACGACGTTGCGCTGGACCGCCTGCAGCAGTCACAGGACGCCCTCTCTTCGGTTCTGCATGCGGCCCCTTCAGATAAGGCACTTGGAGACGTCGATAGTGCGACGGCGCACGATTCCGACGCCCCCCACCAACAACTGGAGACCATTCTGACCTCTGATTCCGAGGCCCGGCAACGTAAACAGCGATCACCAAAACGCCGGAAGAAGCGCAGCCTCACGGTGGAGAATGACCACTCTGATCTAGCAGACAATTCTGAGATGTTTACGGGTACAGAACAGACGACCATGGATACAGAAGAACTGCCTAGCGTGGATGCAACGGCGGCCAGCGGGACGGCGGCACGACCTACCGCTGACGATGCTCCAGACATAGCGAAGGAGCTCGATAGACGGCAACAGGCTACTTGAGAAGGCTACGGCGCCTGCACCGCACGATAACGATGGGACACTAGGGGACTGGTCGGAAGAGCCACCCCCGTGGGGAACAGATGATGCCAGAGGAACTGCTCCCACGCACTCTCCCGGTGTAAGACCGGCAGAGTGCACGGAATAATGGCAGACCATATGAGGGGACGGCGGGGGACGTTAGTCCGACAGCAGCCTATGTACGGCAAAATTAGCGACCATACGGTACCTTATCTACGTTGACCGCCATGCAACAAGCTTATCGGATAGGGTCTGTTAACATCAATAGCATTGGGACGCCAGTAAAAATCAAGATGCTCAGTGACATGATAAAGGCTGCGGATTTAGACATTGCAATATTACAAGAAGTTCGGGTACTTCCCCCCTCGGACTTCTACGGTTACGACATTTACTGTTCCCCGTGTGACGAGATAGGCGTTGGCACAGGTATACTATTAAAGGAAGGGATACGTGCAGACGAAGTAGAGTATTTGCCTTCTGCCCGTGGTACGGCCGCGACCATAGGTGGAATACGTTTGATCAACATATACGCACCGTCAGGCTCGGATAAGAGAAGGGACAGAGCAGATTTTTACGCCCATGAGGTTACACCGTTGTTCCAGGGACGATACGATGATTGCATACTCGGCGGAGATTTTAATTGTGTGCTCGACAGAAAGGACCAACAACCTAACTATACTACTAGCCAAGAACTTAGGGAGCTGGTCAACGGGATGGAATTAGTCGATACATGGAACCTGAAGTATCGCAACAAACCAGGATATACATTTTTTACAAGCCACTCCGCGGGCCATTTGGACCGGATCTACGTTTCAAGGGCGTTAGCAATGTCGACGGTGGACGCAGAAATATAGCCGACAGCGTTTACATACCACGAGGCATATATTTGTACGGTTAACCTTGATAGACAGCAGGTACGGAGACGGAGGGGTAATTGGAAGATGAACGTCTCTCACCTGCGAGATGCAGAATGCCGACGCATGGTGGAGGACGCGTGGCTTGACTGCCTCCGTCGACGAAGTTCTTTCCATTCTGTCCTGCAGTGGTGGATCGAGTGCGCGAAGCCAGCTTTACGGAGGACGTTAATAGGTTACGGGAAGGAGGTTTCTCAATGGCAGCGCACGACCACTGAGTTTTACTTTACGGCTCTCCGGGAACTGCTAGCTCAACCACCTACACCAGAACGCCAGACGGCCGTCCACCGAGTTAAGGCGAGGCTGGTACAACTTGCGACGCAGAGGATGGCAGGTACGATGATACGCGCGAGGTCGCAGGATTTCCTGCCCAACGAGGTTCTCTCGATGCATTATGTGATAAAGGAAAGACAAAGAAGACACAGGAATTTAATACATGAGATCGATCTCGTTTTACAACACAAAGGGGCATAGCACAGGCGTTCACGGATCATTTTAGCATATTCTATGCGAGCAACGGGGAGGGTCAGAGGGAGCTGGGAAACGTCCTGGAAGAGATCCCAGACGCGACGAGTGTGAACGGGGAAGCGGACGGGTTATCTGAAATTACGCGTGAAGAGCTGGAGGAAGCGATTACACGAGGTGCTGCAACAAGTCCCCAAGTCCAGACGGATTCCCGTTGGAATTTTACCGTGCCTTTGTGACCATTATGACACCGATGTGGCTATGTATGTTTAATCAGCTTCTGCGGCAAGAAGTACCGGTTCACATTCAATTCACGGAAGGGCTCATGATACCGATACCGAAGCCCCGTGGTGGCAAACGGCCTTGTGATTATCACCCCTTGACCCTCCTTAATAGTGACTACAAGATCTTCATGCGCATCCTGGGAAGTCGTATCAAAAAGTCGCTGGAGAATCGAATACATTCCGATCAGACTTGTCTTGGCGGCATCAGTAATATCCACACAGCCTTGGGAGACTATCGTGACGTCGTCGCCCTCGCGGCTGCATGCCGCCTCCGGGGGGCCGTGGTTGCAGTAGATTTCGATCATGCTTTTGATCGTGTGGATCATGTGTACCTCGCGGCGGTGATGAACAGGATGGGTGTCTCGCCATTATTGACCAATGCTGTGATGCGGCTGTTGCACGGCGCCAGATCAGCGATGGTGGTAAACGGAGGGAGAACTGAGTATTTTAAGATCTTAAGATCAGTGAGACAGGGTTGCCCCTCGTCGATCCTCCTTTATGCGATCGCCTTAGAACCGTGCCTCGCAGGCCTTCGCCGCCGTCTTACCGGGATCTCCCTACGGCATTTATCATTCAAATGCAAAGCATACGCGAATGATATTGTGTTCCTCGTACGGAATGAGAGGGAGACTCAAACAGCAGTGGATTGGCTACAGACGTATGGGATGGCAGCTGGAAGTGTGGTCAACCACCGAAAATCACAATTCATGCATGTGGGGCGTGGACTAGAACCAGGAACGGAAGGACCCTTACCTGCGGTGGAAACCCTCCGCTGTTTCGGTATCACCTTTCATAAAGAGACAGCGAGAACGGCTGCGGAAAACTACCGAAGACTGTTACTCAGAGTCCGCACGGCAGTACGACTAAACGCCCTACGGTCGATGGATATGCTGCAGCGAGTGTCACTCGTCAACCTTTATCTCGCGCCCATGATGTGCCACCTGACACACCTTCTCCCCTTGACGCGCACGATGGCTTAAGGATTCAGGCGGCTTTTGGGTACTATGTGTGCCTGGGACAACTCTTTAAGGTACAGTACAACACGCTTACCCTCCCAGCGCGAGAGGGGGGCGTTGGTTTAGTGAACGTGCACGAGAAGGCGCGTGCCATGTATATTAATACTATGCTCAAACGGTGGCGCAACAGGAATCACTCGCTTACGGAGACGATCATCGAAGATCTCGTACCAACATCGCATCTTCCTCCAGTCAGTGTCGGCCATATATCGCCACCTTTAACGTATGTGCGCACGTTCATCGTGGAACACAGTTACGTTCGAGAGCGTTTACCGACGACCCGACAGTCGACATCGAAGGACGTGTACCATCTGCTTCTTCGACAGATCTCCCGGAATAGGGTGGAACGCAAACATCCAGCTGTTAATTGGCACGTGGTGTGGCGCACGGTCCACCACCCCCACCTACCTACATCAGTCAGATCAACATGGTACATTGTCGTCAACCTAAAATACCCTACAAATGATAAAAAGTACGCAATACATTTGGCGGATTCGCCCTTGTGCCAGCAATGTGGCGAGCTGGATACGGACGACCATCGGCTGGTCTGCGGCGAGGCATTGGCTGTCTGGACTCTCGCAAGAAAGATAATAGCGTTCATGCGGCGCACTATCTATACAGCAGTCTGTTCTGACATAGTATTTTTTCCAGAGGAAACGTATTTTCCGCGTCATAAGACGAACGCAGTGGCGTGGATCACAGGTATGACGGTCCATTACATCTATAGAGACACACGTACGACCTTATTGAACGTCCTGGATTACTGGAAATACTTGCAAGATGGACACACAAAACTATTACGGCTACAAAAGTACAAGTATTGGTATACCAATTTCCTAGTAACGGTTTTTGCGGACCCGCCATATACTTGGGGTGTGCCGGGTGCGCAAAGATGAGCGGCGGTGCTTTCGTTGTGAAACCGACCAAGTAATGTGATCGACTAAGAACACTATGCGAGTATGCGACCTACGAAACACTCACGCTTGAACAGTTAGCAAATGGATGTATTTCAAATTTTGTTTTCATATCCATAAATACTTTTCTTTAGGGTACCGGAGGTGGCCCTACTTTGATTTTGTTGTTATTTCATGCTGCATGGTAGTACGGCAGCGAGGTTTCTTCCAGGACAGTTATCACGTGTCAGGACGTACTATGTTTATTTTGTGAATAATAAAGGTTTCTGTTTCTCCTATCTTCCTTCATATAAAACAAATAAATAAAAGCCGGCCGCGGTGGTCTCGCGGTTAAGGCGCTCAGTCCGGAACCGCGCGACTGCTACGGTCGCAGGTTCGAATCCTGCCTCGGGCATGGATGTGTGTGATGTCCTTAGGTTAGTTAGGTTTAAGTAGTTCTAAGTTCTAGGGGACTGATGACCACAGATGTTAAGTCCCATAGTGCTCAGAGCCATTTGAACCATTTTTTTTAAATAAATAAAAAACCCTCACTCCAAAAAAAAAAGTTGGTAGAGCGCTTGCCCGCAAAAAAAAAAGGATAGAGCGTCTGTCATGTAAAAAAAAAAAAAGTTGGTAGAGCACTTGCCCACGAAAGGCAAAGGTCCCGAGTTCGAGTCTAGGTCCGGCACACAGTTTTAATCTGCCAGGAAGTTTCACATCAGCGCACACTCCGCCGCAGAGTGAAAATCTCATTCTGGAAATAACCAGCACTTCATTTGAGCGGTTTGGAATGCGCTAGCCAGAACTTATATGCATCACTATGAAACATCGTCTTCTTTGTTCATTTTTATTACGTTATGTCTTTAAGAACGGCAGAAGCATTATGACATTTATTTGTCAGAATTCAACAACGTGTCATACTTGAATAGTAATGTCAGTTCAACAGCAAAATGTTTGGGTGAAACCTCGATAGAAGCTAATTCTGTAGTCGATATCTTGTCGAGTTTATGCATATTCTTTAATCAATTTTCTGTTGGGTGTTTGCTATGCCCGGAGAGATCAGTATTTGTGAAAATCATGGAAAGAGATGGTTGAATCAAAGTTCGAGTAGAAGGAGGAAGAAAAACGAAGATTGGTGAGAAATTTTACGATTATTTATGTCCGCGTAAACCCCGGTGGTTGCTGAATTAGTCAGCAGATTAAAGAAAACCCTCAGAAAAATACACATCAGCGCCAGTTCCCTTTACAAAATGCATGTTGAATTTACATCTACATCTACATCTATACTCCGCGAGCCACCTTACGGTGTGTGGCGGAGGGTACTTATTGTACCACTATCTGATCCCCCCTTCCCTGTTCCATTCACGAATTGTGCGTGGAAAGAACGACTGCTTGTAAGTCTCCGTATTTGCTCTAATTTCTCGGATCTTTTCGTTGTGATCATTACGCGAGATATATGTGGGCGGTAGTAATATGTTGCCCATCTCTTCCCGGAATGTGCTCTCTCGTAATTTCGATAATAAACCTCTCCGTATTGCGTAACGCCTTTCTTGAAGTGTCCGCCACTGGAGCTTGTTCAGCATCTCCGTAACGCTCTCGCGCTGACTAAATGTCCCCATGACGAATCGCGCTGCTTTTCGCTGGATCATGTCTATCTCTTCTATTAATCCAACCTGGTAAGGGTCCCATACTGATGAGCAATACTCAAGAATCGGACGAACAAGCGTTTTGTAAGCTACTTCTTTCGTCGATGAGTCACATTTTCTTAGAATTCTTCCTATGAATCTCAACCTGGCGCCTGCTTTTCCCTCTATTTGTTTTATGTGATCATTCCACTTCAGATCGCTCCGGATAGTAACTCCTAAGTATTTTACGGTCGTTACCGCTTCCAATGATTTACCACCTATGGCATAATCGTACTGGAATGGATTTCTGCCCCTATGTATGCGCATTATATTACATTTATCTACGTTTAGGGAAAGCTGCCAGCTGTCGCACCATGCATTAATCCTCTGCAGGTCCTCCTGGAGTACGTACGAGTCTTCTGATGTTGCTACTTTCTTGTAGACAACCGTGTCATCTGCAAATAGCCTCATGGAGCTACCGATGTTGTCAACTAAGTCATTTATGTATATTGTAAACAATAAAGGTCCTATCACGCTTCCCTGCGGTACTCCCGAAATTACCTCTACATCTGCAGATTTTGAACCGTTAAGAATGACATGTTGTGTTCTTTCTTCTAGGAAATCCTGAATCCAATCACAAACCTGGTCCGATATTCCGTAAGCTCGTATTTTTTTCACTAAACGTAAGTGCGGAACCGTATCAAATGCCTTCCTGAAGTCCAGGAATACGGCATCAATCTGCTCGCCAGTGTCTACGGCACTGTGAATTTCTTGGGCAAATAGGGCGAGCTGAGTTTCACATGATCTCTGTTTGCGGAATCCATGTTGGTTATGATGAAGGAGATTTGTATTATCTAAGAACGTCATAATACGAGAACACAAAACATGTTCCATTATTCTACAACAGATTGACGTAAGCGAAATAGGCCTATAATTATTCGCATCTGATTTATGACCCTTCTTGAAAATGGGAACGACCTGCGCTTTCTTCCAGTCGCTAGGTACTTTACGTTCTTCCAGCGATCTACGATAAATTGCTGATAGAAAGGGGGCAAGTTCTTTAGCATAATCACTGTAGAATCTTAAGGGTATCTCGTCTGGTCCGGATGCTTTTCCGCTACTAAGTGATAGCAATTTAATCAGCAGACTGCATCAATTAACTGAGGAAATCAAAACTCTAACTCGAAACAAACGATTTCATAGTCCCCTCGTCAGGACGCATGCAAATGTGGCTCATGCTTGCCATCGTTTTAAAACTAAGGTGGAGTGCATGGCTGCAGTGATAGCTGAGAGTCCTAAGTTCAGCCCCGGCATCTGTGGTCGGCTCTAGGACGAAACCCTCCCAATCCTGCTGGTTCTGCCAGCACGAGATTCTCATTAGCCAATCGCTGTAGACCGTCCGGGATTCGAACAACGACAAATTTATACCAATGGCGCCGGTCCACCTTCTAAAGAATACGCTGTGGTTAACCAATAATACATACACTACTGGCCATTAAAATTGCTACACCACGAAGATGACGTGCTACAGACGTGAAATTTAACCGACAGGAAGAAGATGCTGTAATATGCAAATGATTAGCTTTTCAGTGCATTCACACAAGGTTGGCGCCGATGGAGACACCTACAACGTGCAGACAAGAGGAAAGTTTCCAACCGATTTCTCATACACAAACAGCAGTTGACCAGCGTTGCCTGGTGAAACGTTGTGGTGATGCCTCGTGTAAGGAGGAGAAATGCGTACCACCACGTTTCCAACTTTGATAAAGATCGGATTGTAGCCTATCGCGATTGCGGTTTATCGTATCGCGACATTGCTGCTCGCGTTGGTCGAGATCCAATGACTGTTAGCAGAATATGGAATCGGTGGGTTCGGGAGGGTAATACGGAACGCCGTGCTGGATCCCAACGACCTCGTATCACTAGCAGTCGAGATGACAGGCATCTTATCCTCATGGCTGTAACGTATCGAGCAGCGACGTCTCGATCCCTGAGTCAACAGATGGGGAAATTTGCAAATCGACAACCATCTGCACGAACAGTTCGACGACGTATGCAGCAGCATGGACTAGCAGCTCGGAGACCAGGCTGCGGTTACCCTTGACGCTGCATTACAGGCAGGAGCGCCTGCGATGGTGTACTCGACGACGAACATGGGTGCACGAATGGCAAAACGTCATTTTTTCGGATGAATCCAGGTTCTGTTTTCAGCATCATGATGGTCGCATCCGTGTTTGGCGACATCGCGGTGACCGCACATTGGAAGCGTGTATTCGTCATCACCATACTGGCGTATCATCCGTCGTGATGGTATGGGGTGCCATTGGTTACACGTCTCGGTCACCTCTTGTTCGCATTGACGGCACTTTGAACAGTGGACGTTACTTTTCAGATGTGTTACGACCCGTGCTCTACCCTTCATTCGATCCCTGCGAAACCCTGCATTTCAGCAGAATAATGCACGACCGCATGTTGCAGGTCCTGTACGGGTCTTTCTGGATACAGAAAATGTTCGACTTCTGCCCTGGCCAGCACATTCTCCAGATCTCTCACCAATTGAAAACGCCTGGTCAATGGTGGCCGAGCAACCCCAGTCACTACTCCTGATGAACTGTGGTATCGTGTTGAAACTGCATGGGCAGCTGTACCTGTACACGCCATCCAAGCTCTGTGTGACTCAATGCCCAGGCGTATCAAGGCCGTTATTACGGCCAGAGGTGGTTGTTCTGGGTACTGATTTCTGAGGATTTATGGACCCAAATTACGTGAAAATGTAATCACATGTCAGTTCTAGTATAATATATTTGTCCAATGAATACCCGTTTATCATCTGCATTTCTTCTTGGTGTAGAAATTTTAATGGACATTAGTGTATTTCTCTCTCGGAGTGGGGCAAAAGCGAAATTCAGTCTCACTGTGAGGGAGGTTTCACGTCTCAGCCAATGATGGTAGCTGCACTAGGGCCCCATTAAAAAAATTTAAACATCAATTACGCTGGCCTCCTTTGTCCCACAGATTCTTTTCGCAGTGGCAATTCCGAGTTTCCCATCCTATAGCAGATCTCTATCTCTTTAGAAATCCTCCTTTACGTTGCTTCTCCTAGAGGAAGTTTACCGCCTGCCAAATTCCGCCTCCTGTCCTGTGTGAGGCTTTTTTCGGAACGAGTAGTACCTTCTCTGATAGTGCCCATCCGTCCAGTAAGTCCCTGGCCACGGCTCTGTCTTCAGCGGGGAATAGTTTTACCACCAGATAGATTGTAGTTGTACCCCTGTAGTGCTAACTCTCCAGCCAGCCCACGGATACAGCTCACAGAAGACATTGCACATATCCTTCACCATGTAGAAATTAAATGAGGAAGTTCTTATTACATTCACAATCATTGGCGTTTCATTTACTTCCGTACTTTCGCTCGTCGATAGTGCTTTGAATTGATATGGTAGTCTAATTTGAATGGAGGTTTATTGATTAAGTTACTGAGCAGTTTTGGAAAAAAATCTATCTCATCACATAATGTGAGATACATGTGCAAAAAAGCTTTGCTCTGTATAGCAAACGTGTGGTACAGATTTTGACACGCAGAGGAATAATTAGCCCTTACACCAGGCACGTCGCCGTCATACTCGCTTTTCAAGTGGTCGTGCGAAACACTAAATATAAGTGTCAGTGATGAGCTTTAAATAGAAACAAATTGTTGCTAGCAATGCTAAGACTGCTCCCCGTGTACAAGATAAATTTTGAAGTTTTAAGAAAGAATCACAAGAAAGATAGCATAAATGATGAATCTACGAAATTATACAATAAAACAAAGAATAAAACTGACCCAGTGTAAGAAAACATTAAAAACAAAATAGCATATCTTTGTAGCCATGTTCACATTTAACGTTTGTATACGGTCTATACCACCGTAAAACATAGATCTGACCGTCACTTTTTTAATCAAGGGCCGTCGTAATACACTCCTGGAAATGGAAAAAAGAACACATTGACACCGGTGTGTCAGACCCACCATACTTGCTCCGCACACTGCGAGAGGGCTGTACAAGCAATGATCACACGCACGGCACAGCGGACACACCAGGAACCGCGGTGTTGGCCGTCGAATGGCGCTAGCTGCGCAGCATTTGTGCACCGCCGCCGTCAGTGTCAGCCAGTTTGCCGTGGCATACGGAGCTCCATCGCAGTCTTTAACACTGGTAGCATGCCGCGACAGTGTGGACGTGAACCGTATGTGCAGTTGACGGACTTTGAGCGAGGGCGTATAGTGGGCATGCGGGAGGCCGGGTGGACGTACCGCCGAATTGCTCAACACGTGGGGCGTGAGGTCTCCACAGTACATCGATGTTGTCGCCAGTGGTCGGCGGAAGGTGCACGTGCCCGTCGACCTGGGACCGGACCGCAGCGACGCACGGATGCACGCCAAGACCGTAGGATCCTACGCAGTGCCGTAGGGGACCGCACCGCCACTTCCCAGCAAATTAGGGACACTGTTGCTCCTGGGGTATCGGCGAGGACCATTCGCAACCGTCTCCATGAAGCTGGGCTACGGTCCCGCACACCGTTAGGCCGTCTTCCGCTCACGCCCCAACATCGTGCAGCCCGCCTCCAGTGGTGTCGCGACAGGCGTGAATGGAGGGACGAATGGAGACGTGTCGTCTTCAGCGATGAGAGTCGCTTCTGCCTTGGTGCCAATGATGGTCGTATGCGTGTTTGGCACCGTGCAGGTGAGCGCCACAATCAGGACTGCATACGACCGAGGCACACAGGGCCAACACCCGGCATCATGGTGTGGGGAGCGATCTCCTACACTGGCCGTACACCACTGGTGATCGTCGAGGGGACACTGAATAGTGCACGGTACATCCAAACCGTCATCGAACCCATCGTTCTACCATTCCTAGACCGGCAAGGGAACTTGCTGTTCCAACAGGACAATGCACGTCCGCATGTATCCCGTGCCACCCAACGTGCTCTAGAAGGTGTAAGTCAACTACCCTGGCCAGCAAGATCTCCGGATCTGTCCCCCATTGAGCATGTTTGGGACTGGATGAAGCGTCGTCTCACGTGGTCTGCACGTCCAGCACGAACGCTGGTCCAACTGAGGCGCCAGGTGGAAATGGCATGGCAAGCCGTTCCACAGGACTACATCCAGCATCTCTACGATCGTCTCCATTGGAGAATAGCAGCCTGCATTGCTGCGAAAGGTGGATATACACTGTACTAGTACTGTACTAGTGCCGACATTGTGCATGCTCTGTTGCCTGTGTCTATGTGCCTGTGGTTCTGTCAGTGTGATCATGTGATGTATCTGACCCCAGGAATGTGTCAATAAAGTTTCCCCTTCCTGGGACAATGAATTCACGGTGTTCTTATTTCAATTTCCAGGAGTGTAATATCATCACATGTTTTAGAAAATATACTATTTTTATTGAAATCCAGAGAAAATAGTGGCATAGTGTGGCTATGTATTACCCTGAGACCGTCAGTTGATAATCTCTGGCCGGCTGGAGTGGCCGAGCGGTTCTAGGCGCTACAGTCTGGAACGGTTGCAGGTTCGAATCCTGTCTCGGTCATGGATGTGTGTGATGTCCTTAGGTTAGTTGGGTACTTAGTTCTAAGTTCTAGCGGAATGATGATCTCAGAAGTTAAGTCCCATAGCGCTGAGAGCCATTTGAACCATTTTGATAATCTCTGGCTGCATTTCCGGTTTTATGTTAATCCAAGCAATGTCCATGTTTACGCTGGGGCTTTCGGCGGTGCTGTATCGTGCCTTCACCACATGGTGCCGCAAATCATCGATTCACCACGGCCTCGATGACCACTCCCCATAGGTAACGTGCAGATGTGGCGGACTACATAGAAGCTTTCGAAATGTGGTGCTACAGAAGAATGCTGAAGATTAGATGGGTGGATCACATAACTAATGATGAGGTATTGAATAGAACTGGGGAGAAGAGGAGCTTGTGGCACAACTTGACTAGAAGAAGGGATCGGTTGGTAGGACATGTACTGAGACATCGAGGGATCACTAATTTAGTATTGGAGGGCAGCGTGAAGGGTAAAAATTGTAGAGGGAGACCAAGAGATGAATACACTAAGCAGATTCAGAAGGATGTTGGCTGCAGTAGATACTGGGAGATGAAGGAGCTTGCACAGGATAGAGTAGCATGGAGAGCTGCATCAAACCAGTCTCAGGACTGAAGACCACAACAACAAGAACAACATCGATTGATATTAGGTGATCACAACGGACCACAACATTAACTCATGTAAACTTCTGATGCTGTGAACCTTATCCTGTAGTGTCACTTAAATTCAGTATTTACGTTCTAAACCTGTCGGTGTTGTATAAGTGGTGAAACCACGTGATATCCATAGTTACTTTGTACGTAGGGGGCACTCTTTATCGTTGATGACCGCAGTTTCCATTTATTTAAAACCCAGCATTGAGTTTTATTTCTAGTATTTAGTACACCTACTTTGGAAGCCAGCATGACGATTGCGTGCCAGGAGTAAGGGGCTACCTACATATTTTAAGGTTTCACTACATACCATGCGATTCCCATCATAGTCAAACACTTTTTTGAAAATTTTTCATACATTATTACTCTAACCATGTACTGAGACTTTTTGATTATAAAATGGCCTGAGGATGGTACTGTGCATCGAAACCGGTAGCCAGTGAGCAATATAAAAAATTGCGGCTACAGACTAAAACATATTTTTTTCTGATTGCGTCTGGAATATGTAAAGGTGTGTGATTCAAGCCAATTTGTCTCCAAAGAGCGTCAATAATTAGAATGATGTGTATTCATGTAAAATCAAGAAAGGTACCGCTCAATTGTAGTAAGATCACCAAAGGCAGAGATTGCACTATCAACCGTTGTCTAGATACGTCGGAACATGAGAGACTTCTTTGTCTTTAACGTTGGATATCGTAAAACATTGACAAAATTAACACGGTAACGTGTACATAGAAAGAAGTAACATATAGTTTGAAGACTTCCATGAAGGAAAAAACTCTTAGACGAAATAAAATGGACAGTTTATATTTTTGTTCCGTATCGTTTAGTGTAACAAATTCAGCCACGGCCAACATGTAGAGATGGTTACTTTAGTCACTTGTCGTATGTAATAGTAGAAAATCGGTTGAAACTTCCCGGCAGGCTAAAGCCGTGCGCCAGATCGAGACTCTAACTCTGGACCATTGCCCTTCGCGGGAAAGTACTCTACCAACTGAGCTACCCAGGCACGACTCACAACCCATCCTCACAGCTCCTATTCCGCCAGTACCTTGTCTCCTACTGTGAGGACGGTTCGTGCTTGGGTAGCCCAGTTGGTAGAGCACTCGCCCGCGAATGGCAATGGCGCCGAGTTAGAGTCTCGGCCCGGTAGACAGTTTTTATCTGCCAGGATGTTTCATATCAGTGCTCACTCCGCTGCAAAGTGAAAATCTCGTTCTAGAAAAACTGTTCCTTACGATGCTACTTCATTAGTGTAGATTATTCAATCGTCGCCAACGTGTACGGGTCATTATCTTCGGTCGCCTGTCGCATGCAAGAATAGAAAATCCGCCACCAAACAGAGAAGAACGGGTTGGGAATGGAAGATGCAGAACATTTTATGAAGTAAAATTCTTCAACAAAAGTTTCTGCTTTACACGCTACGATTAACATTTATCTCAGTGCCACGTTACTGGTTATTGGTAATAACATTGATAAAAACAAAATACTGTTATGTGGACTCGTTTTCGAATTCTTTGCTCTTGTGATTACCAGAAGTGACCAGTCTGTAGCAGCGGTTGAGCCCCAGAGAAGCAACAGCCTTCGTAAGCAGGCGTGGCCACGTGGGTGAACAGCCACGTCAGGCTGAATCGAAGCTGTACCGGCTACTGCTCTGACTAGTCGTGATTACGAATTCGGACTTCGAAATTGTTTCACCGCAGAAGATAGTAACACAGTCTATCCTTTGTATCATCGTACGAACGTCTAAATGGCAGGTATTGAGATAACCGATCGCGGAAAATAAAAGCAACTACAATCGTTACGCAGTGGAAAGTAATCAGAAGCAGATGAGACACCTATAAGATTCTATAAATACGACGGTTGAATGACAAGTAAGCCTCCACCTTCGTTAATGTGGTTTGGACGGGAATATTTTAATAAATCAATCGCAGAAATAATCCTTAGATTGCGATCTTTAATTACCAATATTCACTTTTCCCTATATTCACCAGCCAGTTGGACACATGTCCGCCAACGATGAACAAATTTTCTGAAGCCGTCACGGAAGAAGTCGATACTCTGTTTCTGCGACCACAGTCTCACAGTTACCTCAACTTCTTCATCAGAATCATAATGATGTCGTTTTCATTATCGGGAACAGATGGAAGTCAGTCGTTGTTAAATATGAACTGTATGGAGTGTAGCCATGTATGGAAGTGAAACATGGACGATAACCAGTTTGGACAAGAAGAGAATAGAAGCTTTCGAAATGTGGTGCTACAGAAGAATGCTGAAGATAAGGTGGGTAGATCACGTAACTAATGAGGAGGTATTGAATAGGATTGGGGAGAAGAGAAGTTTGTGGCACAACTTGACTAGAAGAAGGGATCGGTTGGTAGGACATGTTTTGAGGCATCAAGGGATCACAAATTTAGCATTGGAGGGCAGCTTGGAGGGTAAAAATCGTAGAGGGAGACCAAGAGATGAATACACTAAGCAGATTCAGAAGGATGTAGGTTGCAGTAGGTACTGGGAGATGAAGAAGCTTGCACAGGATAGAGTAGCATGGAGACTGCATCAAACCAGTCTCAGGACTGAAGACCACAACAACAACAACAACATGGAGGACGTCGTACGGTGGTGAGATTCAGACTGAAGTTCTGCTGTGGTGGCACGTGAAGTGTATGGTTTGGCATTGTCATGCTGCAGGAAAGCATTTACCTTTTCCTTTCGGGCCCTTGTCAGCCGTCGTTTCAGAGTTCGCAGCGTTGTGATGTAACGTTCTGAATTTATTGTTGCTCCGCGATCAAGGAAATCAACATGGATAACATGGATAGCACCATCTGCGTCCCAGGACACTGTGGTGATGATTTTTCCCGCTCAGGGCTGCGTCTTGAATTTCTTTTTCTGGTGTGAGTCTTTGTGTCGATATTCCCCATGTTTCGTCTCCTGCCACAATTAAATGGAGAAAGTCGTCGCCTTCATTCTCGTAACGCGAGAGGAGTTCCTGGCAAATTTCAAGTCTGTGCACTTTCATTTCAGGAGTCAGTATCCGGGGTACCCATCGTGCACAGATCTTCCGATAGCCAAGAAAAGCAATAATGTGACCCCAATTCCTCTCTGAGCGATACGACGATAGTCCTGAACCTGTCAACATTTTGCTTTTGAAACTCGGTGGTTGCTGTCACGCAGTTCAGATTTTCCCACCTCAACATCTTTAAACTTACTCGCCCAACGACGCACAGTACTCACATCAACAAAATCACCATAAACTGCTTTCATTCTCTGATGAATCTCCTTCGGGGTGACACCTTCTGCTGTCAAGAATTCAATGACTGCACGTTGCTGAAATCGCATTGACCGACCGTATGCGCACGATTCCATACTTTATA
Source organism: Schistocerca serialis cubense (assembly GCF_023864345.2). Classification (NCBI taxonomy): domain Eukaryota; kingdom Metazoa; phylum Arthropoda; class Insecta; order Orthoptera; family Acrididae; genus Schistocerca; species Schistocerca serialis. The sequence goes on along the minus strand of NC_064641.1, from coordinate 577,038,352 downwards.
CTGTAACAACACAACCGTTCAATGCTAAGGCTTCCCGCCAATTGGAGCTGTAGAGAAGAGGCTACTTAACAAGCCACTACCTGCCGCATACCATTGCTGCCAACTGTTGCATAGTTAAAAAAGGTGGAGGCATTACTTTCAGTCAACCCTCGCATTACGCGAAAGAACTTGCTCCCCACCTAGAAGCAGTTTATTGTAGATCACTTGAGCAACGAAGGGTACCTAGCGACTGGTGAAAAACCGAAGTCATTTTAGTTTTCAAGAAAGGCTGTAGAACAGATGCATACAATTATAGACCTACATTGTTGACGTCATTCTGTTGTAGAATTATAAAACAAGTTTTATGCTCAAGAATTACGCCCTTTCTGGAAAACAAAAACGTGCTTTATAAATATCAAACTCAGCTCGCTGTGTTCTCCCATGAGATTTAGCACCGTAGACAACGGCGCTCAGGTAAATATTGTTCTGTGACTTCAGGAACGCACTTGACACCATTCCACACTGTCGTTTAGTGAAAAAATGCGAACTTCCCGAGTATCGGAGCAGATTCGATACTGGAATCAAGACTTCCTTGCAGACAGAACTCAACACGTCACTCTTAATGTAATTTTTGGAGTACCCGATGAAGCATGAAAGGATTGTTACAGAGTACATAAATGACGTAGTAAAAAGTGTCGGATGCTGTTTAAGACTGAAAGCAGATGATGTGTTTGTCTTCAAGAAAGTAATATCAACAGAAGACAGTATCGGTCCGAAAATGGCCTGCAGAGGATTGATGAACGGTGCTGCCTCTGGCAATTGGCTGCAGCCTCCGACAATTGACCCTTAGCATAAATAACTGATGTAACATACTGAAGATACATTTTCACATGTATATATATACTCGTATATAACCGTAAAATATACAGCAGTGACTATCCAAAGCGACCTTAAGTGAAACGATCACATAAAACAAATAGCAGATGCCAAACAGAGATTCATAGTAAGACTCTTGAGGAAATGTAACTCATTCAGGAAGGAAGTGGCTTATAATGCGTTTGTTCGAGCGATTCTTGAGTGTTGTTGATCGACATGGCACCCTTACCAGGTAGGACTGATAGAAGAAAACAATACAAAAGAAATGTTGTGCATCACGGAGAGGTTTAATATTGAAATTTCGAGAGAGCACTTACCAGGAGGAGTTGGACATAATATTACTTCCTTCCACCTACATTTTGCGTGATGACCACGATGAGAAGATTCTAGAAATTAGAGCCAATACGAAGGCTTACAATCATTCTTCCCTCGTTCCATTCGAAATTGGAACTGAGTAGGGTACCAGGAGTACCCTCCTCCGCACACCATTACGTGACTTGCGAAGAATGATGTATATGTAGCATATCGAGCAATTTTCCTAGTAGACACTGAAGTTCCTCCCGTCAAGTCTAGCAACAAAACGGGGAATGTAGTTGCGAACTTTTCTGTCTGTGTTCTCTTGCTCAACTCAGCTTCCTTATACTACTCATAATATTATTTGTTAGCAAATTCCTATTGCCTAACAGCCTCCGTTCCCCAGCTAATGCAAACACGCACGTACCAAAACTGCTCCTGTGTAAAAGAGTTCCATTTTTAATTAATACTTAGATCAGCACACTGTCGTGTTGAAAATATTGTCAGGCTCCTTTGACTGTCTTTTCAATTGTGTTAATGTTGCTAACTTTCTTACAGAAGAAGAACAACAAGCCGTTAGTAGAGTCGCTCGGACAATGGCTTTTCGGAAACCAGCTTCAGTGCCATTGTCTAAAAAGGTGCCTTTACCTATCTCTACGCCATCCATCCCGCAGACAGTCCGCCCCGGTAGCTGAGTGGTCAGCGCGACGTCATGTCATGTCAAGGGGCCCGGGTTCGATTCACGGCTGGGTCGGAGATTTTTCTTCGCTCCGGCTCTGCGTGTTGTGTTGTCCTCATCATCATATTATCCCTATCAACATGCAAGTCGCCGAAGTGGCGTCAACTCAAAAGACTTGCACCAGGTGAACGGACTACCCGAATGGTGGCCCTAGCCATACGACATTACATTTCATCCCACAGACATATTACAAGTCTTCCTACCTAATGCTGTTTATATTATACAAGTAAACAGCACACGTCATTGTTCAAAGGAAAACAAACGAAATTCAATAAGGTACATGAAATCAAATAACTCACGTAATTATTCACGCTCAACTGTATCCACGTGTTATATTATAGCCCCTCTAATGCTTCCAGCATATCGATAATGTTTCATTGTGCCCAGAACGCCTTTTTTTCACTTTTTTCCTCACTTCGTTCATCATTCGATACTGATCATCGTAAATATACTTACTTTTCACAACGTACATAGTGCTTTGCTTCCGTAATGCTTTGTGTACTTCAACTTACGGACCCGCTTCACCCATAAATTTCGTAAAACAACATATACAAAATGCAGCCCAACTAGAATACTGTTTCTGTGCACACATTTTGTCTCCCCTTCACAGAAAACAATGCTGTAAAGCTGAGAAATATTCCCTCGTATCAGTTATATTCATCGTTCTTACTTTTTTCGAAACTTCTGCTAACTAAAACGCTTTTTGTTATACAACGTTTTTGTCTAAACACGGCACTATATACAACAGTACAACATTACAGCATGCCCTGTTCCAGCATCGATAATTTTATCAGTTTTATGAAATCGTCATACTCTCAGTGTATAATTGCATTTGCTTATACTCTGTGTATCGTATCCTTTAGTTGAGTTTTTACAACAATATACTCGTTACGTATTTAATTCACTTTGTGGAGTTTTTATAACCTTTCATCGGTACCGTCGTCACAGTATTAGCACATTCTGCTGTAGCACATGAAATTCATAACTTTTGTTCCCTAATTAGTTTTCTCTGCCTTGTGACTTCTATACTTTCCGGATGTTGTATACTCCAAATTCGGACCTCTCCCATCACCCATGCATGTTTTCGCAACTTCGTTGCAGTTTTCCTCTAAAGACATATTTCATTGCGAAATTTTCGCCCGTGAATAACTAATGCTTAATAAACAAAAATAGCTCTATGTGCATCTGCTGTTGGCGACCTCCAACTGCATCAATGCCTGCCAATCCTTATCCTTAACATAAACTTCAATTCCTCCCCCACTATCCATATTTACGCTATTTATCTAGCATTGTTAGTTCCAGTAATACGATAAAGCTTCTCTGACATTGAATCTGCATACAGTCAATTATGCAATCATTTACATAGGATGCCTCTTCTAAGAGTCATCAGGGACGTTTACTCTGGTGCTTCAGTAGATATTCACAATTTCGTTTCTGCACTGTATACCTAGAGTCAGTCCAAACAATTAGTGTTTGTCATGTCTTTCATGCGAAAGACAATGTCTACGGAAAGCTTCGGTTTGTTTCCCATTACGAACAAAATTATTTTTAAAGCGGATAATTACGTGCCCATTCGATAGAGCAGCCCCAGACCAGTATAGTGATACATTTGTTTCATCGATATGTGTTAAGAGGAACGGTAAAACTCGTGTAATAGTACATCTACATCTACATCTACATCTATACTCCGCGAGCCACCTTACGGTGTGTGGCGGAGGGTACTTATTGTACCACTATCTGATCCCCCCTTCCCTGTTCCATTCACGAATTGTGCGTGGGAAGAACGACTGCTTGTAAGTCTCCGAATTTGCTCTAATTTCTCGGATCTTTTCGTTGTGATCATTACGCGAGATATATGTGGGCGGTAGTAATATGTTGCCCATCTCTTCCCGGAATGTGCTCTGTCGTAATTTCGATAATAAACCTCTCCGTATTGCGTAACGCCTTTCTTGAAGTGTCCGCCACTGGAGCTTGTTCAGCATCTCCGTAACGCTCTCGCGCTGACTAAATGTCCCCATGACGAATCGCGCTGCTTTTCGCTGGATCATGTCTATCTCTTCTATTAATCCAACCTGGTAAGGGTCCCATACTGATGAGCAATACTCAAGAATCGGACGAACAAGCGTTTTGTAAGCTACTTCTTTCGTCGATGAGTCACATTTTCTTAGAATTCTTCCTATGAATCTCAACCTGGCGCCTGCTTTTCCCACTATTTGTTTTATGTGATCATTCCACTTCAGATCGCTCCGGATAGTAACTCCTAAGTATTTTACGGTCGTTACCGCTTCCAATGATTTACCACCTATGGCATAATCGTACTGGAATGGATTTCTGCCCCTATGTATGCGCATTATATTACATTTATCTACGTTTAGGGAAAGCTGCCAGCTGTCGCACCATGCATTAATCCTCTGCAGGTCCTCCTGGAGTACGTACGAGTCTTCTGATGTTGCTACTTTCTTGTAGACAACCGTGTCATCTGCAAATAGCCTCACGGAGCTACCGATGTTGTCAACTAAGTCATTTATGTATATTGTAAACAATAAAGGTCCTATCACGCTTCCCTGCGGTACTCCCGAAATTACCTCTACATCTGCAGATTTTGAACCGTTAAGAATGACATGTTGTGTTCTTTCTTCTAGGAAATCCTGAATCCAATCACAAACCTGGTCCGATATTCCGTAAGCTCGTATTTTTTTCACTAAACGTAAGTGCGGAACCGTATCAAATGCCTTCCTGAAGTCCAGGAATACGGCATCAATCTGCTCGCCAGTGTCTACGGCACTGTGAATTTCTTGGGCAAATAGGGCGAGCTGAGTTTCACATGATCTCTGTTTGCGGAATCCATGTTGGTTATGATGAAGGAGATTTGTATTATCTAAGAACGTCATAATACGAGAACACAAAACATGTTCCATTATTCTACAACAGATTGACGTAAGCGAAATAGGCCTATAATTATTCGCATCTGATTTATGACCCTTCTTGAAAATGGGAACGACCTGCGCTTTCTTCCAGTCGCTAGGTACTTTACGTTCTTCCAGCGATCTACGATAAATTGCTGATAGAAAGGGGGCAAGTTCTTTAGCATAATCACTGTAGAATCTTAAGGGTATCTCGTCTGGTCCGGATGCTTTTCCGCTACTAAGTGATAGCAGTTGTTTTTCATTTCCGATATCGTTTATTTCAATATTTTCCATTTTGGCGTCCGTGCGACGGCTGAAGTCAGGGACCGTGTTACGATTTTCCGCAGTGAAACAGTTTCGGAACACTGAATTCAGTATTTCTGCCTTTCTTCGGTCGTCCTCTGTTTCGGTGCCATCGTGGTCAACGAGTGACTGAATAGGGGATTTAGATCCGCTTACCGATTTTACATATGACCAAAACTTTTTAGGGTTCTTGTTTAGATTGTTTGCCAATGTTTTATGTTCGAATTCGTTGAATGCTTCTCTCATTGCTCTCTTTACGCTCTTTTTCGCTTCGTTCAGCTTTTCCTTATCAGCTATGATTCGACTACTCTTAAACCTATGATGAAGCTTTCTTTGTTTCCGTAGTACCTTTCGTACATGATTGTTATACCACGGTGGATCTTTCCCCTCGCTTTGGACCTTAGTCGGTACGAACTTATCTAAGGCGTACTGGAAGATGTTTCTGAATTTTTTCCATTTTTGTTCGACATCCTCTTCCTCAGAAATGAACGTTTGATGGTGGTCACTCAGATATTCTGCGATTTGTGCCCTATCACTCTTGTTAAGCAAATATATTTTCCTTCCTTTCTTGGCATTTCTTATTACACTTGTAGTCATTGATGCAACCACTGACTTATGATCACTGATACCCTCTTCTACATTCACGGAGTCGAAAAGTTCCGGTCTATTTGTTGCTATGAGGTCTAAAACGTTAGCTTCACGAGTTGGTTCTCTAACTATCTGCTCGAAGTAATTCTCGGACAAGGCAGTCAGGATAATGTCACAAGAGTCTCTGTCCCTGGCTCCAGTTCTGATTGTGTGACTATCCCATTCTATACCTGGTAGATTGAAGACTCCCTCTATTACAATAGTATGATCACGAAACTTCTTCACGACGTTCTGCAGGTTCTCTCTGAGGCGCTCAACTACTACGGTTGCTGATGCAGGTGGTCTATAGAAGCATCCGACTATCATATCTGACCCACCTTTGATACTTAACTTAACCCAGATTATTTCACATTCGCATTCGCTAATAACTTCACTGGATATTATTGAATTCTTTACTGCTATAAATACTCCTCCACCATTGGCGTTTATCCTATCCTTGCGGTATATATTCCATTCTGTGTCTAGGATTTCGTTACTGTTCACTTCCGGTTTTAACCAACTTTCCGTTCCTAATACTATATGCGCACTATTTCCTTCAATAAGAGATACTAATTGAGGAACCTTGCCCTGGATACTCCTGCAGTTTACCAATATTACGTTAACTTTTCCTGTTTTTGGTCTCTGAGGACGGACGTTCTTTATCAACGATGATAATGTCCTCTCTGGTAAGCCGTCAGCTATTTTATCGTTTCGCCCAAGGGGGGATCCCTCTAACCTAAAAAACCCCCGTGTGCACGCCACACGTACTCTGCTACCCTAGTAGCTGCTTCCGGTGTGTAGTGCACGCCTGACCTGTCTAGGGGGGCCCTACAGTTCTCCACCCAATAACGGAGGTCGATGAATTTGCAACCATTATAGTCGCAGAGTCGTCTGAGCCTCTGGTTTAGACCCTCCACACGGCTCCAAACCAGAGGACCGCGATCGACTCTGGGCACTATGCTGCAGATATTAAGCTCAGCTTGCACTCCGCGTGCGATGCTGGTTGTCTTCACCAAATCAGCCAGCCGCCGGAAGGAACCAAGGATGGCCTCAGAACCCAAGCGGCAGGCGTCATTCGTTCCGACATGTGCTACTATCTGCAGCCAGTCACACCCAGTGCGTTCAATAGCTGCCGGAAGGGCCTCCTCCACATTACGGACGAGACCCCCCGGCAAGCACACCGAGTGCACACTGGCATTCTTCCCCGACCTACCCGCTATTTTCCTGAGGGGCTCCATAACCCGCCTAACGTTGGAGCTCCCTATAACTAATAGGCCCGCCCTCTGTGACTGTCGGGACCTTGCCGGAGAATCGGCCACTGGCCCAACAGGCGAGGCATCCTGTGGTGGCTCGGAAACGATGTCATCACCACTAGAAGCACCCCGTACCTGTTGGAAAGGGGTAAGGCAGCTGCCACGCGGCCAGATCCCACCTTCGCCTTTCGGCCAGGCACGCGGGAGCCCACCACTGTCCGCCATTCACCCTGGAGTGATGGCTGACCGGTAAGATGCTCACTGCCGGAAGACGCAGCGACATCAGGGGTTCCATGTGATTCCAAGGCCACCGAAGTAGGCATAGGTCTCACCACAGTTGCCCCAACGCCACTACGAGCCGACGCCTGCGCCTCGAGCTCGATGAGCCTAACAGACAAAGCCTCCACCTGCCCCCGAAGAGTGGCCAATTCTCCTTGCGTCCGCTCACAACAACCACAGTCCCTACACATGACTATGTTTACCCTACTCTATACGGTGACAAATTCCCAAGATAATCTTCTGATGAGCTACTCTGATAATCAAGAAACACTCACTGAAATACGAGACGCGAAAACTACGCTAGGTTTTCCCAGAAAAACTATTTAAAAGCTAAGCGCAGCAAATAAGTACAAAAACGCTTTATACAAACAGTACTCGCTGCTGCTGGTGCTCTCGCTCTGGCTGTCACAAGACAACTGCTGATTCAAGTGACTAGTGGCTAACGGCCGCGAAACAAACAAAAGACGGTTTTAGGGCGCTTTCTGTTCTAAACGATCAAGAAAACACTAAGAAATCTAACACGAAAACTACGTAAAGTTTTATCAAGAACTGTTAGTTACTATGCAGAGCAGATAAACACAAATAGAATCCCTTCCTTAGTGGAAGGTCGTAAACAAAATGCAAAATAAACGCTTTATACAAACAGTACTCGCTGCTGCTGGTGCTCTCGCTCTGGCTGTCACAAGACAACTGCTGATTCAAGTGACTAGTGGCTAACGGCCGCGAAACAAACAAAAGACGGTTTTAGGGCGCTTTCTGTTCTAAACGATCAAGAAAACACTAAGAAATCTAACACGAAAACTACGTAAAGTTTTATCAAGAACTGTTAGTTACTATGCAGAGCAGATAAACACAAATAGAATCCCTTCCTTCGTGGAAGGTCGTAAACAAAATGCAAAATAAACGCTTTATACAAACAGTACTCGCTGCTGCTGGTGCTCTCGCTCTGGCTGTCACAAGACAACTGCAATAGCGACGGCACTGCAACTGGCCCGCGCTGGCTGCTACCGCCAAGCATGAACCCGCTACTGAGTCGCTGCTGGACTTCCGTTTATTCATCACTGTCAATACATAACGAGAAAATGAATTTCAGATTAGACTAATTTGGGAACGCTCTATCTAGTAGGCACGTATAATTCCGATTTAACTTATATTTGTTTATTTCTTCCATGGGAAGCTTACCAACGCTTTCTGTTCATATTGCGCGTCGCGTGAAAGACGTGACAAAATGTTTCGATTGCCCCAGCTACAGAATGAAAAAACTAAATTGCAGGTATCTACCGAAACACCAGCGAAAATGCTCCTGACGACTCTTTGAAAAGACACTTGCTACAAATTTCATCACCGTTTGCTCAAAACGAAAAAAAAAGTTCAAATGTGTGTGAAATCTTATGAGACGTAACTGCTAAGGTCATCAGTCCCTGAGCTTACACACTACTAAACCTAGCTTATCCTAAGGACAAACACACACACCCATGCCCGAGGGAGGACTCGAACCTCCGCCGGGACCAGCAGCACAGTCCATGACTGCAGCGCCTTAGACCGATCGGCTAAGCCTGCGCGGCGCTCAAAACGAATACACCTTCTTGCATTATTGTTGACTCAACATCGGACTATATTCCGCAGGAAATCATTCGTTTTTGTGTTCTTTTCACCTAGGGGGCGTAATTTTACTTCGCCAGTGTAGTTTATTAGGTAGATGCCTCTCAAGACTTTTTGTGTTTGATAATTAGGTGACCTGAGCTCCCTCGCCTGCTCCGTGTTGTCTAACGATCTAAACACTGAGTAAAACTCATTTTTCAGCGATGCGCCTGTAAAGACAAATTGTATTGGTGCTGTCTTCTACTCTAGATCAGACATATTATTACAATGAATTCTTGATTATCCTACGTTGCTACATACAACAGTATCCATATTGCTAGCTTCGTTCACAGATTTACCTTGCGCCACAACTGCTTTCCATAGAATCATGCCAATGTACTGAGGTACTCAATTTCTGAAGAGACCTCGTCAACCTCATGTGCACTGTCCACGAGTCTTTGACAGGTAAAGTTTATAATTTGTTCAGGCGAATCTGCATCTCTACCCTACACCTGCTTAATTTCTTGTTACGAGCTTTCCTTCACTCCATTCATTTTCTGCGTAGATTACGAAGCGCACTGTTTGTCCCTTCTTCAGTTGCTTCTTTCTCTTGCTCGACCTTTTGACTATTTTGTTCCCGAAAACGCTTCAACTCTCTGGCAAATTCTATTCATAGCGTTACAAATTGAGAATCTATGTCCCAACAATTTCTGGTACCCTTGGACGTAACGCTTGAACTCAAATAACAACAACAACAACAACAACAACAACAATAATAATAATAATAATAATAATAAACCCCGTGGAGGCCCGGGAAAAGAATAGGCCTCCGGTATGTTCTGCCAGTCGTAAAAGGCGACGAAAAGAACAAACCACTAATAGGGCTAACCCACCTTTTAGTGTGATTACTTGGTTCAGGACAGAACTAAAGAAGCCTCGGACAAGCGCCGTCATGGTCGGGGACGACGCTTGAACCCTATGCCCGCCCACAATGGTAACGACACTGCTAACCAACTGGAAAATGATTTAAATCCGAATAGAGGTGTTTTGCAGGATATGCTTCCTGCAACCACCCTAGAAGGAAAACAAAGACAGAGGATGAGATGGTCAGATGAAGTTAATCGACACCTCATGTTCTGTTATTACCAAGCAACAAACCTAGGAACCAACACAACTGGATACAGATCATAAGTATACACAACATTTATTACCAGATACCCGGAATTAAAATTTTTAACAGAACAACGACTAGCTGATCAGATCCGTGGAATAATCAGAAATAACAGGATACCCCAGTCAGAATTAGAAAACATCAAACAACAAGTACAACAAATACTGGAACAAAATAATGTGCAATCAGAAGAAGAAGAAAACACAGTAATGGACTCAAACATCCCAGAGCAAACAAAGAAAGACCAACACGCATCAATTAAACAATCAGAGGAAAACGAAATCTTAAGACAGCCGCCAGAACAAGCACAAATAGAACACGAAGAGACACACGTGTTAGATGTAGACGAGAAATTTCAGCTGACATATATAGAATACAAAGACACAAATACAGACATTAGACCATTCTTGCATAGACCGCCAAATAACCCACAAGTCGAAACAACAATAAAAACTATCAACACAATCATACACAACAAAATAAATGAAAACACAACTATGGAAGAGTTACAACTACTGGTTTATATAGGAGCACTCACTACACTAAATATACACACTAGGCAGAGATCAGAACAAACCAACACACAGAAGAAACCCACAAAACCAGCATGGCAACACAGGTTACAGATCAGAATAGAAAAACTGAGAAAAGACATCGGACAGCTAACACAATTTATAAGAAATGAAATATCAGACAAAAAACGAAAAAGGTTAAGTAAAATCTCACAACAAGAAGCAATAGAGCAATTAGATGAAAAAAAGCAGAAATTGCAAGCATTGGCCAAACGACTTAGAAGATACAAAAAAAGTGAAAATAGAAGGAAACAAAACCAAACATTCAACACAAACCAAAAGAGATTTCACCAAACAATGGATAACACACACATTAAAATAGACAATCCACCAATCATAACAGACATGGAACACTTCTGGAGCAGCATATGGTCAAATCCGGTACAACATAACAGGCATGCACGGTGGATACAAGCAGAAACAGACACATACAAGATGATACCACAAATGCCTGAAGTGATAATTTTGCAACATGAAGTCACCCGAGCAATTAATTCTACACACAATTGGAAAGCCCTGGAAATGATAAAATAGCAAATTACTGGCTAAAGAAGTTCACCTCAACACATTCACATCTAACTAAGTTATTTAACAGTTACATTGCAGACCCATACACATTCCCTGATACACTTGCACATGGAATAACCTATCTGAAACCTAAAGATCAAGCAGACACAGCAAGCCCAGCTAAATATCGCCCCATAACATGCCTACCAACAATATACAAAATATTAACTTCAGTCATCACACAGAAATTAATGACACATACAACACAGAACAAAATTATAAATGAAGAACAAAAAGGCTGCTGCAAAGGAGCACGAGGATGTAAAGAGCAACTGATAATTGATACAGAGGTGACATATCAAGCTAAAACTAAACAAAGGTCCCTATACTACGCATACATTGATTACCAAAAAGCCTTTGATAGTGTACCCCACTCATGGTTACTACAGATATTGGAAATATACAAAGTAGATCCTAAATTGATACAGTTTCTAAACACAGTAATGAAAAACTGGAAAACCACACTTAATATCCAAACAAATTCAGATAACATCACATCACAGTCAATACAGATTAAGCGTGGAATATACCAAGGAGACTCATTAAGTCCTTTCTGGTTCTGTCTTGCTCTGAACCCACTATCCAACATGCTAAATAATACAAATTATGGATACAATATTACTGGAACATACCCACACAAAATCACACATTTGCTATACATGGATGATCTAAAACTACTGGCAGCAACAAATCAACAACTCAACCAATTACTAAAGATAACAGAAGTATTCAGCAATGATATAAATATGGCTTTTGGAACAGACAAATGTAAGAAAAATAGCATAGTCAAGGGCAAACACACTAAACAAGAAGATTACATATTGGATAACCACAGCGACGGCATAGAAGCGATGGAAAAAACAGATGCCTATAAATACCTAGGATACAGACAAAAAATAGGAATAGATCATACAAATATTAAAGAAGAACTGAAAGAAAAATATAGACAAAGACTAACAAAAATACTGAAAACAGAATTGACAGCAAGAAACAAGACAAAAGCTATAAATACTTATGCTATACCAGTATTGACCTACTCATTTGGAGTAGTGAAATGGAGTGACACAGACCTAGAAGCACTCAATACACTTACACGATCACAATGCCACAAATATAGAATACATCACATACATTCAGCAACAGAAAGATTCACATTAAGCAGAAAGGAAGGTGGAAGGGGATTTATAGATATAAAAAACCTACATTATGGACAGGTAGACAATTTAAGAAAATTCTTTCTAGAACGAGCAGAAACTAGCAAAATACACAAAGCAATCACTCATATAAATACATCAGCTACACCATTGCAATTTCATAACCACTTCTACAACCCTTTAGATCACATAACATCAACAGATACAAAGAAAGTAAATTGGAAAAAGAAAACACTACACGGCAAGCACCCGTATCATCTAACACAGCCACACATAGATCAAGACGCATCCAACACATGGCTAAGAAACGGCAATATATACAGTGAGACGGAAGGATTCATGATCGCAATAAAGGATCAAACAATAAACACCAGATATTACAGCAAGCATATTATTAAAGATCCCAATACCACAACAGATAAATGCAGACTTTGCAAACAACAAATAGAAACAGTAGATCACATCACAAGTGGATGTACAATACTAGCAAATACAGAATACCCCAGAAGACATGACAATGTAGCAAAAATAATACATCAACAACTTGCCATAAAACATAAACTAATAAAACAACACGTTCCCACATACAAGTACACACCACAAAATGTACTGGAGAATGATGAATACAAATTATACTGGAACAGAACGATTATCACAGATAAAACAACACCACATAACAAGCCTGACATCATACTCACCAATAAAAAGAAGAAATTAACACAACTAATTGAAATATCCATACCCAACACAACAAATATACAGAAGAAAACGGGAGAAAAAATTGAAAAATACATCCAACTGGCTGAGGAAGTCAAGGACATGTGGCATCAGGATAAAGTCGACATTATCCCAATTATACTATCAACTACAGGAGTCATACCTCACAATATCCACCAGTACATCAATGCAATGCAGCTACATCCAAACATATATATACAACTACAAAAATCTGTAATTATTGATACATGTTCAATTACCCGAAAGTTCCTAAATGCAATATAACATATACCATACAGTTACAAGGAAGTCACGCTTGACCGAGGTCCACGTCACGTTCCATTTTTAACCAGACTTAAGTCTGAGAAAAAAAGTCAATAATAATAATATGTCTAGCTACCGTATCGCTTCCTGCCAAGGTCTTGGTTGACTAGCAGCACCGTGATTTATATCTCCGCTCTCATTATGCTTGATTGAACTGTTCCGAGATTCCTACCACTAAATTTTCCATTCACATCTCATTTCTAAAGCTTTCTCGTCAAAACTGTCTTTTATTTCCGTCCCTGACGGTCTATTATTCTTCCTGTCCAGTTAAATAAAAGACGCTCTCACTGATTTACCTCGAAACGCGAAAATGAACTTCAGCGCAATGTAGGTGCAGGACGAACATGTAAGAAGGATAAGGAGCTTATGGGCGCTCAACATAGAGGTTATTGATGAGCATGTAAGACAAGTTACAAAGAAAACAGAAACTTTGAGTCTGAGATCACATGTATGGCCAAACAATATAGGACATAGGAAAAAAACCACTTACTGTGTCCTCGTGTTTATTGCTGAATGCCTACCAGGCCTGTTTTCTGTTCCATTTCGTTGCTGTTAGTGAAGAACAACTTTAAATATTGATAGGGGAAAAAATTTTCTCTAAACAACAAAATATTGGCATATAACAACAAAAGAAAAAAGCATATCAAATTTAAACGAACGCAAAATCTTAGAAATTTGCGATCTTTTACAGAAGCTAGAAATTTAGCGCGAACATCAATGCGAAACGCCTATAATACTTTACACAACGAAACATTATCTCGAAACCTGACAGAAAATCCAAAGAGATTCTGGTCACATGTAAAGTATGGTAGCGCCAAGACACAGTCAATGCCTTCTCTGCGCGATAGCAATGGAAATACTATCGACGACAGTGCTGCGAAAGCAGTGTTTCTAAACATAGCCTTTCGAAATTCTTTCACCAAAAAAGACGAAGTAAATATTCGAGAATTCGAACCAAGAACAGGTCCAACAAGAGCAACTTTGAAGTAAATATCCTGGGAGTAGTGAAGCAACTTAAATCACTTAATAAAAGCAAGTCGTCTGGACCAGACTGTATACCGATTAGGATCCTTTCAGAGTATGCTGACGCAATAGCTCCATATTTAACAATAATATACAGCCGCTCAATCGACGACAATCCCTACTTAAAGACTGGAATGTTGCACAGTTCACATCAATTTTCAACAAAGGTTGTGGTAGTAATCCACTAAATGGAGGCCCCTATCATTAACGTCGATATGTAACAGGATTTGGAACATATATTATGTTCAAACACTATAAATTACTTCGAAGAAAACGGGTCTATTGACACAGTCAACACGAATTTAGAAAACATCGCTCTTGTGAAACACAACTGGCTCCTTAGACACAAAATGTGTTGAGTGTTGTTGACAAGGATTTTCAAATTGATTCCATTTTTCTAGGTTATCAGAAGACATTTGACGCTATACCACACAAGATTACAGATTAAATAAGATTTACTTTTTGTTCCATTGACCCAGGGAGTATAACATAAAAAACGTAACACATCTGAATATAATACCCACTACCCTGATTATTTTTCTGGAGACTGTCAAAAAAGGTGAATACATTACAGTAAACTGGATCTGCTAGTACTTACAGAATTCTCAGAATGAAAGACAATTATCCACTTTTAATAAATGTATGATACACAAAATACCTAATCTTAACTATTGTGACAAAGTGCGGTCAAAACTGAAATCTAACAGCATTTTTAATTAATCTGATCTAATAGTCCATGTTAAGGTATTCATCTACAATGTAGAAGGAGTTGCCTATCAAAAAGTCTTTCAAGCTCTGTTTAAACTGTTCTTTATCTGACACTAAGTTTATTATGGTTACTGGCAATTCGTTGAAAATGTGTTCCTGAATACTGCACCCCTTTATGGATATAGGTAAGTGATTTTAGGTCTTTATGTAGACTGTTCTTATTGCTAGTATTGATACTATGTATTGAGCTGTTGGTTGGAAACAGAGATATATTACTTGCAATAAATTTCATTAACAAATAAATATACTGAGAAGCAGTGGTTAGAATACAAAGTTCTTTCAACAGGTTTCTACATGAAGTTCATGAATTTACACCTTAAATAAGTCATACTATGGAATCTCTTACAGATTATGATCTGCATGTAGTGAGTCTTTTCAAAGTATAATGAGAGTGAATCAGCTTTAAACCACCTATTATGTCAGTGAAAATTTGATTAGAAGGAATTTCTAAATCTGTACTTGATTTGTTACTTATTTCAATGTTTGTATCACCTGCAAACAAATCAAACTTCACATCTGTCAATATAACAGACGAGAGGTCATTATTGTACACAAAATAAAGCAAAGTACCCATGATAGATCCTTGAGGAACGCCACATGTAACTAACTACCTATCAGTTGAAGACTGACTGTTAATTCACAGGTATTTTGCAGCGACACCCTTTGCTTCTTGTTAGACAAGACTCAACCCATTTGACATCACTGCTGGTGGCACCATAATATTCTAATTTATTTAAGAGAATGCTGTGATTCACACAGTCAGAGGCTTTTGACAGGTCACAGAAAATGTCAGTAACCTCTAATTTGTTATCTAAACAATCAAGTATATTCTCATTCGATGTGTAAATAGCTTTCTCTGTATCAGATCACTTAAGAAACAAAAACTGTAACTTACATGATCTAAGGTATTATTTGCAGTTGGATGCTCAAGCAGATGCTTGAACACAACGTTTTAAAATTTTGTAAAAAGCCGACAAAACTGAAATTTGTTGATAGTTTGATGGTACCTCTTTATCCAGATAACCCCAAGCTTCCAGCAACAGAAACAAAGTACTTGTTTAAGAGGTTTGCAACACTACCTGTACTTGTTTCCAATGGCTCATTTATTTTTAGAGGTATCTGTTCTTCTTCCTATTTGGCTGCAGTTATCTCTGTCTACACTATATCCCATATAGTTTTAATTTTTTTGCCTGATGTAATTATCTTTTTCTCGTAATAAAGCTGCTTACAAAAATCAAATGTGTGTGAAATCTTATGAGACTTAACTGCTAAGATCATCAATCCGTAAGCTTACACACTACTTAACCTTAATTATCCTAAGGACAAACACACACACCCATGCCCGAGGGAGGACTCGAACCTCCGCTGGGACCAGCCGCACAGTGAAGCTTCTTAGATTTCTGGATTATTTTCTACAATGTTTTGCATTATTCTTTGTAATGCATTTCAATGCTAACATCAGAGCTGTTCCTAGATAGTAGGTACAGTCTTCTTTTTGTTCCATGTGATATCTTCATGCCTTGTGTAATCAATGTTTTATTTTTAGACTTCTGTTTGATTCTAGTTACTTGTAGGAGGATAGAACTTTCAAAAGAGGAAGCAACTTTATTAATGATTTCCTTGTATTTTCCATTTGAATCAGAAGCACTGAAAATACCTATCCAGTTCATGTCCTTGAGCAGTCTCCTAAACTTCTCATTTCTTGACTGATTTATTACTCTCCTGTACTGGGATTTATTATCCTGACTATTTTCACATTTAACACAAGATGCAATATGTCGTGATCAGATAGCCCTTTTAGTATTGGTTTTGTGATATTACTTATTTTCCCAGATGTGTCTACAAAGATATTACCAACAGCAGTCTCAGAGCATTTACATACCCTAGCTCGAAATTTTCGAGGATCTACATACCCTAACTGGAAATTTCCCAGTAGGAATTAAATTGAATGACGGTGTTACTGATTGCAATAATTATTTGCTGACAGAGATTTTCAATAATTCCACATTAAAATTGCCAGCAACCATTATTTTCTTGTTTTTTACTGTGAGTGGGACAGCAGAGCTTCCAATTTTTTGTGAAGAGCTTAAAGTTTCCTGAAGGTGCTCTGTATATGCTTACTATTATAAAGGACTTACTATGAAATACTACCTCTGTTGCACAAGCTTCCAAGTGCTGCTCTGAGCAAAACGTTTTAATTTCAGTATTCTGAAATCAAAACGGTTTCTGACAAATTTGGCAACTCCATATTTTATCTGCAGAAATAGGAAGCTAACTTGAATCCTATAACATTTAACATACCTGTAGAGGCTTGTAGTGTAAAAGTGCTTGTTTATGGAATATCGTCTGAGTAATGGGACTGGATTCGTGTTTTCCTGTCAGAGAGGTCACGGTTCGTAGTGACTGACGAAAAGTCATCGAGTAAAACAGAAGTGATTTCTGGCGTTCCCCAAGATAGTCTTATAGTCCGTCTGCTGTTCCTTGTCTATATAAACGATTTAGGAGAGGATCTGAGCATTGGTTTTCGGTCGCTTGCAGATGATGCTGTCATTTATCATCAAGTAAACTCATAAGAAGAGCAAAACAAATTGCAAAACGATTTATAAAATATATCTGAATGGTGCAAAAATTGGGTGTTGACCCTAAATAATGAAAAGTGTGATGTCATCCACACGAGTACTAAAAGGAATCCCTTACAACTTCGGTGACGCGATAAATCCGTCTAATCCAATGGCCGAAAAATTCAATTAATACCTAGGAATTACAATTACGAACAATTTAAATTGGAAAGAACACATAGAAAATGTTGTGGTGAACGCAAACCAAAGACTGCGTTTTATTGGCAGAACACTTAGAAAATACAACAAATCTACTAAAGAGACTTCCCACACTACGCTTGCCGTTCTCTTTGGGAGTACTTCTGCGCGCTCTGGGATCCTTACCAGATAGTTTTTGTATGTGTAGGTGGTCTTTGGAACGACGGACGTTTGCTATTGTGAGAAAATAAAACTACTACAGCCGTCCTTATGATTTTATTTATTTTGTTGCTACCAGTTTCGGCGCTTCAGTACGCCATCTTCAATCTGTAATTGATGCGGAACGGGTTGATACAATCCTTATACATATCGCATCAGTGGCCAGCATAACTGGATACACAGATAATCTTAAAACTTTGGTGTTAACACTCTAACAATCAACTGCCAACTGATTGAAGAAATATTTTAAAAAATGTGATATGCAGAGTCTCCATGCAAATGTAGATGTATTTGAAACGCTACTTTATGTACTGACCAATATTGCTAAGGCTGCATACTTGCGAAAAATGTTTCTTTCTAAAAGCATTCCATACTTGACTCATACTTTAGGATTATGTTCAAGCTCAGTGCGTTTCGGAGTTTATCTGACTCCTATTTCGAAATCTACTACAGTTTTCTAAACTCACTGGCGTAAAGAGCAACAGAAAGCTTTGGCTCTGGCCATTCGGACCTGCACCTGCAGTGTCTCTTCGGCAAGCTCTTACAGCGGCATTGACCACTTACGTGCCTCTGCCTTCTCTCCGTGTCTCCAGGGTATCGCACGTACTACAATATAGTGTAGGCAGATTTATCATCTATAACGAGACTGACACTATACAGTGAAAGTCTAGAAAGCCGATGGCAATAATAATGGGATTGTCCACTTTCTTCTCTCTTATCTATCCAATAACTTCTGTTGTTTTCATACCTAGGTCTTTTTTGTATCAAAAGTAAATTCATTTCTCTATTTAAAGAATATTTATTAAGTGTTGTATTGTTGCGATTTATCTTTTAATTTCCTTTCTAATTATTTCAAATTTATGTTAAAAGATGAGTCGTGTAATATTTTAAGGGCAAATGTGTTTTCTCAGAAAGATTAAGAAGCGCCTGTTAATGAGGTAAACTGACTATTTATTCCACTCTTTGATGCCGGGAGAATGAACACAAGTGTTACTGGTCCTTAATTCTACTGACACTACAGACAGAGCTAACATTAAGAGTGATGTGCAAATAAAAAGAAGGGAACTGTGCGTAAGGCGTTCTAGAGAGGGAGAGAGAGAGAGAGAGAGACTGAAAATACTTCGCTATGTCACTAGTGTTTTCTCTCTCTCTCTCTCTCTCCCTCTCTCTCTCTGTGTCAGACGCCACCAGCCATTGTCTGCCCTGAGAGCTTCCAGAGCAGGCCTAAGCATCACACTGGTCCACTGTTTCTGCTTCCGACTCTTATTAGCAAAATTTATGAGTTCGAAAAACTATAGTTGTTGCTTCTTAACGTTATACTTGTCGTGTTTGTTCTTGTTGTAGCTTTCAGTCCCAAAAGTGGTTTGAAGCAGCGCTCCATGCTACTCTATGATCTTTATCTTTGAATAACTACTGCAACCTACATCCTTCTGAATATGCTGAACATAATCATCTCTTGGTCTCCATCTTCGCTTTTTACCCGCAACACTTCCCTCAGATACTAAATTGGTGATCCCTTGACGTCTCAGAATATATTTTATCAACTGATCAATTCTTTGAGTGAAGCTGAGGCACAAATTTCTTGTTTCCATAATTCTGTTCCGAATTCCCTCATTAGTTAGCGATCTACCTGTCTAATCTTCAGAATTATTCTGTACCACCACGTTTCAAGAGCATCTATTCTCTTCTTGCCTAAACTGTTTATCATCCATTTTTCTCTTCCACACATTTCTACACGCCAGACAAATGCCTACAAAAGGGACATCCTATCATTCAAATCTGTACTCGATGTTAACATATTTCTCTTCTTCAGAAACGCTTTTCTTGCCATCGCCAGTTTACATTTTATATCTTCCGTAGTTCGGCCATTATCAGTTGTTTTGCTGCCCATATCGCAAAACTCATTCATTACTTTTAGTGTCTCGTTTCCTAATCTTAATTCCCCCCGGCATCACCTGGTTTAATTCGACTATATTCCGTTTTCCTTGTTTGCTTTTGTTGCTATTCGTCTTATATACTCCTTTCAAGAGACTGTACATTCCATTCAACTGCTCGTCCAAGTCCTGTGTTGTCTCTGACAGACTTACAATGTCGTCGGCAAACCTCAAAGTTTCTCGTGTTTTTGCCAACCATAATACTCAAAAACACTGAAAAATTTAAATACCTTCAATATACGGAAACTAACACGAAAATCAGCTCTTCCCAAAGCACTCTGTACAGACAGACACAGCCGGATGACCCCGTTCCCTGACTCGTAAAAGAGTGTCCTCGCTACATCGCATAATCGCACCACCACCCCTACTTATGCCCATACCATTGTACAGGCGTTCCAGGGGGCACAGTCAGTATTCAATGGTGTGACGCGAACGATCATTCGAATCAAAAAGTCCATTAGAGATGGGCTCTAAAATGCTTACCTTAAGAGATATGAGCACTTCTTCATCTTCGATACTGTGAGACAAATTAGTTCTTCTGCAAGCTCTTTGCTTACCATCTTTTGGGACGAAGTAGTATGGACCAAAACAAGAGAAAAATTGTCTTGTAAACATTCTTCAGCAGCAGAGGTGTGTTTCACAGTAGCGAAGATGAACTGATACTTAAAACTTCCAAAAAATGCATTGTACAGAAATTCTTCCAACCCATCTGTGGCATGAATCAGCAAACCAGTGTTTAATAGTATTACTTGAAAACAGTCTTGCTTGCAATTTTGGTTTCTTTATTTATCAACTACGCGTTTCACCTTATTTAGGTATCTTCAGGCTGACCTTAATTTGGTATTTCTTAGGACGATCCTTTAGATAGTGTGGCTAAAGGGCATCGTCAAGTACATCAGGCCAACATCACCTTCGTTACCCTCAGTAAAGACTTTCTAGATGGACGTGAATAACTCCAAGACCTGCATAAAGAGTACACGTTCACAGGAGCAAATAATAGAATAAGATGGGGCTTAAGTAGTTAGCTTACAAGTACACGTTCACAGGAGCAAATAATAGAATAAGGTGGGGCTTAAGTAGTTAGCATAACTAACTACTTGAGCCCCCTCTTATTCTATTATTTGCTCCTGTGAACGTGTACGCGTTATGCTGGCCTTGGAGTCACTCACGTCCCTCTAGAAATTATTTACTGAGGTTAACGAAGGCGATGTTGGTCTAATGTACTCGACGATGCCCTTTAGCTACACTGTCTAAATGATCGTTCTAAGAAATACCAAATTAATATCAGCCTGAAGATGCCTAAATAAGGTGAAACGCTAAGTTGATAAATAAAAAAACTAAAATTACAATCAAGACTGTTTTCAACTAATGCATTGTAGAGACCATGTCTACCACACCGTTTGGCTTCGAATGATCGTTTCTGTCACATCCTTGAATATTGACCATTCCTCCTGGGACACCATGTATAAGTGATATCACTTATGTTTCTGCGAATTATTTTGCACCAGTGTGTAAAACAAGTGACTAGTTTGTGTGGCAAAACGTCTTAAAAGAATCCCACGAAATGAAATGAAAACTGACATGAACTTCGTGTGGGTCGACATTTTAGTGGAATGGAATTCAGAAGCCAGCAGAGTATTTAATTAATTGCTAGCCCCAGTATTACAAGTTGTAGTTGTTTTCTGGTGTTATGCGCCAGTGCACAAACCGAAGACAGACGGGAGAGTGAAGGGAGGTGGAAGACGGATGCCCAGCGCCCCTCGTGCCTGCCATGAATCTGGCGCGACGGCGAATCTGGCCACAGCGCCGAGGAACGGAGTGGAGAGAGGAGGGTGAGGCAGCGGAGCGGACGGCCGACGACCGCCGATGCTTTACGACCCTTCGGGGGTGAGGAAATGGGGGGAGGAGGGGGCGGGCGGCCATTAGCCAACGAGGCCGCGGGCGCGGCTGGCGCTGCCCTTAGTGATGTAGTGTAACACTACTTCACTGCGTGCTCAGCGCGATCCGCAGAGCGGCCCAGCGAATCAACTCGAAGATACTTGTGCGTTACTGAGCCACTGTTGGCAATTAAAACTGCAACATGGGGAACACTTTCTAAACCCAAGGTCACATACATATTTCTGGTTTCGCCACACTTTGCTGTCATCTTCAGGTCTTCAAAAATTTATGACATAAAATCTGTTCATCTTGAGTTGTACCTCATGCCAAGTTGTCATGCAGACGAAATATAGCACATAATTTAAAGGTCCTACATTTTATCAACATGACAACTTGACATGAGGTCCGAGCGGTCTAGGGCGCTGCAGTCATGGTCTGTGCGGCTGGTCCCGGTGGAGGTTCGAGTCCTCCCTCGGGCATGGGTGTGTGTATTTGTCCTTAGGATAATTTAGGTTAAGTAGTGTGTAAGCTTAGGGACTGATGACCTTAGCAGTTAAGACCCATAAGATTTCACACACATTTGAACATTTCTTGACGTGAGGTCCAACTGAAAATGATCACATTTTATAACATACATTTTTTGATGAAAGTGATAGCAAAGTGTGTCGAAACCGGCTGCTTTTAAGCAAGGAAATATTAATGCGATCTTGGCCTTAGAAAGCTTTTCAGTAGTAAAACAAGCTGCTCCTTCAAATGTCTCAACATGAGAAAATACAATCATTGATTGCATCAGGCAGTAAACATGTCATCACTTCTTATTACAGATCGAAATAGCTTTCCCTAGGTGGAAAACTGGAGAGGAGAGGAGCATCATATAGTTTAATGCCACCCAGAGTATAGCAGACATCACGAACGTTGGAAAACCTAAGAAAACGACAAATGTTACGCAGGTAAAAGTTCTACTTTTAGGTAGCTGAAGTAAATGTTAAAAATCGTATGGCTTGGTTGGTTAGGAAAACCAGAGAGGCAGTTCAGTCGTCTAATTAGAAAGGTTTTTCACATTGCCGGCCGCTGTGGCCGAGCAGTTCTAGGCGCTTCAGTCTGGAACCGCGCTGCTGCTACGGTCGCAGGTTCGAATCCTGCCTCGGGCATTGTGTGTGATGTCCTTAGGTTACTTAAGTTTAAGTCGTTCTACGTCTAGGGGACTGATGACCTCAGATGTTAAGTCCCATAGTGCTTAGAGCCATTTAAACCATTTTTTTCACATTCTTTAGTCACGCTGTCACCTTCACTTCGTGAATTATTAGCGTTGTGCGTAAAGTGTAACGTGTAGATGACTGCAATATGTGTATGAAAGTTTGTGTGTGTGTGTGTGTGTGTGTGTGTGTGTGTGTATTTGTGTTTGTGTGTGTGTGTGTGTTTGTGTATGTGTATGTGTGTGTTGTAAAACAATGAAAGAGGGAGAGGGTATAAATCGGTGCCAGCTCGTATAGTACGAAGGTGGCCGCGAGCTTAAGCTCCCCTTCTGACGGACAGATGACCATCAACAGTATCATACGTACACCCCACAGACTTTACCCGTGGTCTAGGTGTACTGTCTTCCACTACTTTCCAAAATGCCAACAATCCCGCGTTCTAACCCCGCGAGTGCTTAAATTTTGAATAAAATTCATCAGCAAGCAATAGCCGCCGAAGAGTTTCGGCGTAAGAAATCACCCGTATTCTGCCAACTGCCTTGTGAGAAAGGCTGGAGGAGTGGCCAAGGGTTCAGGGCTCTCTTGCCCTTGGGGTGCCAAAGTGCCTCTAAATGGTGAAATAATCAGCAACGATCAACGGCATGCGGAAGCAGAAGGCAATGGAAACCACTGCATTAAAGACACATAACGTGTATCCATATGACAGGTGGTGTGATGCCCTTCCATGTATTGCCGCTATCTTTCCGGTTCAAAGTGATGAATTTATGTTTCATCGCCTATGACGAAGTTCGACAAAAAAATTATCACGATCAGTGCAAGCAATTACGCACAGATGGTCCTTCGTTGCTCTTTTTGTTATGCGCCGAGCAACCCAGATGGCAAACACCTTTGAGTACACCACCTAATGGACGAGTGCGTCAGCACTACTATTAGAGACATCCAGTTGTGCAACAAGGTGTTTTTAATCCGTCGACAACCTCGAATGAGAGGGTCCGCACGTTCCAACGTTGCAGGAGTTACAGCTGTGTGTCGCCGGCCAGCAAGCGAAAGAACGGACAGGTTTGCGCGACCTTGTTGTCATAACAGCAGATGCCTCTCCCAACGACTCACCGTGCTTTTATTCGCTGCCAGGTCTCCGTAGACATTTTTCAAACGTCAATGGATATCTACGATGCTCTGGTTTTCCGCCAACAGGAACTCAATGACAGATCTCTGCTTGGAACCACCTCCCTTACAGACGCCATTATGAAGGCTGTGTATAGCGACGCCAGCTATTGGAAACTCATGAAACGATAGGGGCAGGTCCATAACAAATTCCACATCTTTTCAACTGAAAGAAAGAAGGTGTTGCGTTACTTATTGAACGATCCGTCGTAGTTTCAAATATTATTAAGGTCATGGTTGCATGACAAACCGATGATCGGAATTTGGTGCGTCCTTTTGTAACAGTGAGAAACAATCCTTGAAACACTTCAGATCTCTCAAAAAGAACTCAGCCACGGAGTTCTGTTGAGATGTTCACCACAGTCTAATATATTATATTTCTGTGTTGCAATATACACATTACTTGTGTCGTTGCCATCATTGTACCAATTCTTGCCGCTCCTTTACGTTCGCAATGTTAAAGAGAGAGCCAGTGAGTTAGAACTTGCACATATGAATTACACACCTCTGTATTAGCACAGGTGTTATTCCATCTCTTGGGAGCGAGTATATGCCCTCTTCAAAAGCGATAAATTTGGTGCTTCGCGCGGAAAAATTAATTTGAATACTGGAAATTTAAGAATTTGCTATATGCGGTTTATCTGAAATATAACACAAACACGGTGGAAGATGCTTATCAACATTGTACGAATTACTTGCGAGGACATCATGCAACTACAAGTTCTTTGTAATAATTATACACTGAGGCACATCGTCGCATTTTCTGAAAGATGCAACTCGCAGTTCCGAAACAACCCCTACACACATCCCCCCCCCCCCCCCCCTTCAACAAAAAAAAAAAAAAAAGAAATTATATAGCTATTAAGTTTGATGAACTATTTATGTGATTTTGGCCCAACTTAGGGAGATTTGAAATCCGTTGGCAGGGGGGATTGTGCTTCAAAATTGCTAACACTGGGACGCGGTTAGTGAAGTCAGTCTAAAGGCGTTTAATATCGTGGCATATGCGTGATTTATGTTGTGTAATTCAGCTACACAGAATCGCATAAAAATTCATGGCTGAGTTCTTATTTTTCGGTTACGGTATAAAGTAAACTTCAACGTGATTGATACGGAACAAAGTGTTTGACTCTGTGAGTACTATAAACAGCAGAAACAATGTTTGCGCGAATGGACTACGATTGTCGTTGTGACAACTGAACTGTCTGCAGCTAACCGAGCTGCAAGAACTAACGTACTTAGAATTTATTATTCCTGTGCAACTTAATGAGCCGCCGTGGAGACTTGAAAACTGATTGTGATGTCTGACACTGTTTTCGTCAGAACTATAAACTCGCGATCTTGATTGTTAAAAGGGTACGGACTGCAATATCGCAAAAGCGGGTGGAATTGGATACCATACCGTTTTAAAACTGTGCACGGAACGATAGAAACAGAAACGCGTGTGTATGGAACGTTGTAATTGCGCACATACGAAATTGGATCTACACAACAACTATTACGTTCTACCAGACTGTGACCACAGAAATGAAGAGGAGGATAATATTGTTTCGTGGTGGAGCCTAAACTAATCAAACGGTTGTATCCATGGCAGTTTCTTGATTGATGGAGTCATGATAATTACGCCGCCAGTACCAACGTGGTGTAACTGACGTCACACGCATCGTCTACAAAAAGAGAAGCTGCAACGCCAAGTGCTCTCGTCTATAAAGACGAAAAACATTTTAAACAGTTCCAGATCTCAATGTTTTAAACATGGTTGCTTGGCTCAGTGCCCGTTTCTAAATTAAAATTGTAACAAATGAGCCCTCGGTCACAATTATTTTTGGTCTTATTGACCAGGTTTCAACACTTCTAAGAGTGCCTTCATCAGAATTAAAACAATTAAAATGGCCTATAACCATGGTTACAAATTTATAGGAAAAGACATTCTTATATAAAAATGTGTAAGTACTGACTAACAATAAAAGACAGAGGCAGTACTTACATGTCACATATGAAA
The DNA here is from genome assembly GCF_023864345.2 of Schistocerca serialis cubense. Lineage (NCBI taxonomy): Eukaryota > Metazoa > Arthropoda > Insecta > Orthoptera > Acrididae > Schistocerca > Schistocerca serialis. Next base: position 577,012,070 of record NC_064641.1, on the reverse strand, counting down.
TAATTAACAGGCCAGAAGGGCTTTAGTCACAAAGTATATAAAAAGGAATGTGTGAAAGCGAGCCACTATTGGCTGCTCGTACCTATGTACGCATGTGATAGCGCATATTCTTTTCCAGAATATATTTTCATGTATGTGGTCAGTGTTTTATTAGGCATATTTAAGTGTGTGGTTACGGTACATGCCAGCCTGTGTAAGTTGCGGCGTCCGTCATTAAAGTCCGGGCTCCGGCCAGCCATAGCAGAGGTACTTGCTCGCTATTAGTGCAAGAAACGCTCCCAGCGAAAAGTTTGATTTTGACAGCTGATAACTGTGTAAACTGTGTTTACATTCATCAAGATGTCATGTTACTGTTTTCTCATTACCAAATGTAAGCTGATGTACCTCCTTCAATTATAACTGAACGAAATTATAGTCGTCTCCTTAATTATTCACGAATTAATTTGCGAGAGTTTTCGTGTTATGTATTCTTTGGGTATTTGTTGCCAAACTCTGACGTAGTTACTTTCGTTCAGTTTGGAAAATAAAGCAGGTTTCTTCTGAGTTTCAATAATCGAAATCCATAATCAAAATTACGCAGAGTAGATCTCTGAAAATCGTTTTCTTCACAAGATCATTGTCAAGAATACAAGACCACTAAGTCTAACCACTTGAAGTGGCTTTTTCGCAGTCTGTTAGAGAATATCAGTCTATGGATAAGGTTTTTATAGAGTATTTTGGGTACCTCGTACGTATAAAATATGTTAATGATATTTTAGTGGTGGGTGATGCCTTTACAAGGTTTTGTCTGGATGGTACATAGTCAAGGAGTGCCCACCGCTGTTAGTATCTAGCACTTAAGTATTACATTTGCTAGTTTTTGGCCTCCTAAATTTCTAGAAAGTGAAGATTCTCCCGTATTTACGTCACGCAAATTCAAAAAGTTTTGTTTTAATACTGGCATTTCTCACATGACAACTGCCCCATAATACCCTCAGCCACTTTTGCGGAACGTATTAGCAGTAATCTGAAGTCTGGTTTAATTATCATTCTCTTTCACAGATATGTCTGGATAGTGTCGTAAATTGGTTTAGACTGCCTTTAATACCACCTGCCATGAAACATATAAGATGACGCTAGACCAATTAATGTTTATGTTCTCTCTAAATTTACCACTGACTGTTTTGTGATTGTAAGGTGTCGGGCAAATCCAAAACCTTCCATGAAAACCCTGTTATGATAAGCAAATCTTTAGTATGACACATAGCTCCGAATAAATCGTGACATTAAATTAACCAAAGTAATACTAGTAACGAGTGAGCAAATGGAATACCACAGACTAACACAAGAATGCCTAAATGCATGTCATACCTTCCCACCGTGAGACAGACGCAGTTCCGAGGGGAGAAACGAGAACAGAAGCCAAGAGCAGAACCGTGTTAAGCTGGAAGGCCCTACGATAAGGGACGGAAGGACACCCACGTAGCCAGCTAACCGCTAGGACCACACCACCCGCAAGTTTTAGCGTGAGACTTTTTCGTGTCTCTGTTACGTCAGGATCACCCCCCAGCCAATGTTAAAAGCTAGAGCCCTCCAGAAGAACAGTATAGATCTTACGATAGCACAAAAAGGGCTACACCACCTGCGAGTTTTAGCGTGAGTCTTTTTCGCGTCTCTGTTACGTCAGGACCACCCCCAGCCCATGTTAAAAGATAGAGCCCTCCAGAAGAACAGTATAGATCTTACGATCACGCTAAAAGGACCACACCAGCTGCAAGTTTTAGCGAGAGACTTTTTCGCGTCTCTGTTACGTTGCAAACTTTAAAAAACATTGCCCCACCACAAAAAGTATAACGTTTCTCATTGGATGGACAGAATTTATGTAGGCGGAGCTGAAGGTTAACATTGAGACCCTGATTGGTCAGATGAAAACACAGCCAGATAGTTTTATTTAAACCAACTTCGGTAAATTTTAGTAAGGAGAAGTTAGGGGAGAGTTGCTTCCGGGACGGCGAGGTGAGCGGAGCTGTGCTGACCGCCGCCCCCTGATGAACACCAACAAGGTAATGAACGCACCCGATGCTGCATAACAGCACATAAAGCTTCACTCAGAACTGCAGAAGTCTCATCTGTTACATCCCCTTTTTACATAATACTAGTGTGGATCGTCAATTAAACCTCATGGTGTTCGCATTTGCCACTTGAAGTAAAAATCTGAAACTCAATGATTTTTCTGTTATATAGTTATTGAGAAGTCACATCAGCCACTGTAATTTACGACAAGTTAGATAAGTAATTAAAGATGATTGAGAGTCACTGTAGACCATTTTGATAGTTTTCTCTTTTGTGAAACTTAATTTAAACCTAGATTATAGATGAGATATGACATAAGTCATCCTTCGATCCATTGTAGAACTTGGAAAACCATTCAGGGAATATTCGTTCACATTTTTGTTGAACGGAGTTGGTTTTTACCATCCTGTATTAAAATATTTCCTTTTATCAATAGTGCAATTTATAAACGATGTTTTGTGAGTAGAATAAAATTTCCAATGGTAAACTTGACTGCTTTTTCGACGTTATTTTACCAGATAACTAAAAATAGGAAAGCCTTGAACCCCTTCCACTAAATTTAGTTAGTATTAAGATCCATTTACAGGGAGTGCGATGGAGCTGACGCTGAAATCATTAAGTATTTGGTTATATCATCGCTAGCCTCACTGAACTCTTCTGAATTCTACTTGTCATGTGTGGTCTGTCGTCTCCTTACCAGCAACAGGTCCCAGGTTCAAACTAGTCAATTCCCTAAAAAAAACGCTCAGAGCGTCGTTGCGCGAAAGTGATAGGGAGACATGATATAGAACAAACAGACACCACGCAGAATGTTAGAAAATGGCGACCCTACCAGGATGGTAAAATACCATGATTGAAGGGCGACCACATGCCTAATTTGGTCAGAAAAATATCCTGTTGAAAAATTTTCGTAGTAAAAAATTTTTTTTCTTAAGTTATACATAGTCGAAAACAGCAGCTGCAGTGATAGATAGTAAAAGTATTCAATAGAAACAGAGACATTCTGACAGGGACAATAGCATAATTAAGTTATGTATTTTAATATTATTATAATTAAGTTTTCTCTCCAATGCAAGCGCACAGGTGGCGGATACATCGTTGACAAGTTGGTTCTGACCCAACAAGTAAGTGATTGATTGTCAAGTCGTGTGAACAAAAAGTTTATGAAACGCGTGAGATCCTATGAGCGCATGTTGACTCGAAGTAGGGCGCGTGAATTGCTTTTAAAACAGAAAATGAGGGAGTCGGAAAAATTAGCAATGGCAAATCGAGACCCTGACCGAATTGAGGTAGAGACCCAGCATGAAAATGGACAGAGAATGGAGGACAGTACAACAGACGATGCAGTATCGCGAAAAATAGGACATATAACGCACCATAACGAGGATAATGTACGTCAAGGCATAGAAAACGTAAGTCAGCATACGACAGAGGAGCAGGAAAGTAGAGAGACAGTCGATGAGGATTCAAACTTGCGTCTTGAATACGTAGAACCCATAGTACAAGTAATCAGAGCTCCCTCACCACAGAGTACAAGCAATTCGAGCAGAAACGTGTCACCGCACAGTTCAATGCAATCTGTTGCAAACCAACACTTGGGCGAAAACACAGAAGGACGTCGGAAGAAAACGCAATAGGACCACAAATCTAGCAGAATTATTACAATTAATGACGGAAACCATGACAAGACAAAATAAAGAAATTACGAACCAAATAAAAATTCAGAATGCAGAAATGACGAAACAAAATGCAGAAACCACGAGACAAATGCGTGCGATTAAAGAACAAAACAAAAAAATTCAGTTACACCTAAGTCATATTGAAGACGAGGCAAAATAATCTTGAGAAGTGATAGGAAACTTAATAACAGGTTACAATCAATTGAGAACAGACATTGACAAGGTACAAGTGGACGTACAAACATTGCGTAGTGACACTCAGGACGAGATCAAAACATTACGTAACAACGACCAGGGAGAAGTCAAGAAACTAGAGAAACAGATAAACGTAATTACTAGACAAGCAGCAGGTACAGCGCGTGAAATTGTTGAAAACAGTGTGTTACACAAACGTATCACAAAAGCAGCGCTGAAAAGATATGATAACCGCATAGTCAAAATAGAAGCGCAAACGAAGCGACAATTTCAGAAATTGCGAACAGAGTTGTTGCAAACCATTGAAAAGCGTAGTGAACAGGATCGAACAAGCACAGAGTCCGCAAACACATCCGTATCTGTAACAGCACCGGAAAAACAAGCAATTAACGAAGATATTACACATTTGCGATTCCAATCACAGGCGGAAAGTAACATACGTGATATCAGACAGCCTGCACAGCAACAAACACGTTTCTAAATTCTTGATGAACAAACGTCATCACAAAAACATGCGGAACCACAAATGTGTGTTTCAAGACGGTTTGGATCGTTCAATAAAGCAGCAAGGTCAGCCAGACAAGATACCGAACCAATACCTGACAATGGAAAGCCAGGTCGCGAAGAGTACAGTGCAATGCATTCAGCTACACGTTCACAACCGATGGAAGAAAATTATTGCGTACCACTCCAACGATACTACGCAAGGGTAGGCGAAAGTTACAGTGGACAATATCCAATGGATCTACCACAACCGGAAAGAACGACGGGAGAAATGATCAGAAATAAAAATGGCGAAGAATATGGAACTATGACGAAGTACGACAACGATCATTTCCTCACAGTCAGAAAATTTCAACACTTTCGAGAAGGAAACTCATTACATCCACGAACTTTTATTGATCAATTCCGAGTAGTATTACCAGAACACTGGACGCTAGCACACAAATTAGACTTTATATGCGCACACATGTCAGGAACAGTCGCAGAAACCATGCAGAATGTTGCAGCGACATGCCGATCGTACGAAGATTTCAGAGAGAAGTTTCTCTCACGATATTGGTCCAGCGAAGCACAGAACAGAATGAAGTACGAATTATTACAGAACCCATATTTTGAAAATTCAGGAGAGAAGAGTCCCGTGAAATTTTTCGAATTAATGGCAAAGAAAAATCAATGCTTGGATGTACCATACAGTGACGGAGAGTTGATTAAATTATGCGCGATGGAGCTACCATTGAAATACCAGCAATCATTAGTAGGTCGCGGAGGCAATGACGTCGAAGCATTGAAAGGTATTCTAAGGGAACTAGAGTTCATATTTTCGGAAGATGACGCAAGAAAAAGACGAAGCGCACGTGATAACGAATGCAAAGAGCAATGGAATCCACAAGACACAGTACGAAGAAACAATAATTACGAACCATGTGATAACTTCGCACCAAGAAACGACAATAGATTTCAACAAAGAACCGGTTATGGATTTAGAAGAGAATATGGTAATAACTATAATTCACCCAGGAACGGCAACAACTATTACAGAGGGAATAACGACAACCGGAACGGGTACTGGAGAACCTATATACCGACAAATTATCGACAAAGAAACCACTATCAACAAGCTGAACAAGAAAAGAGAATACAGATAGAAGAGGTGGAGGTAAGACCACCAAACCCCGATAAACGTTCGAATTGACAGCTAAGCGCCCATGCCAAAGAGAATGACGCACCGACCCAGGACAATTGCAGCACCTTGAACACAGAAGTAAATACCTTATCACGAGAAGAGAAGAAGGAAGAAACAAATCCGCAGGGACCAGATGAAAACGAAGACAAGAAAATAACAATATCGTGTTGGGATGAAATTAATTGGGAGAATACTGACGAGGAAGATGAATTACCAGAGGCATGCACAACGAATGTAGGAGGAAAGGACGAAGTAATGAGTATTGCCGGGCTATTTGAGATGGAAACCAGGGAAAGCGAATTCAATGAGGATAATGCGCAGTCGACAGAAGTTGAAAATAAGTTACTAGTGGGCAAAAAACCCAACGTATATAATGAAGGAAGTTATGAAGCGATAATTAGAGCATTTAGATGCAATTATGTCTAAGTAGCGACGAAGAAGGAGAAGATAGACGAGGATGAGGAAAAAGTAGAGGATGTTGAAGAAAGCGTAAATGAAGGAAGAAATAGAGAAGAGGAAATAAAAGAGAGAGAAGTAGCAGTCGAAGCTTATCCTACAGAAAGTTCGAATTCACAAGGGAAATTCCTAAAAAGACTCATGTATGATTCAGTGGAGGATTCGTTGATGCAAGAAGAAGAAGAACAGAACCAACCCTTTCAAATTCAACCAATTGTGAAGGCCATGGTAAAGCATATCCCAGTCAATATTGTAATTGATAGCGGAAGTGAACTGACTGCGATCTCAGAAAATTTATTCATGCAGTGTAATGCCAATGAGGAATTTCCAGTTCTGAAAACACGTAAAATTAAAGTAAGAGGTCCTATTAGAAACAATGCTGCGGAAGTTACGAGACAAACAAGGTTAACTCTTTCGTGCCAAGGTCAAAAGATCGAAGCCAACTTCGTGATTATACCTAAACTAACTGTAGATTTGATTATTGGTGCAGATTTTTTAAATGAGACACGAGCGATAATACATATGGGGAAAGGTAGCGTAACATTCGGGAATGTCACACTTCTCTTTGAGCAAAAGCTAAAATTAGAAGAAATACCTATTAAAAACAAACAATTAAGAATGATGCAAGGTAAAGAGGATGAAGAATTAGAATGGTATGCACAAAAGGGGGGATCGCCTCAACTCATGTTAGAAATCCATAAAGAAATCGACGAAAAATTGCAAGGAGTTCAAGGTATTTCGGAACACAGTAAAAGAGAATTAGAGGGTATTTTACGAGATAAAGCAGAGGTATTTTTACCTAAGACTGGCAGTATTGAACACTTTCAGTAAAAGTTTGAAGATTAATTTTATTACTGGTAAATAATCAGCACAATATTTCAACATTATGTTGCAGATAAGATCGTCAGGAGAAAGAAGAATGAAGAGAGAGGAAGGTGGGAAAAAGAAAGTAGTTTCAATAAAAACAAAAACAAAAACAACACCAATAGTACCATAGATTAAGGTAAAGGGATAAAGCGTAGATACTCTAACAGCATGAAATACTAAAATGCTATACACCACGAGACTACACAAAAATAAAGAACGAATTTTAGGATTTTTGTAGAAGTTAAGACTCAAAATATCTTAGAATTGTAACATGGAAAGGGCACCGAAATTTGTAAAGCTTTTTAAGAAGGCATAAAACAATGTAGGTACTAGACATATGTTAAATGATTATAAGTAAAACTTTTTGTAAGATCCATTGTAAAAACTTCAGCAAGGACGAGATGCAATGACCCACTAGTTGCAACGAGAGAAGTATCAAGAAAGAAAGGGACGTAATTAGCAAGACACGATTCCTACAAGGCAGAAGCATCGAGAGAAAGGAAAGGACAGTGAGACCAACAGAAGGTATCGAAAGTGGGCAATAAATTTGCCCGCTAGGCGGAACCCTGCTGGGACGTAACATGGAGTCGCACATCGGCAGAGCCCTGCAGAGACGCAACAGGATGCCGAACACCGGAAGGGTCTCCAAGCGCCCCGAATGAACGGAGCAAGCAAAAAACAGCCCGACGAGAAGACCGCTTAGGCAAGCCACCACTGGCAAAAAAATATGTGTAAAAGTCACACTACCTCTATTAAACAGCACACTGATGCACGAAAGTGAAGAAAACGTCCACAAAGTAGAAATGACATGTCCAAACCATTTATCAAACTGTTACTAGGAGGAGAACTTCAAAGCGACTAGTTATCAATAAATATTTCCATATCCTGCCCAGAGAAGAACCAAGAAGCAAGTAAGAAGCAGAGAAAAAGCAGGAGGAACAGAAGCTGAAGATTCGCAAGATTGAGACCGAGAAAGAACATGGGTGAAGAATAAACGACATACCTTCCCAAATCCCTATCCTATGGTAAACAAGTCGTCTGCGAAGTATTACAACGAAAAACGACCACTTTCAGCGACACATAACAATGACTTTCACGCATACAAAGCCAGTAAACCACGAAATTCTGCACTCACAGCTCCATTCCATTATGGGACCTCCACAACAGCAACACACACTTGCAAAGCCAACAAGGAACGACGAACGAAACTGTACATCAAATACTTGCCCACATCCATCTCGCTCAAGTCCATCACCTTTGTGCAAAAACATTCGCCAACGTGATGCTTAAACATCCATAGGATTGTGTGAATGTGTTAAATCAAATCATGTGATGTAGGAATTGCGCAAAAGAAATGTGTGAAAAACTAAATAAGTTAAGCACACCAGGCAGCTAATAAACTACAAAATAACAGTCACTGACAATGGACTTAAGTAAAAAATAGACTATCGATAAAAGTAAGTCATTAGTTCTGAAATGGACAGTATATAAAGAACAAAAGTAAGGCATAATAAACACTAAAACTATAAGCCACTTACTATCTCCTCATAAAAATAAAAGGATAACTATATTTTACTTATTTTCTTCTTATAAAAACAAAGAACAAAAAATTATATTTTTGAATGTTTTCCCCTTTTTTAACATTTGTACCATTTGTTAGGATAATATCTCAATACTTGTGTATGTATATTTCTTTGTCAAAGCAATTCTTGGAAATTATTCTTCTTTGTTAGTGTAACAATGTTGAAATGACTGTCTAGAAACAAAAACATTTTACTTGTACATGATATTTAGAAAATGTGTTAGGCATGGATTTTACTTAATTACTACATTTATAAAAAAAATGTATTTCTAAGAAAATCGATGTGAAAGACTCCTCACTTTCGAAAACAAACTTCTTAAAAAACAAACTTCACACTTAAATAAAGGAAGAAAATAATTAAAAATTAATAATGGGATAAAAATATTCTTCTCTTGTCATTTCTGAGAAAAATGTGGAAGAATATAAAAATATAAATTAGTAATACAAACTAGCATAGAATCAGAATAACGTGGCTGAACAGTAAGCAACAAAATTTAGATAACGGAATAATTTTTGACTGGCTTAGACAACGATTCAATCATTGCCTAACTTCAGTACAAAAATTAAGTTCGAAGGGTGATGATATGTAAGGTGTCAGGCAAATCCAACACCTTCCATGAAAACCCTGACATGATAAGCAAATCCAGTAGTATGTCACATAGCTCCGAATAAATCAAGACATTAAATTAACCAAAGTAATACGAGTAACAAGTGAGCAAATGGAATACCACAGACTAACACAAGAATGCCTAAATGCAGGTCATACCTTCCCACCGTGAGACAGACGCAGTTCCGAGGGGAGAAACGAGAACAGAAGCCGAGAGCAGAACCGTGTTAAGCTGGAAAGCCCTACAATAAGGGACGGACGGACACCCACGTTGCCAGCTAACCACTAGGACCACACCACCCGCAAGTTTTAGCGTGAGACTTTTTCGCGTCTCTGTTGCGTCAGGACCACCCCCAAGCCCATGTTAAAAGATAGAGCCCTCCAGAAGAACAGTATAGATCTTATGATCACGCTAAAAGGACCACACCAGCTGCAAGTTTTAATGTGAGACTTTTTCGCGTCTCTGTTACGTAGCAAATTTTAAAAAATATTTCCCCACCACAAAAAGTATAACGTTTCTCATTGGATAGACAGAATTTTTGTAGGCGGAGCTCAAGGTTAACATTGAGACCCTGATTGGTCAGATGAAAACACAGCCAGATAGTTTTTTTTAAACCAACTTCGGTAAATTGTAGTAAGGAGAAGTTAGGGGAGAGTTGCTTCCGGGACGGAGAGGTGAGCGGAGCTGTGCTACCCGCCGCCCCCTGACGAACACCGATAAGGTAATGAACTCTCGCAATGCCACATAACAGCGCATAAAGCTGCACTCAGAACTGCAGAAGTCTCATCTGTTACATCCCCTTTTTACGTAATACTAGTGTTGATTGTCAATTAAAGCTCATGGTGTTCACATTTGCAACTTGAAGTAAAAATCTGAAACTCGATGATTTTTCTGTTATATAGTTATTGAGAAGTCACATCAGCCACTGTAATTTACGACAAGTTAGATAAGTAATTAAAGATGATTGAGGGTCACTGTAGCCCATTTTGATAGTTTTCTCTTTTGTGAAACTTAATTTAAACCTAGATTATAGATGAGATATGGCATAAGTCATCCTTCGATCCATTGTAGAACTTGGAAAACCATTCAGGGAATATTCGTTCACATTTTTGTTGAACGGAGTTGGTTTTTACCATCCTGTATTAAAATATTTCCTTTTATCAATAGTGCAATTTATAAACGATGTTTTTGTGAGTAGAATAAAATTTCCAATGGTAAACTTGACTGCTTTTTCGACGTTATTTTACCAGATAACTAAAAATAGGAAAGCCTTGAACCCCTTCCACTAAATTTAGTTAGTATTAAGATCCATTTACAGGGAGTGCGATGGAGCTGACGCTGAAATCATTAAGTATTTGGTTATATCATCGCTAGCCTCACTGAACTCTTCTGAATTCTACTTGTCATGTGTGGTCTGTCGTCTCCTTACCAGCAACAGGTCCCAGGTTCAAACTAATCAATTCCCTAAAAAACACGCTCAGAGCGTCGTTGCGCGAAAGTCGTAGGGAGACACGATATAGAACAAACAGACACCACGCAGAATGTTAGTTGATTATCAAATGATCTATTACTAGAGCGTATTGACTCTGAGAGTATCATGGCTAAATAGGAGGTGGCGAAAAATAACATTTCTCTGGCACATCAGCGAGAGGTTCGTAGATAGAATGGAGGGGGAAAATCAGCTTCAGTAATGGTGGGGAATATTGTCTATGTGAAGAAATTCTAGGGTCATAGTTATTGGCTTCTAGGGACTGTTTCAGGGCGATAACTTGGCATTATTCGTCGGCATAAAATCTGGGACTTAATTTAACCTTCGTCATTGGTTGTCAGTTTATAACAAGTTTAAATGCATGGAACAATACAGTGTTTGTTCTAATTGTGGCGTCTTCAAAAAAATTTTGATGTTGTATTGTTTAATTTGGTTTTGTTGTTTTTAAATGTTTAGGATGCTATACTATCCTTTTACTGGCGTGAATCACATTCAAGATGTTGCCATCGTGTCTTCCTGTGTGTCGATTTGGAAAGGCGGCAGGTTTTCCTGTTTGGAGGTGGCTATGTTGTGGGTAACTATGCGTAAAGCCGTCACTCCTTTCGGGCTATCTCCCTTACCGTTGTGAAATATACAATGTGGTGGAGCAAGGTTTTAATTCCGCCATGAAAGTACTTCATCGAGGTGTGCCAGCTGGGAGGCTGTGTGGCACTTATCACCACAACACAACGGAAGTTAACGGTGAGCTCCTGTCTACTGTATTGCAGAATAACTGAGCTGCGCCAAATGCAATTGTGCTTGTTGGCTCTCGTGCAAATTTAGTTGCTCCATAATTTATGTGTTTCTTTTATTCAAAGTTCTAAGGAAGAGCCAGCGGTGGCTTGTGTGTGTTTTGGGGCATCTGAAAGTTCCTGTAACCATTGCACCATTTGGGCCGTATTTTGTCGTATTCGCCTCTCGCCACTCGCTTAAATATGCGCTGTGTGGCCAAAGGAACCGTGCGTAACTGATGACTTATTAGTAAATTTATTTCAGTGCTTAAATGATTCCAAAGACGAAGAAGTCTTTCTTTATCTCAAATTATACGTAATTATTGTTAAAGTGCTACTCTACGTGTGGTAACTTCTGTTTTTGTCTCTTTTAGATATCTAAAACTTAACAGTTTTTATTCGTTCTGTGTAAAACTAGTGGGACGACCTTCTGTGACCAGTATCGAATGTAACTGTTGGCTCTTAGGCAATGTTTCAGGGCGGTAACTTGACATTACTCGTCGGCATAAAATCTGGGATTTAATTTAACCTGCGTCATTGGCTATCAGTTTATAACAAGTTTAAATTCCTGAAACGATACAGTGTTTATTCTAATTCTGGCATCTTTAAAATAAATTTTTGGTGTTATATTGCTTAATTTGGTTTTGGTGTTTTTAAAGGTTTAGGATGCTAAACTATCCTTTTACTGGCGTGTATATTTTGTTAATAACAACTTCTGATCCAATTTTTAGCGCCCTTTTTCATATTAAGACAATTTGATCATAATTTATATTTGTCTTACTGAATAATTAAATATGCTCAATTCACCAGCGTCAGCCTTATGTAAACTGTTTATGTTAAATAAAGTTGTGCAATTTTTTCTGTTAAGAATGCGCTCCTCAACCCCTACGTCCTTAAGCATTTCATCCCCTTCAAGCTAAGTCACTATCGGTCTCCAGATACAAATCTGTGAAAGGTGGCGTCCTATAAACTACATGTTCCAACGTCCCACAAATCTTCCTCCCGATCAATACGTCGAAGTATGCCATTATCCTTTTCTACCTCCATCGTGGAACGAATATTCGGGCGGATTCAATTCAGATGTTCTAAAAAGCCGTTTTAGTTGTCACTTCCAAGAGGTAAGACAACAAAGGTATCGTCTACGTACCAAAAAAAAGAAAAAAAGAAAAAAACACACAGTCTTCAATGTCGCCGTCTCCATGGCACGTTCCTTTAAATCTCCATAAACAAACTGGCAAAATGTGATACAACGGGGTCTCCAGTGCAACTCCATCTGTCCGTTCACAATGCTGGCAATTTAATAAGAAGCAACAAGGAGTCAATACAAGTCGATTTAACCGCATCGCACCACAGAAAGCCGAGTGAAGAGAGAGACTACAGAAAAAATTTCTAAATTATCAGAATCATTGAAACACATTCCCTCCGATCGCCTTAAGAAATGCCCCGAGTGCTCACACGGACCTATTGGTGGGCTCATCAGAGTAGCAATGTATTTTGCTACCCGGTATGTCGAAGCACCAGTGTTACTGACAATAACCGTAAGAGGAGCCGCCTCCTTGTGGGTCCTCGGAAAGCTATAGAACCTAGTGCAGGTGTAAGTAGGCTGTTTAGGTTTTTTTATTGGTAACGCCAAGTAGAGCTCTGTATGAAAATCACTGGCTGTGCTGTGTGCAGTCTGTGGCTGGTTTGCATTGTTGTTGGCTATTGTAGTGTTGGGCAGCTGGATGTTAACAGCGCGTAGCGTTGCGCAGTTGGAGGTGAGCCGCCAGCAGTGGTGGATGTGGGGAAGTGAGATGGCAGATTTTTGAGAATGGATAATCTGGAGGTGAGTCCAACAGAAACAGTAAATTTGTAAGTATGGATGTCATGAACGGCTATATATATTATGACTATTAAGGTAAATACATTGTTTGTTCTCTATTAAAATCTTTCATTTGCTAACTATGCCTATCAGTAGTTAATGCCTTCCGTAGTTTGAATCTTTTATTCAGCTGGCAGTAGTGGCGCTCGCTGTATTGTAATAGTTCGAGTAACGAAGATTTTTGTGAGGTAAGTGATTTGTGAAAGGTATAGGTTAATGTTAGTCAGGGCCATTCTTTCGTAGGGATTATTGAAAGTCAGATTGCGTCGCGCTGAAAAATATTGTGTGTCAGTTTAAGCACAGTCATGTATAATTTTTCTAAGGGGACGTTTCATATGTCGACCCTTAGCTGAGGATACCGCACTGGAATCTTCTGATTTTTTCTTGTAGTTTGTGTAATTAGTGTAGCTATTGTTTATTGCTAGCGCGTAATTGTAGAGAGAATCTCCTTTGTAGTTGCAGTCTTTCATTGTTGTACAGTAAAACAGTTGTGGCATGCATGTAGATTTGCACCAAGTATTTCGCAGCTGCGCTTGCAATTAAGTAGACATTATTTCCATTGCTATGTTATCTTATTTTGCTCTTCAAATTGTGTTTTTCTGTGTTATCGTGTGAAATATTGTGACAATAATGGCGTGTGAAAAACGTAACACTAGGCTCAAAAGTAAACTGAGAAATAATAGTGACAACGAGCGTAGCTCATCAGCACCACTGTGTAATGAATTAACAGACATTCAAGGTGGTAATTTGGTAACTGTGCATAGGGAAATGGAACGGGCGGCAAATAATGGTGTAGGCAATGAAACAAGTAGTGAACAGGGAAGCATTATCGATCGATCGGTAGGCAACAGCTCGCCTCAGGAATCCGAAATGACAGAACACAATATTGCAAGTGCTGTAGACTCAGGTTTTGGGTCCTCACCGTTTTCTCAAATGAGTCAAGACATATTTTCTGCTTGTCAAAATGTGAATGTTGCCGGTGAAAATGCACTGCTAAAAGGCATAGAGAAACAGATTCCAGACACTAATACTTTATTATTGCAATTAATGCAACAAATGGAACAAAATCAGAGACAAACACAGCAAAAGCTTCAAAAGTTAGACATAATGGAACAAAATCAGAGACAAACACAGCAAAAGCTTCAAAAGTTAGACATAATGGAACAAAATCAGAGACAAACACAGCAAAAGCTTCAAAAGTTAGACACACCGCTTGAACAAACATGTGAAGATTTAACTACCGAGTTACATAACATTGAATCGAAATGTCAAAAAGTCTGTAATGACGTAAAAACACAAATTTGTGAGCATTTTCAACCTATTTTTTCGCGGCATGAAAATGCATTACAGAATCACGAAGCAGCCATAAAAGAACTGCAAACTATTGTTCATGAAAACCATGAGACGTTCCAAGCTAAAATTGACTCAGTTGCATCTACCGATTCGGTTACGCAAGTTGCAGAAACTCAGGAAAACTTAAAGGACACAGTAGATACTCCGAAAATTGGTTCAGAAAGACACATGGAGAAAATTAGTTCATTATCAGAGAAAGTAGTTGAACTTTCGGATCAGCTAAATAATTTATCTGCGAAGGTAGATGATAATCTGAATGACACAAAACCGGTAGTCTTTAATGACACAGCCGGCCGGTGTGGTCATGCGGTTCTAGGCGCTACAGTCTGGAACCGCGCGGTCGCAGGTTCGAATCCTGCCTCGGGCATGAATGTGTGTGATGTCCTTAGGTTAGTTAGGTTTAAGTAGTTCTGAGTTCTAGGGGACTGATGACCTAAGATGTTGAGTACCATAGTGCTCAGAGCCATTTGAACCATTTTTTTTAATGACTCAGAAGAGTGCGAACAAATTAGGAAATTCAAACAAAATCAGAATCAAATTAATACGCAACACCAAAGAGAAATCCGGGAAGTACAAGATCAGCTGACACAGGTAATACAAGAATTACGTATTTCAGAGGACACTCGAGCTCCAGTACGGGAAGAGGGACTAGAAATACGGAACAGCCACAAAATAATAACACAGTGCATTTAGGAAATTATGAAAGAAATTGGCAAGGTGCGCCGAATTTTGAAAATGAACCGCCGAAACGACGTAACAATGACCGACATGCGACTCGCCGACACGATGATTTTGACTATAAGCTGTTCATTACTACACGTAAATTCAAAACATTTAAGAATTCCGGCAACGACATTCATCCAAAAGCGTAGCTTCATCAATTCTCTCATTGTTTTCCTCCCAACTGGTCATTAGAGCACAGATTAGAATTTATGTGTGGCTATTTAGAGAATGAACCAGCTGTAAGAATGCGATCGGTCATTCACCATTGCCACAGTGAAGGAGAATTTTATCATGCCTTCCTCTCAGCATATTGGTCTCAAGCTACAGAAGACCGAATAAAACATAGCATCATAATGATGAAACATTCCGAACAACCTGAATTCTCCAGTCTTGTGAAATATTTTGAAGACATGTTGCACAAGAATCAGTACCTGTCAAACCCATACAGCCCCTCAGAACTCATCCGCATTTGCTTAATCAAATTACCCGAACATTTACGACATATTATTTTGGCAGGACGTTGCAAAGACGACATTGAAGCTTTTCAGGGATTGTAAATTGTAAATTGACACTGACAATTGAGGAATGCGAAAACAGGAACACATAAATTACAGGCCACATCCGTCACAATTCCGCGATGAAAGAAATAGTAACTGGACACGACAAGGCTATTCTCACAACACAAATCTGACCAAAACAGATACCACCCGTATGACAACCGTTGGCAGAGTAGTAATAAATGCAGGGAAAGATCACCTCTCCGCTGTAGTGACTACCACAGAGACAATCAGAGAAACAGACAATATGGGAACCAAAATAATTATTATCAAGGGAGACAGAATAACTTTAGACGCAACGGTCCAGCGCGCAGTTACGATTCACGGAGAAATTCTCCACCACGTGACCGACAAGAAAGAAACTATGGAATCTACCGACATGACGACACACGATATGATGGTAACGACAGACCTGCATTGCATCAGAACTGGCGGGATTCAAACAGGGCAAGGCCCTCTCGACAAGGTGAATTTGTAGAAGTTAGGTCTCCAAATCCCAATAACGATGCACGCCAACAAAGACACAATAGGCAATGACTCATACCGCTGGCAGCCACAAAACGTACTTATGAAACTGACGACGCAGCTGCCGTAGCTAGTAATTACGTAAAAATGGAAGGTTATTTATTTTGTAAAGATGTTTAGACATTATTAATTCTGTTCTGTTTCAATGCTCATACGTGAAATTAATGTTTCGAAAACTTTTCTCATTACTTTATATATTTACTTATGTCACAATTCCTGTAACACTGATGTATACGTTATTTCGATTCTTTTGTAAAGCCCGTATTACTACAAATGTTATCTGTATTGTTATGTTCTTTAATGATGTATTTTGTACCTTTGTTATTGTATTCTCATGTTATAAAATTGTAATTGACACCAGTTCATCAAATTAAGTAACCTGTAAGCATTCATTTCACTGCACGTATTTCTGTTGGTCATAGTATATGCACAATATGTGAAAAAAAGAGGACTGTTAGTGCTTGCACGTGTGTTGTATAATTCAGCAAGGGACTGGTTAACAGCATTGCTGGTTCTAAAGACATTTCAAAAACTTTGTGATTGCACAAGTGGTGGTTTGTGGACTTGCTATTTTCTCCGCAAGACTCTTCGATGGTGATTGTGCACCTGTACAGTCGCAACAGATGGCTGGTGGCCGTCTCTACAAGGACTACAGTGGGTCTGCATCTTTGATAGCCCACCAATACCATTATTTCTACAAGGACTGCAGTGGGTCTGCACCTCTGGTGGCCCACCAATACCATAATCTCTACCAGGACTACAGTGGGTCTACTCTGTGATGACCTACCTACCAATATTCTTCAAAACTTCAATTGACTCTGCGGTGGGTTTGCTCTGTTGTGGCCCATTACCAGTCTGCATGTCAAGAGTCAGCACTGTCTTTCCGTTGGAAGGACAACACTACTTCTTCAAGACTGCACGGAATTCCACTACTTCCGCGTGCATTCTCTTTTACAGCTCAGACTTTGAGAAAAAGAAAACACTGCATTTTACTGTGATGAATGATCAGGACTGTCTTTATGGACTGTGTGAAAATTTTAGCTTTTGCCCAACATTGTATCAATAAGTCTGTGCATTTGATATCTTTGTTATTGTAATTATGAAAAATTTTATCAAATCATTATTGGCCACTGCCCAAAACAATTTGTAAAATTTTTTGTGGGGAGCGTGGGGGCCATGTAAGTAGGCTGTTTAGGTTTTTTTATTGGTAACGCCAACTGCTGTGTGCAGTCTGTGGCTGGTTTGCATTGTTGTTGGCCATTGTAGTTTTGGGCAGCTGGATGTTAACAGTGCGTAGCGTTGCGCAGTTGGCGGTGAGCCGCCAGCAGTGGTGGATGTGGGGAAGTGAGATGGCGGATATTTGAGAATGGATAATCTGGAGGTGTGTCCATCAGAAACAGTACATTTGTAAGAATGGATGTCATGAACTGCTATATATATTATGACTATTAAGGTAAATACATTTTTCGTTCTCTATTAAAATCTTTCATTTGCTAACTATGCCTATCAGTAGTTAGTGCCTTCCCTAGTTTGATCCTTTTATTTAGCTGGCATTAGTGGCGTTCGCTGTGTTGCAGTAGTTCGAGTAACGAAGATTTTTGTGAGGTAAGTGATTTGTGAAAGGTATAGGTTAATGTTAGTCAGGGCCATTCTTTCGTAGGGATTATTGAAAGTCAGATTGCGTTGCGCTAAAAAATATTGTGTGTCAGTTTAGTGTTGACCAGAATAGGTAAAGAGCGAAATGTTTGAGTACGTTCAGTTTTGCTCAGCTGTCTAAAAAGCAAATAATGTAAGAGGTATATCAGCACAGTAATTCATTAAGTTTTCTAAGGGGACTTTTCACAGGGAATGGGGAAGGGGATGGCGGGGGACAACGAAATGGGCAATGGACTTTTTGGTACGATGTCGAGATCGTAATGTTGTTCGAACGTTTGCCAAAGTTGTGTATCTATTAATGCTTCTGTTGCTAATCGATAATTATTATCGATAACTTCTGCCATTGGTCAATTGCTTGTGTGGTGGTTCTAGTGTTTACAGTGTGTGTGTGTGTGTGTGTGTGTGTGTGTGTGTGTGTGTGTGTGTGTGTGTGTGTGTGTGCTTCATCTTTCCGCACATGCTCTGCATACTGCGGTTTCAAATTTCCTTACCCAGTACTTCTTCATAGCATTTGTGCCTTCAAAATGACACGTTGCGCCCCTCCAGAAACATCATATTTGTCGAAGGCGTCGACTGGGCGCATTCCCATGAGTTATTTGAACATTTTACATGCCGGGAGAAACTCAAGTTTCATATTTCTTACAAATAATCAATTTCTGTGTCTAATCTTAGAACGTTGCCCAAGCGTCAGGGACCCATATGAAATGAGACTAACGTATGAAATGTATACAAAGAATGGCGACGCGAGTGGTCACAAGTTTGTTTGACGCACGGCGGAGTGTCACGGAAACCTGAATTGGTAGTCTCTTGCAGATAAGTGCAAATTATCCTGCGAAAGACTACATAGAAAATTTCAAGATACATTATTCTGTGAACAATCTGGAGATATTCTTCAACTACCCGCTTATTGCTCCCCTAGAGACCGTAAACATAAAATTAGAACTGTACGAACAGAGTCCTTTAAGAAGTCATCATTCTCACATTTCATTATACATTGCAATGGGGAGAAACACCAAGACATTTTATCATGTTAAATGCCCTCTTCCAGTGATTTGTAGATTACTTATGTGGGCGTAAATGTATTTATAAATGATATTAGTATTCTCGTAACAGAGAATTACGCATTTAATATAAATCAGAGAAGTGCAGGACTTTCACAGCGGGAGGTACATCGATATGAAGTGGAAAACAATGGTGTAGGCTTTACCAGCTCCCAAGTTTAGTGTAGTGCGGAAAAGTTGCAGATCGTAAGGCACCGACTGCAAGGTAACAGGTGGAAATCTTGCACAGCGGGTCCGATATGCTGGAAGAAACTGAATCGTCGGGATGCATCTCGTGCATTTGTTACAGACGTTTAGGACGGCGACAAAAACGTCATAGGCGACCGGAGTAGGACGGAATAGCCAATAAAACGATGAGCAGCAGTAAAAACGAGAAGATGGCGCCATGGCCATAAGCTAGGCCGGGCGCAACCTGGTGCATCGAGCCGTAAAAGTTAGCGGCGCCGTTAGAAGTGGCACTTTATGCCAGTCATAGCGGAGCGGGACTTTCCCGCACGGCCGCGTCGCGCAATCACGGCTGAGGGGTTACAACAGATGGGCGGACAGGTAGGCGCCTAGAGGTAGGCAGCCTAGCGACACAGGCCACGCCGGGCGCCATGGCTGTCGGCTCTAGTGCGGCGTTAACGACAGTTTTACAGGCGTTCGGCGACAAGCATCGTTGAAAGGTGACGTCCTCTACTTCGAAACATGGAGTACACTCAACAAACTAATTTCCTTATTTCCCTTCGTAGCGATGACCACTATAGCCAAAATATCGGAAAAGCATTTTACTACATACACTATTAGGTCAATACATCGCTTAACAACGACTGTTTGTCACTGAACAGCGTATCAACTACATCTTCTATTTCTGCTATACCAGTATATCCCCGATTCTTTAAAGAATCGACTCTTGCGTATAAAACAATTTCAAGCGTCTGGTTACTTTACAATTTACTGTGTTAAAAATCTGATGTTAAGCATGAAAGCGGGAAGACGTTTAAAAAATTTGAAATTATGCTTCTAATCGCTAAGTGTTCTAAACATGGAACACTTTATGAACATAGTCTGGGTAATATGCGCTCCATTTTAAGCAAAAACTAATTTTTTCCACATCTCAATGTTTATGACGTCATATATCTAGAATCATGTGTCGTCGAAGATATAATTTTGCAGGTACATTCAGTGATGCACGTAGATACAATCTAAAGAATGTGTTGCGCAAAGACTTAGCAGTAAAGAAGAAATAAATTAAAATGACATGCCTGGCGGTGAAGTTTCACTGCACCCCATTTTAAGCAGAAGCTAGTTTTTCACGCATCTAAAAGTTTGCGACATACCTCCTAAAATATGTGTCATAGAATGATGTTAATTTGCAGCTACATTCAGAGGCATATGTGGATACTGCCTGAAAACTGTTGAGAGTGAAGTCGGTAGTAAAGAAGTAACAAATTAAAACGTCACGTCTGATGTTGCAGTTTACTGCATGAACAGCGAAACTGTAGTAAGCGATAACCTTTTATGGTTGTCAACGAGAAAACGTTTCGTAAAGGTTTTTTAATTATGTCTACAGTTTGTTGGAAGTTGCGAAGTGCTCCCACTCTTCTATGCTGATTGAGTAAATCCGGATATATCTGTGCCAACAGTTACGCTGCTTCAAGACAAATACACAGTTGCTAACTCTAATACTTGTCTTATTTCGTTATAATTTTAGCATACGAGTATGCCTCTTAATGAGCAGATTATTACAGCATTTTATATTTCTTATTCGGTCAATAATTGCGCGTAATATTGACATTAAATTAATTATTGTCCCTGACAACCTTAGACAGGAAACCTGTAGCTGATAACGGGCTCCAGGATCATGGTTCCGCGTTCCAGGTTCGCGACAGCCGCTTATTAATATAAACAGATACACTACTGGCCATTAAAATTGCTACACCACGAAGATGACGTGCTACTGACGCGAAATTTAACCGACAGGAAGAAGATGCTGTGATATCCAAATGATTAGCTTTTCGGATTCACACAAGGTTGCCGCCGGTGGCGACACCTACAACGTGCTGACATGAGGAAAGTTTCCAACGCATTTCTCATACACAAACAACAGTTGACCGGCGTTGGCTGGTGAAACGTTGTTGTGATGATCGTGTAAGGAGGAGAAATGCGTACCATCACGTTTCCTACTTTGAAAAAGCGCGGATTGTAGCCTATCGTGGTTGCGGTTTATCGTATCGCGACATTGCTGCTCGCGTTGGTCGAGATCCAATGACTGTTAGCAGAATATGGAATCGGTGGGTTCAGGAAGGTAATACGGAACGCGGTGCTGGATCCCAACTGCCTCGTATCAGTAGCAGTCGAGATGACAGGCACCTTATCCGCATGACTGTAACGGATCGTGCAGCCACATCTCGATCCCTGAGTCAACAAATGGGGACGTTTGCAAGACAACAACCATCTGTACGAACAGTTCGACGACGTTTGCAGCATCCTGGACTATCAGCTCGGAGACCATGGCTGCGGTTACCCTTGACGCTGCATCACAGGCAGGAGCGCCTGTGATGGTGTACTCTGCGACGAACCTGGGTGCACGAATGGCAAAACGTCATTTTTCCGCATGAATCCAGGTTCTGTTTACAGCAGCATGATGGTCGCATCCGTGTTTGGCGACATCGCTGTGAATGCACATTGGAAGCGTGTATTCGTCATCGCCATATTGGCGTATCATCCGGCCTGATGGTATGGGGTGCCATTGGTTACACGTCTCGGTCACCTCTTCTTCGCATTGACAGCGCTTTGAACAGTGGACGTTACATTTCAGATGTGTTACGACCCGTGGCTCTACCCTTCATTCGATCCCTGCGAAACCCTACATTTCAGCAGGATAACGCACGACCGCATGTTGCAGGTCCTGTACGGGCCTTTCTGGATACAGAAAATGTTCGGCTGCTGCCCTGGCCAGCACATTCTCCCGATCTATCACCAATTGAAAACGTCTGGTCAATGGTGGCCCAGCAACTGGCTCGTCACAATACGCCAGTCACCACTCTTGATGAACTGTGGTATCGTGTAGAAGCTGCATGGGCAGCTGTACCTGGACGCGCCATCCAAGCTCTGTTTGACTCAATGATCAGGCGTATCAGAGCCGTTATTACGGCCAGAGGTGGTTGTTATGGGTACTGATTTCCCAGGATCTATGCACCCAAATTGTGTGACAATGTAATCACATGTCAGTTCTAGTATAATATATTTGTCGAATGAATACCAGTTTATCATCTGCATTTCTTCTTGGTGTAGCAATTTTAATGGCCAGTAGTGTATTTCTTCTCCGCACAACGTGGTTGAAAAATGTGTTCACACAAATTCATGTTAATTATAATGTTCCTAAAGGCGCCATCTAAATTTAGTACGTTACTGGTCATTAAAATTGAAACACCATGAAAGCGAAATGCGATAAACGACAACTTGGCGTGTAGTGTTCTACGTGGCTGGGTGGCTCTGAGCACTATAGGACTTAACATCTGTGGTCATCAGTCCCCTAGAACTTAGAACTACTTTAACCTATCTAACCTAAGGAGACCACACACATCCATGCCCGAGGCAAGATTCGAACCTGCGACCGTAGTAGTCGCGCGGTTCCGGACTGAGCGCCTGAACCGCTAGACCACCGCGGCCGGCGTTCTACGTGAATAGATATGTAAATCATTAGTATTTCAGCTCCACCATGCAAAGTAGGGGTAGAGTAACAACATCTACACTGTATAAAAATAAAAATTTCATCTGCAAGTTTCCCTTTCAGAAATCATATTTGAATCTTGACTGGGAGGAAATCGTGTTATATCTAGAGTAAGAAAAGGGAACGTCCAGCAGCCCATGTCGTAATTCGACAGCGATAGGATAGAGTCGTGTCGAGAATGCTTTACCGTTCCACGATATTTCTGCTGATGGTCGCGTTCCCACGACTGTCAGGCTTATGTGAACGAGGTGGATCCAGGAGGGCCTTACTCAAAGTCTGCAGGGCAGCCAAAAAGTCCTCTTGCCCCTTACAGTAATCAACATAATCCCCTAAACTTAAGTAAATAGCTTGAAAAACAGCTCTGTAGTTGTGTTTTCTTGGGATATGAACCACTACTTGATCCAAAGTATTTGGCTGTAAACCGTAATTCACATGGCAAAAGATAAAACGCCGCCAGGTTTTGCGTGAATCTGTCGGAGCATTCTTTGTGATACTTGAATAAAAACTTGTCTCACAACATGTTTCAAGTCGTTATTGGTAACCTAACGGTTTAGTGAAACGATACCCATTATGAACATTCGTAACCAATCCACAAGTGATATTCGTTACGAAGGTTCATAATGGGTATCGTCAACGGTTAGGATATCAGTGACGACCTGAGAGATGCTGTGGGACAAGTTTTCTTTCAAGAAACACCAGCAACGATTCGACAAATGTCGGGAAAAACCTGGCAGCATATTATCCTTTACCATTTGAATGGTGGTGCACAGACAGATATTTCGGACAAGTAAAGAATGGTTCATATTTCAAGAAAACACCTCTAAAGGATTGTTTCTCATGCTACTTGTTTAAGTTTAGGTGTTTATGTCGGTTGTTATAGGGGATAACGGAACTTTGTGGCCATCCTGTAAATGGAACCACGCGACTACAGCGGAGACAATTTGTTCACTCTGCGAGTAGGACCGTAAAGCCATGTCATGAAATGGGCTTGTTTACAGCAAGACAAATATCCTGACTGACAGTACGATGACGTCTAGAGCACCACTGTCTGTCCTCATTGACCATTGTTGTGATTTATCTTGAAGCGGCAGCAGAGAGAGGTTTGTCGCATGTGGTGCCCCATATGGCAACAAGTGGAACGGGAGCGGCACCGCATCGTCTTTTCAGATGAGTGCCGGTTCTGCAGACAGCAACTCAATGCACACGTATAGAGGTTCCTCGGAGAACTATTGTTGTCAGATTGCACTCATCCTCGTCATAACAGGGAAAACACCTAGCGTGATGTGAAGAGTGTCAACACGATCACCTCTGTTCTCGTAGTCGGTAATTGCACAACAGGCACTACATTCATGAAGTGTTTGGGATGCAGGCTGTGTCATTGAGACGTCATGTCGTGTGATAGTGGTTTATGAGCGCTTGATGGTAGATTTCCAGCACCCTCATTATCTTTCAATAAGACAACGCAAATCAGCATGGTGCCATTGCTGCCCTGACCGATCACAATACAGAGGTTGCTCAGTTTTCGGCCTGGCCAGCACGTTCTCCAGATGTCTCGCCACCTGGAAACATCTGATCGCAGCTTACGCAGAGATTGGCACGCCACCACTCACCA
Organism: Schistocerca serialis cubense; assembly: GCF_023864345.2. NCBI lineage: Eukaryota > Metazoa > Arthropoda > Insecta > Orthoptera > Acrididae > Schistocerca > Schistocerca serialis. Next base: position 576,987,622 of record NC_064641.1, on the reverse strand, counting down.
GCCATTAAGATCTACATCTACATCTATCAGATTATTCTGCTATTCACAATAAAGTGACTAGCAGAGGGTTCAATGAAGCACCTTCATGCTGTCTCTCTACCGTTCCGCCCTCGAAAGGTGCGCGCGTGAAACGAGTACTTAAATTTTTCTGTGCGAGTCCTGGTTTCTCTTATTTTACCGAGATGATGATGTCTCCCTATGAACGTGGGTACCAACAGAATGTTTTCGCAACCGGAGGAGAAAATTGGTGATTGAAATTTCATGAGAAGATCCCGTCGCAACGAAAAATGCCTTTATTTTAATGACTGCCACTCCAATTCACGTTTCATGTCTGTGGCACTATTTGCCCTTTTTCGCGATAATACAAAACGAGCTCCCTTCTTAGAACTTTTTCGATGTCATCCGTCAGTCTCGCCTGGTGCGGATCCCATATCGCTAAGCAATACTCCAGAATAGAGCGGACAAGTGTGGTATAACCAGTCTTTTTAGTAGACTGACCATGAATCGCAGTCTGTAATTTGCTCTATAGATAACATTACCTATGTGATAGATCCCGTTTATTTTCAAATGGCTCTGAACATTATGGGACTTAACATCTGTGGTCATCAGTCCCCTAGAACTTAGAACTACTTAAACCTAACTAACTTAAGGACATCACACTCATCCATGCCCGCGGCAGGTTTCGTACCTGCGACTGTAGTGGTCACGCGATTCCACACTGAAGCGCCAGAACCGCACGGCCATACCGGCCGGCTCCCGTTTAGGTTATTTGCAATGTAATCCCTAAGTATTTAGTTGAATTTACAGCCTTCAGATTGTGTGACTTATCGCGTAATCGAAATTTAGTGGATTTCTTTTAGTACTCATGTGAATAACTTCACACTATCATTTGTTCAGGGTCAATTGCCTCTTTTCGCACCATACAGATATCTTATCTAAATCATTTTGGTCATCTAATGACTTTACTAGAAGGAAAATGACATCATCTGCAGACAATAGAAGAGGGCTACTTAGATTGTCTTTGTCGTTAATATAGATCAGGAACAATAGAGGGCCTATAACACTCCTTTGGGGTGGACTGGATATAACTTCTGTTTTACTCGATGACTTTCCGTCTATTACTACGAACTGTGACCTTTCTGGCAGGAAATCACGAATCCAGTCGCACAACTGAGGCGATACTTCGTAGGCACGCAGTTAGAAGATGCTTGTGAGGAACGGTGTCGAAAGCCTTCTGGAAATCTAAAGATATGGAATCAATTTGACATCCCCTGACGATAGTACTCATTACTTCATGTGTCTAAAGAGCCAGTTGTGTTTCACAAGTACGATATTTTCTGAATCCGTGCTGACTGTCAATAAATCGTTTTCTTCTAGGTAGTTCATAATGTTCGAACACAGCGTATGTTACAATACCCTACTGCAAATCGACGTTAGTGATATGGGCCTGTAATTGAGCGGATTACTAGTACTTCTCTTTTCGGGTATTGGTGTGACTTGAGCAATTTTCCAGCCTTAGGTACCGATCTTTCTATGAGCGAGTGGTGGTATATAATTGCTAAATGTGGAGCTAATGTACCAGCATACTCTGGAAGGAACCTGGCTGGTATACAATCTAGGCCGGAGGCCATGCCTTTATTAAGCGATTTAAGTTCCTTTGCTATACCGAGGATATCTCCTTTTAAGTTTCTCAACTTGACAGTTGTTCGTGATTGTAATTCAGGAATATTTACTTCGTCTTCTTTGGCGAAGGAGTTTCGGAAAACCTTGTATAATAGCTTTAGTAACACTATCATCAGTGACTTCACCGTTGTTATCGCGCAGTGAAGATATTGATTACGTCTTGCCACTGGTGTGCTTTATGTAGGACCAGAATCTCTTTGAGTTTTCTACCAGATTCCGAGACAGAGTTTAGTTGTGGAAACTATTAGAAGTATCTCGCATTGAAGCGTGCGCTATACTTCGAGCTTCTGCAAAATTTTGTCAATCTTGGGGATTTTGCGTTCTTTTAAATTTGGCATGCTTTTTTCATTGCTTCTGCAACAGCGATCTGACCTGTTTTGTGTACCATGGGGGATCAGTATCATCACTTATTAATTTATGTGATATATATCTCTCAATTGCTGTCGATACCATCTCTTTGAAATCATTCCACATCTTTTCTACGCTTGCGTGATCGGATCGGAAGGAGTGGAGGCTCTCTTACAAAGGCGGTACGAGCATTTTTATCAGCTTTTTTAAGTAGATGTTCTTTGCGTCTCTTTTTGATAGTTGTTGGTGTTGCGGTATTCAGCCTAGCAGCATCTGCCTTGTGATAGCTAATCCCTGTAGCCGTCATAATACTCCCAATTTGTCCAGGATTATATATTGCTAAGAGGTCACGTATGCTTTTGCAACCATTTACGCTCCAAGTGGGCTCATGAATTAATTGTTAAAATAATTTTCTGAGAAAGCATTCAGTACTATTTCGGATGACGTTTTCTGCCTGCCGCCTGCTTCAAACGTGTAATTTTTCCAACATATCGAGGGTAAATTGAAGTCACAACTGGTGATAATTGTATGAGTGAGGTATCTATTTGAAATGAGACTCAACTTTTCTTTGACACTGAATCACTGAGCTCGAAACCTAAGAGCAAGTTTTCGTCATCTGTAGCGACGTCAAATGATTAATCAGTTACTCTGATACATAAATCACTCGAGAGAAATCGTGCAAAATCTTCCTCAGTTTCATCAGCAGGTGTAGGGTAGTTTTCAAAAGCAGAATTCTCATTTCTATCTTCTGAAGTCGAAGCACCAGAAGACAAAGGTATTTCACTTGCACTTCCAGTCAGTATCAATAAACGAATTCTGTTTTTCACCTCGAAAGATGTGGGATTGTTGTAGAAGACACCAAGGCCACGGATTCTGGAAAAGAAATTTTCCAGACAATCTTGATTAAGTCTGACTGTCAATACATAAGTAGCTCCAGGATTTTTCATATCATTGTAAAGTCCAAAAAGTAAATTTATTGATGTAATGAATCCCTTCTGAAACGGGAGAAGACTGTTTCTCTTTCCTACTCGCATATTACAACACATTTCAAGACATCTTTTTAGTGAGTTTTCCTGACTTCTGATATTAAACCCATAACCAGTTCTAAGGGGAGCTTTCTCATCTTGAGGGTATCTCGAATTCAGCACATCGAAAACATCGTTCACAAGCTCAATGAAGCTTCCTTCGTGATTTCTATGCGGAACATATCTCACAGCTTGGGCTGTGCGACGTGAAAATAGCTGTGCAGCCCTTCGGACATTCTGATGATCACGTCCACTAACGTTAAGGTGAACCTCCGATATGTGGTGATTGATCGAAAGATCGCCTTTCTGATATCGAAGAAGATCTTCTATAACCATTTTAGTAATCACAGTACCATCACGCAAGGTGATTCCGTCATCAAGAAAATGATTTCTTAATAATTTAAGCAAATGTGGAACATAAAAAATAATCTAGATTTTTCTGCTGTGATCAACAGGGTTTGAAAAAAATGTCTTGGATGTAGACACACCAAGTTGCTTCCATACATTCATATTTTTTGATCCCATGTCACACGTAACAGCTACGATATGGATTCCTGCTGTTTGAACTTCTTTTATGACATTCTGCAGCAAATCACTTGACACTGCAGCATCAGAGTCATAGTACACTGGGTGCTTCCACTTTGAAAATAAGCTGCGAACCATGACGAGTCCGAGTACTACATCGTCGGACGAATCGTAAGTCACACGACCGTCGACGCTCATCACGTCGAAGCTTAGGACACCAATCGTCTCTAATGATGTGAACATTTATGACCTACCTTTAATTAACTCCAAAACTGGTTTCAAAATACCTGGTCGGCACTTGAACTGTTTCGTCCGTCTCTGGAGTGTTGACCAGCAGGGAAAAGGATAATTCTTCCTCTTCAGATACGCATATGCTTTAGGAGACAAAGCTCTCAATGTGAGAGCACTTGCAATGTCCTCTCAGCACCACTTTACTTGCTTCCTCTTCTTTAACAGACAGCGAATTTGTCTTGGTGTGAAACACTGAGAAAGTAGAAAGTGTACTTCTCATATGAGCATACATATTTGTGCTTCTTAGTGTGAGACACCTTCCTTTTTATAGATGTAGCTTGCTTTATAATTTCTTTCATGGACTTAATTCTTTTGTCCAGTCGAACATTTTTAACCTTCAAACTAACCAATTCTTTCTCCAGTCCTTGAATTTCCTGGTCTGTAAGTGAAATTAGCGGATTAGCAAAAACTTCTGTGTTGCTGGATTTGTCCAGCTTACTTCTCTTCGGAGATAAAGTTTTCAACGTTGAGAGAGCTCTTTTTTTACTGTTCTAGTGTCACAGCAACGTTCTCTCTCTGTTAGAACGCTACCGGTAAAATTTCTCGGTGCTGGGACCAGGAGCTTCGAATATATTTCCGTGCCAGTTTGGTATTTTTAGAGATGGAACAGCATTATCCTGTAGCAGTTTCCTTGTAGGTAGACCTAACAATTCATTCTGCAAGTCTCGTTGTAATCGCTTTCACAAAAAAGTTCATAACAAACTCTTGCATTGTTAACATTAATTTTGTCCTCTCGTTTACAACGAGCAATCCAATTTACGCTGTAGTTCAACATTTTTTGGAAAACGATGATAAATTACGCCTTCAGTCTTAGGTCCGGTATTACTACATTCAGCAACTGCACAATACGACATATTTGTAGACATAATTTCAAAAACGAAGCTACAAGACTCATGGAACAAATTCCTTTACAACTGAACATTCGGCAGGACAAGAAATACACACAAACTAACATGTAACACGAACTTACATGCACTTCTTCGATAGAAACACTGAGCGACACCGTTGTAAACGGACTGTAGTAGCTGCCAGGTGACGTCACAGCTCGAGATTCATCATGGCGGAGAAAAGAGTGGGACGCCGCATTTGCACTCCCGTGATTCAGACCCTCCACTCGGCTCTGGACCAAAGAGCCACAGTCGGTTCTATCGACGATGCTGCAGGTGGTGAGCTCAGCCTTAATTACGCAAGCAGGACTGGCAGTCTTTACCATTTCCACTAGCCGCCCGAAACCAGAGAGAATCTCCTCCGATCCCAAGCGACACACCTCATTGGTATCGACATGACCCACCACCTGCAGTTGGCTGCACCTTGTACTCTTCATGGCATCCGGAAGCACCCTTTCCACAACCAGAATGACTCCTCCCGGTATGCACGGGGAGTGCACACTGGCTTCCTTCCCCTCCTTGATAACCATGTTCCTAAGAGGCCCCATTACGCGCTTAATGTTGCAGCTCCCAACTATCAGCAAACCCACCCTCTGTGAATGCCCAGACCTTGCAGGCCGAGAAGCTTCTGCTGGTACAGGGTGGACGACTGCATCTGGCTTAGAGACTTTGTCAGCCCGAAACCTGTTCGTCAAACGAACCGGGGAGGCCCTACGAAAGTCTTTCGCTGCCTGCCAGGCTTTGGAATGATGTAATGATCTCCCACTCGACCACGGGTGAGGGGTCAACATCAGTGCAGGCAGCAGCCGCGGCGGCCACAGAAGCGGACTGATCGGGGGACACGTGGGACGTGCTTGACGTCCCTCGCATCCCCACATCCGACTCCCCACAGTGATGCCCCTTGGCAGCAGCCTCAAACTGTGTGACTGCGGCTATGAGCGAAGGGTCACCAACTCAGCTCGCATTTGTACACAGCATTCACAGTCCCTATCCATTGCTGAAGTCGCTTCTGTTTGAATTTCGTAAAATTATGTAACAAACGAACGGTGTACTTGACTTATGGGAACTTGAAGTGCTCTGTCACTGACGATCTAACCGATAAGATTAATGGAATCTGTCACAAAGGTGAACCGCCATCGAATCAGGTACCCATAACTGTCGTTCAAGCTCAGTTCGACTCGATATCCAACCGGGATAAATGTGAAACTTCCTGGTAGAGTAAAGCTGTGTGCCGGGTCGAGACTTGGTACAACTGCCTTTGACGGGCAACTGCTCTGCCTGCTAAGCTACCAAAGCACGAATCACGACCCGCCCTCACAGACATATTTTCACAGTGGAGCACTGGCCTTCGAAAGACTAAAGTCCTGATTTCAAGTCTCCGTCCAACACAATGTTTTAATCTGAAAGGAAGTTTCGTACCAGCGCTCTCTCCACTGCAGAGTGAAAATCCCATTTCGTGATAGATATTTTGTTGTAGCCATTATGTACACCGCCAGATCACCCACAAAATTGATCATGCATCCATCCTACTATCCGCTGAATTTTAGACTCATGTCACTGACATGAATTAGCAGTAACATACTGGAACGCACCCTGTTTTACAATATTTTGGAATATCTCGAAGTGTTAATCAGCGCAGATTCAGAAAATATCGTTCATATGAAGGAGAGAGTGCTGACGACAGGGAATCTCAAGATGGTTCCATATTTCTAGATTTCCAGAAGGCTTTTGCCACTGTTCCTCACAAGCGGCTTCTAATCAAATTTCGTGCCTGTGGAGTATCGTCTCAGTTGTGAGTTTGGATTCGTAATTTCGTTCCAGAAAGAACACAACTTGTAGTAACTGATGGGAAGTCATGGAGTGAAACAGAAGTGATATCTGACGTTTCCAAGCAAGAGGCATAGACCTCCGCTGTTTCTAATCTCTATAAACGATTTAGGTGACAATGTGAGTAGCTCTCTTAAAATGGCTGCAGATGATAATGTCATTTAATGTCTAGTAAAGTCATCAGAAGTCCATTACCAACTACAAAATGACTTAGAGAACATATCTGTATGAGTGAGAAGTGGCTGTTGACTTCGAACAGTAAAAAGTGTGAGATCCTCTACAAGAGTATTAAAAACAGTCCGTTAAATTACGGTTACACGATAAATAATACAAATCTAAAGGTTGTCCATTCAACTTAATAACCAAATACCTAGAGATTAGAATTAAGAACATCTAGATAGAAACCTTCACTGGCTACATTACGTTTGGCCGCCCTCTGATAGAGTATTGCTGCACGTTATGAGATACTTACCAGATAGGACTGATGGACGATATCGAAAAAGTTTGAAGACAGCTCGATTTGTACTATCATGGAATGGGGGAGACAGTCTGGTATGATACGTCTCATTCACTAATACAAAGGCATTTTTCGTTGGGCAAAACCTTTTCATAAAATTTCAAATCCAACCTCCGCCTCATATTACGAAAATATTTTGTCGAGTCCCACCTACACAGGGAGAAATGACCGTCGTAATAGCACAAGAGAAACCAGAAGTTGCACAGAAAGATTTAGGTGTTCATTTTTCCCACCTACTTTTCGAGAGGGGAACGTCAATACATAGTGTGATAGTGCTTCTGTGAACTCTCTGCGAAGCACTTTGATATGAACTGCACAGGAGTCAAGTAGATTAAAAGTATATTTACGGCATATGCATAACTGCTAAAATTTCGTGACGATAAAATTTTAACGGTTAGCAGGTTACATCAAGAATAGCCCCCCTCCCCCAATAAAATGATACCATTCCATTATTGACATTATACTGTTTCAGGTGCAGATATACATTCAGGTCCCAATTTTTAATGATGAAGAATAAACTGAAATTTTAGAGAATCGTGCGAAAGAATAAATGTGGAATGAAGTGGGATACCAAATTACTGAGGAATAATCAGACGAATAAGGACTTTACTAAGGGTCTAGATACTGCAATAAGGAACACCAGAACAGGCAGCTTAGTTGAAGAGGAGTGGAAATCTTTAAAAAGAGCAATCACAGATATTGGACAGACAAACATAGGTACAAGGAAGGTACTATGAAGAAACCTTGGGTATCAGATGAAATACTTCCACTGATCAAAGAAAGAAGGAAATACAAAAAGTCCTGGGACAGCCAAGGCGAAATGGCGGCAGGAAAGATGTGGAGAAATCGGAAAATCAATGATCGCCGGGAGGACTCATTCGGCACACAGAAAAGTCAAAACAGCCTGCCGTTAAATTAAAAGTAAGTGTGATAGCATTAAGAGTGCAAAGGTAATTCCACTGTAAAATGCAGACGAAAGAGCAGATTGGTGAAAAGAGTACATTGAAGGCCTCTATAAGGGGGATGTGTTAGAAGTTGTAGTCGATAGGGATGACATAGGGTTTCCGGTATTGAAGTCAGAGTTTTAAAGAGCGCTGAATGAACTGACTTCAAATAAGGCAGAAGGAATAGATAACATTCGATCGGAATTTCTAAAATCATTAGAGGAAGAGTCAAGCAGACGACTTTTAATGTTGGTGTGTAGAATCTATGAGACTGGCGGCGTACCCTCAGACGTTCGGAAAAATATCACGCACACAGTTTTGAGGTTAGCAAGGACAGATAAGTGCGAAAACTGACGCACAATCAGATTAACATCTCATTAAAACTGTAGAAAAAAGTTCATACAAACATAGGTCGGCAAATTTTTAGTTACGGAGTTAAGGCTAATAAAAGATTTTGCTTGAAATTTATCAACTTTGATAATACGAAGCTATCGTAAAACTGTACGAGGTTAAAGTAAAGCACGATTTCCATTTATTTCGTTGTAATTGGTCTGGTGAATCTAATAAAACATGTCCCAGATGTGTATCTGCAGTATTTTTCCAGAACATCCAGATAAACAAAGGCGTAATTTTGTAAAATTTTTAATTTATTAACTACTTGGCCCAATTTGTTTTTCAGATTCCAGACAACTGCACAAAGTTTTCAACAGAAATGGTAGAGAACTTAATTTTGGAAAAATGGTGGTATTAACGTTAACTGAAACTGTATGAATATGTCAGATATTCCGCTTTTATTAATACCATAGCACACGTGAATTCATGTTAAACCGGAAAGAACAAAGCTCAATGTTAAGGAAGCTGTGCAGTGTACACACGATTTCATAATACATTCACAATAAATATTCAAAAATGTCTCCACCGAATTCAGTGCATTTAGCTGCACGTGCATGAACAGCTTTTGTTGCTCGTTTCAGTTTCACAGGGTTGTTTTTAATTTAGTGTATTGCATTCATAATGCGTGCAAGTTATGCCTCACGTGTGTTGACCTTGTCCTCATAAATTATGTCTTTCATCTATTCCCTAACACAAAAATCCATTGGTGTTAAATCGGTCAATATGGGTGGCCACACACGTGTAACAACACGACCAATACATTGCTGAGGAAAATTTTCATTTAAATGTGTAGTAACGGCGTTGGTGAAATGTGGAGGCGCACTGTCATGTTGAAAATACACTTCTAATTGCATAGCAAGTGCAACATCTTCGAGCAAGCGGGGCATTTCTTCCTGAAGGAATTGTAACTACGTCTCGCTATTTAGACGTCCTGGTAAACTGAATGGTCCAACAAAGTGTGTGTTGACTATAAAACATCACAAATTTATGCTAAATCGCTGCTGGAAATCGCGTTGCACTGTTGCATGTGGGTTTTCTTCAGACTATAAGTGCTCGTTATGAAAATTTCTTATAACATTTCGAGTTAACTTCGCGTCATTAGTAAATAAAATGTATTTGTGTAACTTCCGATTAGTATTTAATCAGTTGCACACCTCCAAGCGAAGGGCAGGATCTTCCGGATGTAAATGATGCACTTTTTATTAATGGTAAGGGTACAAATTATTGTACTTCGGTGCACACCATACCTTAGATTGTGAAATGTCTAATCATTGAGAGATACGTCGTGTACTGGTACCCAGGCTACGTTGAACAGCATCCATAATATCCTCATCATCTTCACGTATCGAGCGCTCGTACTGATTATGAACACTAGGTAGAGAACCCGTCTCCCGTAAAATTCTAAACACTCTGCTAATGATTCGTGCATTTGGAATCCTCCGAGTTCGATAACGTACGGGATATTTCTTAACTGCCGCCTTACCATTAACATCACATTTGCCATAAATAAACGCTATATCGGCTTATTCCTCTGTCGTAAATTTAAAATGCATCCCTATTTCATAAAGTGTCTACAAACTGCAACAGTCACTATGTGGTTTCACTTAAATACACTGTTGTTATTATGTTCTCTCACTGAACAATACGGAAAACTAGCTTGTTAGGAAACGACTGATACAACTCACTAACGCTTGCCAACAATGGCATAAACGTTTCTACATTCTTAATGGAAAGTAAACAAATTTACTTGTATAATAGTCTTTGCTTCTCTGAGTGTTCTGGAAAACTACTGCAGATACACGTCCGGAACATGTTCTGTTAGATTCACCAGACCAATAACAACAAAATAAGTGGAAATCGTGTTTTACTTTAACCTCGTAACCTCGTATAGTTGTGGGATGGCTTCGTATTACTTAAGTTTCTAAATTTCAGGGAAAAGTTTTATTAGCTGTAACTCCGTACTAAACATTTGCGGACCTATGTTGATACGAACATTTTTCTTTAGTTTTACTTGTAGAATAACATATCAAAATATTTGCATATCTTCGTGAATCACCCTTTATACAGAAGAATAGAAAACTGTGTATCAGTAACTAGACGCTGTTAATTTAGCAACCGTTACCCTTAGGGATATCGCAGAACCAGTCACAAGTATCAGTTAGCGAATGAGAATGAACGCATGGTCCAAGTAGGCTGTATTCTTTTTATTTTCCGTGTAATTGTCCAATTTCAAGGGGAAGTCATTTTTAAGCACATTTCTCAAGCTTCCAGTTTTATCAAGATTTGTGCTCGAAATAGACCTACGGTTTAAATTGGCCAAATGCACTGAAAATAAAAGGAATACAGCCAACTTGGGCCATGGTTTCATTCTCAAAACACTTTGAGGCTGCGGACCGTGACGAAAATAAAATTCTAAAATTGTTGAATGATCCGCTATTGAGTGTTCTTCTCCTCATCAGTCAGTGACCTGACGCCGTATTGGCGTCTAGTCACCTTTTGCAACACAAACAAATCAGAGGCTGTGAATAGAGACAGCCCTCTGTCTGACGCAGACAGCCCACTTTATTTTCTTCAGCAGCCTGTTGTCCTCGGACGGCAGTCTGGGCCAGCATCGCCGGCGATGGCTGTGTGAACGGCGCGCGATGAGAGGCGTGGGACGGCGCGGGGTGATGCATGGCTTCTGCCTTTCATGTGCCCGCGCGCCCCAGGCTCCGCTCCGCCAGCCTTCATTACCCGCGACGCACAATGCGTTGAGCTGTTGAAAGGATTCTCCAAAATTCATGGGAAGCTGCGGAACAAACGGCGCCGCGGGTAATTGTGCCGGCGAGACGCTACCATCCCAGATTAGGTCTCCGTTCAGGAGGGGAGGGGGGGGGGGGCGTCGAAATTCGAGCGCCGCTGTCTGCCTATACACACTGGCGTCGAACTAATTTGCCTGTCTTTCCAAACGTGGCCTTCTGTCATCAATTCTTTCCTTTGTGCTGACTAAGGTACTGTGTAAGAAGACGAAAAGAGACAAGTGTCTTGCAGAGAATGTGTTCCAAGATAATTCTCATTTATTGTTCCGTCTAAGTTGCAAATTTTCAATTAGATTACATGTTGCCATCACTCTGGATCATCTTCAGATCTAAGTACATGCGTCTGCAACCCGTCTTGTCTACTCAGAACCACATATCAGAATACTAGTGCTAATCTAATTAAAGATGTGCGACTGAGACGGAACAATAGACGAGAACTACCTTAATTGACAGAACAGGTGTTGAACTCTCAAGACGATAATGTTGACTACAGTGGAATACGTTAAATGAATTCACAATTACGAATAACGACTACCATCAGGTGCAGAATGGAATGAAGACAGTGAAAATTTGTGCCTGACCGGGACTCGAACCCGGATTTCTCGCTTATCGCGAGCGGGTGGCTTACCATTTGGCTATCCGTGCACGACTCACAGCCAGACCGAAACCTCCATATGTCGTTAACCATGCGTCTACAACCTGTACTCGTACATCCATTACATATATTCCCGTACAGGTCAGAAGTTGTACTTGAAAGTCGCTTGCCCGGTATCGGCAGATATGATATTGCAGTGCTGTATTATTCCCATTGCGACGCAAAGTTCCTTTGGATACGCATGCTTAAACTCATCTACTTCCTGACCGTATACTAACAGCTTACTGTTAATTCAGTGTGGAAACTAAGTTTCTATGATCTGTTTGTCTTCTGGTGTGTACACTTCGAAGTAATATATACTTCGTCCCTTGTACTTTAAGGGTCTCTAAACTGATGGAATTCATGAAACATGATGAATGATAGAATTAGATGAATTGATGCCATTTTAGTCAGCGCAAAATCGTCTCAAACGTGCTCGACTAGCAACCGTGTGAGATATTAATTTGTTATACAGGTGGAACTCAAGAACCTTTATTCTGGGTGTTTAATTTATTAGTTGACAGTTAATGTCTGCTTAACATGCTGACAAGTCTTGTTTGCTTGTCCAGACAAGCATAATATTAGTCTTTGTGAGTTTGAGACTTAAACTGTTTGATGTGACCTGGGTATATTAACGTAAACTCTGAACCCCTGACTAGTATGTTTCTATCATCAGGGAACACAATAGGCTTTAACCAGCGTTTCAGTCATTGTAAAATCATATACATAGATTAAGAATAAGCGTGGTCGAAGTACCAAACTTCGTTGAACCCCACATGTTACATTCCCCCACCTTGAACATAGTTTTAGTTCTGTGACACAGTCTGAAAACTTCTATATTTGACTATCTGCTATAAAGGAAATGGGCTCCATTCATGCAACACAGATAACATTAATGGCATAAAAATTTTAGTTTGGCAAATTAAACTTCTTGTTTTCCATGGTAAATGAATTAAAGTTCTTAAGGATTCTTCCAACTGATCTCAGTAGAGTAGTTGTGTCGAGTGAAGATGTCATCAAAAATGGTTCAGATGGCTCTAAGCACTATGTGACTTAACATCTGAGGTCATCAGTCCTCTAGACTTAGAACTACCTAAACCTAACAACATCACACACATCCATGCCCGAGGCAAGGTTTCAACCTGCGACCGTAGCAGCAGCGCCGTTCCAGACTGAAGTGCCTAGAACCACTCGGCCACAGAGGCCGGCCGAAGATGTCATCATCCATGTCAGTCTTCGCCTTGTATCACATTATCTCGTTCATTCCTGGTATCATGATTAGTTGACTTGTTCTGCCATGGGCTCCACAATGTCAAAGTTTGGTAATCTCATTTGGTAAACTCTTCATTTCTGTCGTCTCAGCATCGTTCTATTGTTAATTTCACTTGACACTTCTTTTAAATCTTTACTTTTGACTGATATAGCTCACCACAGTTCCCTGGAGCCTCAGATGTGCAGTGATTAACCTAATTATTTTATCTTGATAACTCCATAACAGGACCTGTACGTTAGACTACTAATCACTGGCTTCTAATGTTTGTAACGCGAATATATAGTCCCTGACCATTAACCATTAATTTTTACATCACATAGTCTTTTGTCAGTCATACTTGGAACACACAAAAGAAGTAGGAACCTTAGTTCTATGTAGTCTTCCTGTGAATCGGCAATCTGTATCCTCTCTTTTGATGGAAGCAAACGTCGAATATTCTAAAAGAGCTATGTATGTTACGTGAACTTGATATCGAGGGAGATAGAAAGAACAGCAAGAGTCCACACTCAGATGACAAGTCTTGAGATTCCGACAAGGGCTGTGTGGCGTGCAGTTTGTTGTAAGAACTCCTTACTTACAAAGTAATCGTTTCACATTGTTACAACAATCGTCAGCGTCACTTCTATCCTCGAAACATACTGACCATTCGCAAAGATTAAACCCCTGACGGTTATTTACCAATATTATAATCACCACTCATATCTTTAATGACAGTTTCTAAGAACAATTCGTGACGTTGTATTTAATGCACTCAATTTGGTACGTTATTTGGTCTAAATACAACTCACGTAAGGTGTGTTAATTATGTCTCATTGCCACCAAATTTTAGTATAATTCCACCCTACTTCACCGTGATGCTGTCACATGGTGGGAAGATTGTCACACTCCTTCTTATCCACATGAAGTTTAAAATGTAAGAGCTCATTCATTTTTTCATAAATTAAATAAATTCTAAAGTTTCATATTGCTGTAAGTATGGTTTGTATGCTGTGCAAAATTTATCGAAGACTCTCTCTTACTCATGAAGAAAAGTGTACAGTAGCAACAAATGCAGCCAATAGAAAGTGAAAAATTGATGAAATTTCGCATGTAAAAAAATTATTTTGTTATGTTTTTGAACTTCCAATGCTATGAATGTGAATCCTGAATCCTTCCTGGTCATGCTGACATAATTTTATGAATTTAATTGTAAAATTATAAACAGTGGAAATTAAAATGCCTGTGGTGCCTCTCCTGCTTCAACTCAGCCCGTTAGACGTCCTTCCCCCGTAACACTTCTGACACCTCTTGACATTTCAACCCTTCTCTAAGATATTATGAGGCTGCATCCCCAATTAAGGTGATCGCACCTCTTTGGAGGGCAGTGCGTCCACAATTTTTTCTCTGGTGTACTATGTGGTAATACCAGAGACCGTCAAAAACCATTTGACGGCAGTTGAACGCGATCTGATGCAGCGAAAACTGTTTACACTTTTTCAGCCCTCCTTCTTTCCGCAATTCTGTAACGTTAACACGCAATGATGCAACATTGACACATGTATGAATAAAACAGGAATGGTCCCTTTAAGACCCTACTTACCCCCAACACCTTCGGTAGCAACCGCCCACATTTATTGAGAATTTTAAAAACATGCGTTTACAGAGAAAACCTGAGAAATAGTTTTAGGCGCCTGCAGGCAAGTATCTGAAATCGGGGGTTTCAAGGATTACTTTTTAAAATTCTCAATAAAAGTTGGCGGGTGTCACCGAGGGTGTTGAAGAACTGCGGTGTATTAGAGGGACATGCCGCCAGTAGGCAAAATCAAGCTCACAGTGTTCTGGAATGTCCATGGTGTGGTGCATTTGGAATCCATGCCTAAAGGCACCATCATAAACTCTGCGAGGTCCTGTGAAGCCCTTATAAAACTGAACAGTTCGACAACTTTGGGTCATAGTCATTGATCGTCCTCTATACAGTTACGACTGGTCCCATGCATTTTCATCTCTTTCCAAAATTTAACGAAAACTTTCAGAGAGTTCGCTTTGTTAGTTATAAAACGGTGCAAGCAGGAGAGAGCTTGACGCTCTGTCAACAAAGTCTGGCATTCTACAGTGACGGTATCAGCAAACTGGTCTCTTGTTGGGGGAAATGCGTTGGTTGCCAGGATGATTACGATGAGAAACAAATGCATAGGCAGGAAGAATAAAGCTGTAGAATGTTAATGAAGTTTGTTTCGATTAAAAAGCTTTAATAATTTTCACATAATAAAATAGGAGGCATTACTTTTCAAGATTTTATCATATAATACGAAAGTGTTAATCCATTCCGTTGTAGTATATAATCCCTCAATTAGCATACAACTGTGAAATAAAACGACCTAATACTGTCAGAAAACTGTGTGGACCGCAAAGTCGAGTAAGCTTTTCCAAACAACCATAGATCTAAAATACACCATTGCGGATCAATGACCATAAAATAACAGCCAATCTGTGTCGAGTGACCGGAGTATGCATTTAAACCACCTTTCCCCAAATAGCACTGTTATTCCAAACAATTTAGCCACTGATTACATTAACTTAAAATAACGGTTTAAGCTGAATAGTCAAAGCTACGTAAACTTTAAATTTGCATCTGTGTTCGGTTAGGGTGGAAGCGAATTTTCTGTGATGTGTACGGGATAAAGTTTGATAATTAAGTCAGTTATCCTACAGATACCGTAATCGCATTAATTTATTAAGATAATGAGCGTATTGCTGCTCAGACAAAGCTACTGCTAGATACACCCAAATCCGTTCACTTGCAGGACAAGCCTCCCACACGGCGGACTCTGTACTTTTATAGCCGTAGCTCTACAACGGTGCAGTACGACCTCCGCTATTTGGAAAATGTATCCACCCTGACATTATTTGCCGGTGTTTTTCTCCCTCTTGTATAAATATTTGTTGCTGAATGCTTATAGCTTTCGTAGAAGAATCTCTGAGTTCCAAATTACTTCAAGCCATTTCCGCTTGCTACACAACTGTGTCAATATAAGTGTAGTGGCATCATGGCTCTATTCATACGCTTCTTTGTGGCTTTGTAAATAGTGACATCGACTCACATACACTTTACCACACTCAACAATGGAATCTCTTGGCTGTTTTTAGAATCTGATTCATTACATATACAGGGGTTGCACAAAACTGTGCAAACAGTACATACACATTACCACTCCTAACACGTTGTAGGCAAACGGTTGGCACACAGAATCCTTTCCAGTCGTTTCGGAATGGATAAATACAAGTCATGTACGATTTCCAAGTGAATTTTATACCGTTCCTCCTCCAAAACAGCTGCATGATCAGGTAACAGCGATCGAGTTGTTATTGGTTACACAATCTTCTCTCTAAATCAGACCTCAAAAACTCAGTAATCTAACAACCCTACCACAACAAAGGTCAAAAATTAATTATGATTGTAGTGTTGCTCACGCTGCTAAATATTGCATTTTCGGGCAACAACAAAGTTATATTATGTGGCAGGTGTCATTATAGCACAGTTAATAAAGTCATTTCTTGAAATAATGGATAAACTAGGCACTCATCTTTTCGTGTTTCCCACGCTGGTCTCGTTCTGAACTCATGTTTCAATCGTCGAAAATCTAGGTAGTGATAATTTCAAGCTCGGATGCAAAGAGGCCTAGGTGCTATTCTGCGATATTCAAAAGTTTTATAGATGTGTTTCATAAACCATTTTTGAAGATTAAACTTTTGCAAGTTAGGACAATGGAGATGTAAAAAAGTAATCAGCACTCCGAATTTAAGTTACACTTCTTTTTCATTACTTTTGTTTCAATATCACGTAACTCGTTCCAAAACATCACTTCACAATATAAAACATCCTTGAAAATATCTTCCTCACTGTTAAAGTTCACATTTCATAAACTGACTACAATTTGCGTCTTTTTAAGATGACGACCAAAGCTTGACTCTCTAATAGCCGCTTACGCGCCCAAAAATCATAGTTACAAGATCATAGTGACAAAAGAAAGAATACACATAAGAATAATATCATTGCAATATAAACATATCGATGTATCGAAGTACCTCTACATTAATGAAATCAAATCTGAATGTTGTCACAGAAATATGTTAACTATTGTACAGAAACACAGTGGAATATTGCTGGTATCGAGAGGTTGAGGTGAGGTGCCGTAATGGTTACGTAAATCAAGCACCATTACAGTAATTACGAGATGCTGGACGATGCGAGCTGCGTGAACGGGGGTCCTGTCGTCTTGGAACAGAGCATCACCTCTGGGGAACAAATAATGTGCTATGGGATGGACTTGATGAGCCAAAATAGTCACACAATTCTTGGCAGTAACGGAACCCTGCAGAGTAACTGTGAGGTCTATGGAACACTACGATGTGTCTGTCGAGATCACCACCGAACCCCCGTCATGTTTACCTCTTGGGATGTAAACTCGGTCAGAAATTGGAAACAGTGTGATAAAAGACTCATCCGACGAAATGCCTTTTTCCCATTGTTCCAATGCCCAGATTCTGTAGCTTTGACGCCGCTTTTTCCTGTTACGCCGCGCTGAATTAGCCGAGCGGTCTGAGGCGGTGCAGTCATGGACTTTGCGGCTGGTCCCGGCGGAGGTTCGAGTCTTCCCTCGGGCATGGGTGTGTGTGTTTGTCCTTAGGATAATTTAGGATAAGTAGTGTGTAAGCTTAGGGACTGATGACCTTAGCAGTTAAGTCCCTTAAGATTTCACAGACATTTGAACATTTTTTTCCTGTTACGGGAATTTACATCACTGATGTGTGGTTCTGGAATTCCAGCTCTCCCATAAATTCCCTGCTTGTGGAGGGCCCTTCGTATTGCTTCGGTGCTGACAGGATCTGCGAGTGTGACACCCTGATCTGCAGTGACTATTGAACCATTCTGTCCTCCACTTATTTTTTGTCACAATTCTCTTCAACGGCCATTCGTTACGATCACTCAACACACAATCGCCCTCGTTATAACTTAGCGAATGATTTTTTTCTCCCTTCCATCGTATGCGGTGAAAATCTTCTCACAGTGCTTCTAGAAAACGCAAACACTATTGTTACCTTGGTTATGGAAGCATCCACCATAAGAGTACCACCAATTTGCCCAAGTTCAAATTCACTTACCTCCGACAAAGTGCATTCACGACTGCACAGAACACTCTTCTGACCACGACTGATACTTGCAACGTATTGAGAAGATTGCACAGGTGCCGCTCGTGGTCAAATACAACAGCGCAACCTGCCCGTTTGGCTGTCATTTGAATTTTTATTCAACCATGCACATCTCGCTGTGTTTCCATACTTTTGTTCAACCCATGTGTACACACTCGGTTTCGATGAATCAATGTAATAAATCATCTTGCAGTTATCAAACGCCGCAAATATGGCCAGTGCTATAGTAAAAGAAAAAAACAAAAAAAAAACAATACGCTTTCACTGTGGAGAATCTGACCATTCTCTAGTGTGCATTCTATTGTAACACAGAGTCGAAAACCTACAAGGTAGGCTTCCCTCTAGTAACGTCGGGTGAACGGGGTAGTCTGCATACTCAGGCGAAGCGAGTTCGCCAACTAGCTTCGGCTTCAGAAATGGCTAACAGCGCAGAACTAGTTTTCACACCACTCATCGTGTGAAACACGTATCACTGCACACTAGTACACAAGTCACGCTCCTAGTGTGAACTAGCAGAGCGCCATGCGAGAGTTTCTCCGGAAACGTCTTCGAGAGTGTCTTAGATAGTCTGCTCAGTCATCGTTGCTCACCCGTCCGAAGAGGGTTTTCGACAGTGCCTTCACAGAATAGCGGACTGTGTTATGCAACAGTTAGGCTCAGGACAGGACCGTCGCAGGCTAGGAACATTGTACAACCATCTCTCAAATTGAGTATTTGTGTTTCATTAACTAAATGTGAGTCTTTGTAAACAGAACTGTAGTCGTTCCAGTAGTTATACTTTGGTGACGTCATGTATCTCCAAAACATTCCATGTATGAAAATAAAGAGAGCATGCACCCAACGAATGAAAAAGTGCATGAAGCACAGAATGTTCGTGGAGCGGCAAATTCAAAGAACGGAATACGGATTCTGAACCACTAAGTAATCCGCTAACAAGCATCACGGAGTAGCTAAAAACGTAACAAATATCAGATTGTTGAAAGTCAAGCTGAAAACCTTCAGCTGTCTACTCAGGAAGAAAACTGTTACACCCGGCCTCTTTTAATAAACGTATTTCAAGCATTATATTTGAAAGGAACAGAAACCTCCGTCGAAAAGACAGTGGGGCGCAGAAAGAGGAAAAAAACTCAGATCCTTTTTTTTTTTTTTTTTCATCAGTTTACTGACTGGTTTGATGCGTCCCGCCACGAATTCCTTTCCTGTGCTAACCTCTTCATCTCAGAGTAGCACTTGCAACCTACATCCTCAATTATTTAATTATTTGCTTGACGTATCCCAATCTCTGTCTTCCTCTACAGTTTTTGCCCTCTACAGCTCCCTCTAGTACCATGGAAGTCATTCCCTCATGTCTTAGCAGATGTCCTATCATCCTGTCCCTTCTCCTTATCAGTGTTTTCCACATATTCCTTTCCTCTCCGATTCTGCGTAGAACCTCCTCATTCCTTACCTTATCAGTCTACCTAATTTTCAACATTCGTCTATAGCACCACATCTCAAATACTTCGATTCTCTTCTGTTCCGGTTTTCCCACAGTCCATGTTTCACTACCGTACAATGCTGTACTCCAGACGTACATCCTTAGAAATTTCTTCCTCAAATTAAGGCCGGTATTTGATATTAGTAGACTTCTCTTGGCCAGAAATGCCTTTTTGCCATAGCGAGTCTGCTTTTGATGTCCTCCTTGCTCCGTCCGTCATTGGTTATTTTACTGCCTAGGTAGCAGAATTCCTTAACTTCATTGACTTCGTGACCATCAATCCTGATATTGAGTTTCTCGCTGTTCTCATTTCTACTACTTCTCATTACCTTCGTCTTTCTCATATTTACTCTCAAACCATACTGTGTACTCATTAGACTGTTCATTCCGTTCAGCAGATCATTTAATTCTTCTTCATTTTCACTCAGGATAGCAATGTCATCAGCGAATCGTATCATTGATATCCTTTCACCTTGTATTTTAATTCCACTCCTGAACCTTTCTTTTATTTCCATCATTGCTTCCTCGACGTACAGATTGAAGAGTAGGGGCGAAAGGCTACAGCCTTTTCTTACACCCTTCTTAATACGAGCACTTCGTTCTTGATCGTCCACTCTTATTATTCCCTCTTGGTTGTTGTACATATTGTATATGACCCGTCTCTCCCTATAGCTTACCCCTACTTTTTTCAGGATCTCGAACAGCTTGCAATATTTTATATTGTCGAACGCTTTTTCCAGGTCGACAAATCCTATGAAAGTGTCTTGATTTTTCTTTAGCCTTGCTTCCATTATTAGCCGTAACGTCAGAATTGCCTCTCTCGTCCCTTTATTTTTCCTAAAGCCAAACTGGTCGTCACCTAGCGCATTCTCAATTTTCTTTTCCATTCTTCTGTATATTATTCTTGTAAGCAGCTTCGATGCATGAGCTGTTAAGCTGATTGTGCGATAATTCTCGCACTTGTCAGCTCTTACCGTCTTCGGAATTGCGTGGATGATGCTTTTCCGAAAGTCAGATGGTATATCTCCAGACTCATATATTCTACACACCAACGTGAATAGTCGTTTTGTTGCCACTTCCCCCAATGATTTTAGAAATTCTGATGGAATGTTGTCTATCCCTTCTGCCTTATTTGACCGTAAGTCCTCCAAAGCTCTTTTAAATTCCGATTCTAATACTGGATCCCCTATCTCTTCTAAATCGACACCTATTTCTTCTTCTATCACATCAGACAAATCTTCACCCTCATAGAGGCTTTCAATGTATTCTTTCCACCTATCTGCTCTCTCCTCTCCGGCCATCATCAGGTGAGTACACAACTAATGAAGAGCCCAGGTGCAGTCGCGGTATTTATGCCGAATCTCGTGCATGCGAAATGTACTGGCATCCTACAGCGCATGCGTCAGGTGTTGACATGCGCGGCATAGCGGAGTTGTACGTGCTGCCCTCAGTGGTTAAAGTAAAAGATCATCTAGTCATTGAGTATAGAATGACGCTATCGATTCCGCTGTGATTTTATAATTTCAAATACAGGATTCCAGTTTTTATCCAACTGAAAGCCGTTGTCACGATTTATATGATTATCGGCAAGACGCATTTCCACTGATTCTTTGATTATGGAATCCCAAAATCCGGAAACCGGAGCTAAAATTTTTGTTTCATTGTATTCCATTGAATGTCCCAAAGAAATACAGTGCTCTGCTACTGCCGATTTTGACGGTTGCCGCCGACGGGTGTATCTTTCATGTTCTGTACATCGTTCATGGACAGTTCTTGTCGTCTGGCCAATATCTGCAGAGCCACATTCACAGGCTGTTTTCTTCAGCTGTAAATCGTCTTTAACGGATCCAACCAGGGCCCGGTTCTTTGCTGGTGGACGGAAGATAACCTTGATTTTTATTTTCTTCAGTAATCGGCCTATTTTCGACGACACATTCCCGGCGTATGGAAGGAACGCAGTTGATTTGTAGTTGTCTTCATCGTGCTCAGTGCGTTGCTTCTTGTTATGACAGTTGCGCATGGCCTTCCTTATTTGGCGTGAAGTGTAGCCATTCTCTTTAAAAACCTTCTCCAAGTGTTTTAATTCTGCATGGAGGTTTTCATCATCCGATATTACAGGTGCTCGATGTAGTTAGGTACTGAGAACACGGGCTATTTGAGCTGGGTGATGGCAGCTTGGCGCCTGGAGATACAGATCTGTGTGAGTCGGTTTCCTGTACACAGAATGTCCTAATGACCCATCATTTTTACGGCGTACTAACATGTCTAGAAATGTTGAAGTGCCATCTTTTTCAATCTCCATCCTGAATTTGATATTCTCATGTAATGAGTTTAAGTGACGAAGGAATTTCTCCAGTTCCTGTCTGCCATGAGGCCATACAACAAAAGTATCATCTACGTACTGCCAGAAGACCGTAGGCTTTAAAACAGCAGATTCAAGTGCTTTTTTCCTCAAAGTCCTCAAAAAAAATGGTTCGAATGGCTCTGAGCACTATGGGACTTAACAGCTGTGGTCATCAGTCCCCTAGAACTTAGAACTACTTAAACCTAACTAACCTAAGGACATCACACACATCCATGCCCGAGGCAGGATTCGAACCTGCGACCGCAGTAGTCGCGCGGTTCCGGACTGAGCGCCTAGAACCGCTAGACCACCGCGGCCGACCCTCAAAGTCCTCCATAAAGAGATTAGCTACCACAGGGGACAAAGGGCTCCCCATGGCGACGCCGTCTGTTTTTTCAAAGAATTCGTCATTGAATAAAAAGTACGTTGAGGAGAGTATATGTTCAAAAAAGGCCGTCATTTCTGCACTGAATAAGTTATCAAAAAGATGTAACGATTCCATTAAAGGCACTTTGGTAAAAAGTGAGACCACATCGAAGCTAACTAATAAATCCGAGCTGCTAAGCTTAACTTCCTTCAAGCGACTGACAAAATCCTCGGAATTACGTACATGGTGGCATACGCCGGGAATGTGTCGTCGAAAATAGGCCAATTACTGAAGAAAATTAAAATCAAGGTTATCTTCCGTCCACCAGCAAAGAACCGGGCCCTGGTTGGATCCGTTAAAGACGATTTACAACTGAAGAAAACAGGCGTCTACAAAATTTCCTGTGAATGTGGCTCTGCATAAATTGGTCGGACGCAAGAACTGTCCATGAATGATGTACAGAACATGAAAGATACACCCGTCTGCGGCAACCGTCAAAATCGGCAGTAGCAGAGCACTGTATTTCTTTGGGACATTCAATAGAATGCAATGAAACAAAAATTTTAGCTCCGGTTTCCGGATATTGGGGTTCCGTAATCAAAGAATCAGTGGAAATACGTCTTGCCAATAATCTTATAAATCGTGACAACGGCTTTCAGCTGGATAAAAACTGGAATCCTGTTATTAAATTATAAAATCACAGCGGAATCGACAGCGTCATTCTATACTCAATGACTAGATGATCTTTTACTTTCACCACTGAGGACAGCACGTACAACTCGGCTATGCCACGCATGTCAACACGATGACGCATGCGCTGTAGGATGCCAGTACATTTCGCATGCACGAGATTCGGCATAAATACCGCGACTGCACCTGGGCTCTTCATTAGTTGTGTACTCACCTGATGATGGCCGGACGTCTCTGGGACGAAATATCTTGGCAGAATGTCGACGGGATCCGGCTGCATACCCGGAAATTATTAGAAGAATATAAAGGATAATTAGAACAGTAGAGAGAAACAGTGTTTATCGAAGTGTCTAAGAAGACATGAAACGAAGGACGAATCAGCATGGTTATCTCTAGATAAGGAAGACTTAACGAGGGCCATACCGTAAAATCAGGACGAATTGAATGTGTAACGATTGCAGCGTGTGACAGCATGAAACAAGTTATAGTAGGGGCGTGTGATAGCATGCTACAGGAACTAGAGGAAGACGTGTTGATAAAAATCCTATGTCAAGTTCGCAAATTTTCCTTGCCGTTTTCCAGTATCGGCTCGTTACCGAACCATCTTCAGATCTAAAAAAGAAAGAAAAATTGCCTATAAAAAGTGAACAACAGAAAATACATTCAACACTTGAATTTCCTTTATCAGTACATACTAATCTAAAATGTTGTTCAGTGTGTAATATTCATAACACACTGTCGCATTTTTTAAAGCTAAGTAGCTGTAGTTAAACAAAAAGTCCTACACTCAATAAAATTTTTCTGGATTTGTGATCGCATTGCCAATATATATAAAACTACCAACGTTTCGGTCCCTGTTGCAAGCGACCTTCTTTAGGGTGTTCTTGTTTACTGCTAAATGAGGAAACTTTGTTTCTTATATACCTGCAGACACGGCTGTTATCTAATTCTGATAAGCTGTTAAGGATGAAGGAGAGCGATGTTAGAAGTCTTTATTGGTGTTTTTATTATTACTTTCCACTGGTGGACACCAATAAAGACTTCTAACGTCCCTCCACTTCATCCTTAACAGCCTATCAGAATTAGATAACAGCCATATCTGCAGGTATATAAGAAACAAAGTTTTCTCATTCAGAACAGCCTGAAGAAGGTCGCTTGCAACAAGGACAGAAACGTCGGTAGTATATATATATATATATATATATATATATATATTGAAACACGTATGTAACATAGCAGCGATGGCGAGGCATTGTAGCATCTGTGACCAGAGAGTATGCGCTTGACCGCGCGAGTGTTGCGAGCGGTTCTCAGTCTGTCAGTCAGTCGTTGCGAGTCTGTAGCTCTGTCTAGTTGAGGGCAGTACTCTGTCGGTAGTCGTCGCGAGTCTGTAGCTCTGTCTAGTTGAGGGCAGTACTCTGTCGGTAGTCGTCGCGAGCAGTAGCTCTGTTCAGTTGCGGGCAGTCAGTCAGTAGTAGTCGTGCAGTGCAGTACGCTAATAGTCGTCATGCAGAGCGGTCGGTCAGTAGTAGCAGCCCAGTGCGGTTGTGTGATGCAGGCGGTCGGCAACACTGGTCAAGATGCTGAATGAGGTATACTGTTAATTAATATAATCATTAGATAATGTAAAAATTTATTTATTGTAATTATTCTCCAACAAGTGCCCCAATAATAATTTTTATTTCAAAAGCATTTTTTTCAAAAAATTTTATTTTTTATGGAACTAAAGATTTCGTTGCACTTCCCATTTCATTCCACTTCTTTTAAAGAAAATTTTCAGTAAAATCACAGAAAAAAGGAATATTATCATTTGCAACGCAGTTCCTCCAAGCCGTGCGGAAAGATAAGAGCAGAAATTTGACATCCAGTTATTCTGAGGTAAGACTTTAATTCTGATTGTTTTGCACAGGGCCAAAGACCGATATTTCGGTTTAATTGAATTTTCTTATCACTGAATGGACTTTAATTTTTCGTGAGGAATTTATATTTGAGTCAGATTGCGAATTTCACATTTTTGTTGCCATTGTCAGTACATTTCATTGTGGGCAGGTTACGCTTAGAGCAATGTCCATTAGCATTTCTAATTAGTATCGTCATTTCTTTTAAATTACGGTGGGGAGGTTACACTTGGCGACCCTGCCAGGATCGTATTTCATTGAGAGTCTTTTGAGCAACAGTCAGATATGTGCTCTTATTTCCTTAGATATAATTAGGATTTGGCGCAACACTTTTACTAATCTTGTGACTTTCCTTCTACAGGTCAACGGCAATTTGTTGCTTTGTTGTATTTGTGTGTTGATTTTGCATTGTGTTTATTTATTTTGTGAAAAATTTTGACTATTGTAAAAATGCCGCGAAAGACTGTGAATAGTGTATCGCGAGGTATTATGAATGAAATTACCAACTCAAACAACTTTACCGATAGGACATGTGACACGCAGTGTAATGATGACAATTCTGCGTTCACTAACAATCAGTGCATTCCAACCACTAGTGATGACTTTTACCCTGATAATGAACAAACGAACTCAATTGTCTCGTCTGTTAATTGGACGACAATTGATGACGCAGAACGCTCTATTGTAATGAGCGCTGCCGAGCTTAACACACCCGATTTGGAAAATTCAAGTAACGTACAGACAAATTTGTCTAGTGAAAATGAACAGTGTACTGAAAGTAGGATGGATTTATTTAATTCCGAAATAATGTCTGACAGTGTACATCCGACTGACAAACTTTTTTCTAAATCTCAGAATAACCAAATGGTTACAGTAAGCGAGAAAGTTCCAGATCCACTATTGAACAGCACAGAGAATAGAAATGCTAATATTGAATCGGATCTAATTATGGCATTTTTGCGGCAAAATTTCAAACAGTTTAATGAAAAATTTAATAAAAATGACGAAAATCTCAAACAACAATTTAGTGAACAGAATAAAAAATTAGACAAACAAAGTGAAGATTTTAAACAACTCAGTGAACAGGTCAAACAACAGAACGAGAAACTTGACAATAATGACGAAAATCTCAAACAACTTAGTGAACAGGTCAGACAACAGAATGAAAAATTAGACGACAATTCCAGACAGCTTAGTGAACAAATAAGAGCCGTTGCCGCGCAGTGCCATGACACTAAGGAACAGTTGCGCGTGGAAATTGAGGCTTGTTCACGAAAAAATAGCGAAGAAATAAAGTCTGTTGCGCAAGAATTAAGGGAAATGCAGACAGCCGCAACAGAAACACTCAGAGACGAAATTAGCGAAGTCGCTAAACAATGCTCTGAAAAAGCTACACAATTACGGGACGAGTTTAAAGCAATAACGGTAGAACTTTCGCGCACAATGGACGCAAAGATAGACGCGAAATTCGAACAGCAGAACACTCAGATTAACGAGCGCTTTAATCAGCACATACAGAACAGTGATACGCGTTTCCGCAAATTTATTCAAGATCAAAATAAAGTCAAACGTCAGGTTATGGAAACAATCACTGCACAAAGACAAGAGGACAAACGTAAAATGTTCGCGAAAGCGAAGACGTATGTAGACAATAATATTACTACAGTGTCCGGCAAAATTAATACCATAGAACAGTTGAACGCGGAATTACGGGATGAAATTTCTGATCTTAAATCAAAAACAGATACACACACAGTAAATATTCAAACAGTGACAGACAGATTCGAACAATTAGATCTAACTCAGGATTGCGATGTCATCAAAGCTGATGTTAAAAAACTGAGCGAAACTACGCGTAAGTTGCAAAAACAGATTAATGCGTCTGATTCTAAAACCGATGATCAGGTTAAAATACTGACTGAAAAATGTGATGAATTGGCCAGTCGTATTGATGTTATCGAAAATACTAATGACAATAAATCAGACGATACTGCGCCGGTTTCATTTAACCAAACACCTGAATTTCAAAATTTACAGCAGACAATTAATGAGATCGATTCATCTCACAATACGTTACGTAGGAAGTTGTCAAATTTGCAACAAGAAGTAACAGAGATGAAAAACATTTCAGTTAATAACATACCGCAACAGACGCCACTTTATGAACATGTGTCAGACTCACGCAGCGCGTATAATTTGGGTAATCTACAGAGAGTACGGGACTTAGATTCTGATCAACCACAGTTCAATAGATTCTCTTACGATCCTGAACCTGTTCCATCACACAGAGATGATAATTTCGACTACAAACATTTTCTGTCAGTGAGAAAGTTTAAAGTTTTTAAAAACGATAGAACGCAGATTCACCCACTGGATTGGATTCAACAATTTAGCTTTGCTCTTCCACCGAATTGGCCTGTAACACACAAACTTGAATTTATTTGCAGTTTTTTGGAAGGCGAACCGGCAACTCGTATGAGACCGATCGCGAGGCAATGCTATTCAGTAGAGGAATTTCAGAATGCTTTTCTGTCAGCGTACTGGTCGAAGACGACACAGCGCGGAATTAAAGACCAACTAATTAGTTTGCCAAACTATGAAAACTCAAATTTTACCAGTGTAACGCAATTTTTTGAGCACATGGTACAACAAAACCAGTACCTAAGTGAACCGTACAGTGAATCCGCACTTATACAACTATGCATCTCTAAATTACCACGGTCATTACGAGTGTCACTTCTAACGGGCCAGCAAAAAGAAAATATTTCAGCGTTCAGAGATCTTTTACAGCTCTTGGAAGTACAGCAATCTGATTATTCTTTTGTAAACAAAAACTTTTCTTATAATAACCAAGGTCAACAAAAGTACAGCAATTATGATCAGACACGTAATGTCAATAGGAAAGATAACAGACGCTTTAGGAACGGCAACTACCAAAATTCTAATAACAGCCAAAATTTTAATTATCAATATCGTCAAAATTTTCAGCAACAGGAACCACACTTTAGTAACAATAGAGGTGTTTCACAACAACAACATCAAAACCAGCCGGTTAGCATACCTAACCAACAATGGAATACACAAGGTCAACCAGGCTTTAATGTTTCGCCGCGTGGACGTATAGTCCCTGGTCCAACAAATAGTAACGCACGGGAGCAGAGAAACAACTATGTACAAAGAAGACAGTATTTCAATTCCCATCGCAATACACCGTATAGGAATGACTATTACGACAGACGTAAAAACGATGAGCACAATTACCAGCGTACATATAATAACAGTCGGTCCCACCAACAGCAAAATCATACGCAAGAACATATTCTCATGAATGAACCCGACAGTAGGTACCATCCAGAGCGTAACACGTCTGGAAGAAGTAATAGGACAGTTCAAATAGTAGAAATGCCACAGAACCCTCCTAATAATAATAACACGTCAGATAGAATCTGACTAGATAATGTACGGGACGCATCTTCCAATAATACAAGCACTACCTTAGACACGCAAAATGTTGTTCACGAAAATGTAATTACTTTTGACGACATCAGAGACACTCTTTTACAGGAAAGACCAGTTATTCAGAAAACCATTTCACATCCTGTTATCGAAATTAAAATTGGTTCATCGAAATTCTCAGCAGTAATTGATTCCGGATCACCAATATCAGTAATAAATGAGGAGACTTTTAATGAGTGCAACAAAGAGAATACCTATCCGACATTACCTTTAGGCAAAACAAAAGTGAAAGGAGCAGTATCGAGTAAAGGTGTAGACGTTAAATTACAGACGCATTTATCATTTTGTATTGGAGGTCATACTTTCCACTCTAATTTTTGGATTGTTCCTTTATTGACAACAGACATTATTTTAGGCACGAATTTTCTGGTACAACACGACGCAGTTATCGATTTTCAGAATTCTTATTTAATGTTAAAGGATGAAAATGTACAATTGGCTTTAGAATTTCAGCACTCTTTATCTGCGGAAGAACAAACAATTAACCGCACAGAGGTCATTTCCGCAACACGTAACATAGACTGTAATCCCACATTGTTCACGGATACGTACGTATACAACTATAATACTCCAGACGAAGCCGACTACGACGTAATGCAAATGATTTCCGATAAAGTTAGACAAAGCAGTGCAACTACAGACGACGAACGAACGAAGTTACACAAGATTCTTTTACAGCAAGCTCCAGTTTTTGACAACGTTCCTGGTACTATGTCCGGATTTATGTATGAATTTCAAGTCAAACAGCACGATACATTTAAAGCAAAGCATTATCCCATTCCATATATTCACAGAGAACAAGTTAAAAAAGAATTGCAGGATATGCTTGATCAGGGAATTATTGAACCAGCAGTTAGTCCGTACATAAACCCGCTGCATATTGTTAAGAAAAAAGATGGCTCACTTCGCCTTGTACTTGATTCACGTCACATTAATGACATTATTATTAACGAAACAGATCGACCACAGACACTAGAGGAACTTTTACAGAAATTTCACGGTACAGCTGTTTATTCTACACTAGATTTGAAATCGGGATTTTGGCAAATTCAACTTCATCCGAATTGCAGAAAATACACAGCATTTCTTTGTTTCGGCGACTGTTATCAATTTTGCAAATTACCGTTCGGCTTAACTATTTCTTCTGCAGCTTTTATTCGCGGTTTGAACACAATACTTCCGACAGAACTTAAAGACAGAATTACGACGTACGTAGACGACATTCTTATCGCAGAAGCTAATTGGTCTGAACACAATCTGATTCTTGAACAACTGTTACAAACTTTTCATGCACAAGGAATTACTGTTAATCTTAGTAAATCGCACTTTGGCAAAACTTCTATAAAATTTCTTGGACACGTAATTTCAGCAGAAGGCATTGCACCTGATCCGGAAAAACTTCAAGCTCTACGTGACATTAGTGTTCCTACGACGAAGAAGCAATTACGCAGTTTTTTGGGCTTAATTAACTTTTTTCGTAAATTTATTCATCACTCTGCTTTAGACACACCCAGATTATGTCAATTAACAGGTAAAAACACTATTTGGTCTTGGGATAAGCAAGCACACTCTGAATTCATGAACCTGAAACATGCTTTGTTGAATGCTCCACTTTTATCGCACCCAGATCTTACTAGAAATTTTTCCATTGCCACCGACAGTTCCAACAGCGCTTTAGGCGTACACATTTTCCAGGAAATTGAAGAAGATGGTTCTACAGTAATTAAAAACATCGCATTTGCAAGTCGCATTTTGTCACCTGCTGAGCGAAATTATTCTGTTACAGAACTTGAAACATTATGTGTTGTATGGGCTTTTATGAGATTTAGGCACTTTCTTTATGGCAGACATACCACAGTTTACACAGATCACAGAGCGATACAATTTTTACTTTCGGCCAAATTCACGCACGACAGATTAAGCAGATGGAAACTATATTTACAGGAATTTAATTTTACTATAGTTCACATTCCCGGTACGCAAAATGTTATAGCAGACGCACTATCGCGTTCTCTCGGCAACAATCAGCAAGACGTAGCAACCAACTTCTGCAAAACAAATTTCAGTGTCATGTACATTCAGCAAGTTGCTTTTGAAAATTTTATTTCATCGTCATTACAGGACATAGCACAAGAGCAAAATAAAGACAATGTGTGGAAAGAAATTAAACACCTTTGGCACGATAGGAATAATGTTACGATTAGAAACCACTACACTGTACGCAATGACATTCTGTTTCGCCGCTCTCATCCTGACAGCAACAATTGGTTATTATGCATTCCTGACGAACTGGTTAACAAATTAATCTGGTACACTCATTTAAGTTACGCACATTACGGAGCACGAAAATGTTTTCTTATACTGAGACAGAACTCTTATTTTACTAACATGGAGAAACGTATACGACGAGTTTTAGCGTCTTGTAAAATTTGCCAGAAAGCTAAATCTGACACCACTTTACATATTCCTCCTTTATATCCCATTATACCTGTTAAATTAAGACACATGGCCGCAGTAGATATTTTTGGTCCGATTCCGAGAACTAACAGAGGTTTTTGCTACATTTTTGTCGCTGTTGAGCTCACTTCAAAATTTGTTACTTTCACTCCATTACGCAAAGCTACTGCTAAAACTGTTTCGAAAGCATTTGTAAAACATTTTCTATCTCATGTAGGGCATGTAATGAAAGTAATTTCTGACAATGGATCTCAATTTCGTAGTAGCGTATGGACACGCATGTTACGAGCCAGAAACATTTCTCCGATCTATATATCCAAGTACCACGCTTCTTCGAACCCCTGTGAAAGATTAATGAAAGAAATTGGTAAGCTGTGCCGAATATACTGCCACAAAAGACATATTGATTGGGATACATACATACTTTCATTCCAAGATGTAATTAATTCCATACCAAATGAATCCACTATGCTATCTCCGTCTGTTATACTGAAAAACGTTGAACCACCAAACAAAATTAAAGAATTTGTAAAATTCCCCAAAAGTCGTCGCCTACGACACCATGAAATAATTGACATTGCGCTGAACAACATCAAACGTGCCGCAGAGCGCCGGAGAAGACAGCAAAAACAGGTTTGTAGACGCCGAGACTTTCACGTTGGACAGAAGATATTAGTACGTACACACTATTTATCCAGCAAAATAAAAGGTAAGTGCAGTAAATTTGAACTTCTATACGCAGGTCCATATCGGATTCGCAGCATCCCTCACCCCAATGTTGTACACGTCGAAACTTTGAGAACCAGAAAATCGAAAGGGAATCACCATATCTCAAACATTAAACCGTTTATTGAATGAAGAGACTTTATGATTCAACACACTATGATGTCATTTATTAATGCAATTATTTCACTTGACTAATTACTGATGATTATCGCATTTTTTCTTGGCAAGTGCCCGGCAAGGTAAGGTTAGCAGGTCGCTTTTCTTGTCGTTACACATCAGACCGTGCACATTTTCCACTTTTTTTTGTGTATATGATTGTATTCCAGTTTTGTTTATATGCACTGTGAAATAGTTAAATAGTTAAGATATAACACACACCAGTTGACTTTGACATTTTTTTTTTTTTTTTTGCCTTATGACATCTCAACATCGTGACTGTTTTACATTTTTTGCTGCTGCATTGTGATATTCTCTGTACATTTTTAGCTTTGAACACTGTCAATGTCTTTGACATATTACGTTTTCTGTCATGTTATGCTGTATGGTTAATTATGTCACCATAAACCAGTCATTATTTAGTGGGTATAGGATTTAAATGCAAGACATTAATCTTAGTTCATGAATTTCAGAAAGAAATGATTTGTGTAAGAAATAAATTCAACAGAAATGGGAATTTCACCTACGGAATAAACGAAAGAAGATGCAATAACTTTATGGGGAAGAGTAAATGGATCAGGATTAACAAGCATTAACAAGAATATACTATACTCATCGTAGAATAGCAGTCTTAACTAATTTTTCTTTCAGAATACAAGGTAATTGATGCAGGCTGTCAGACTGAACTACACATCTTAGTTTTAGTGATGAAATATGCTAGAGATAAGGAATAGTTGTATAATGAGTAATGAAGTGATTTTTTGCAGATGATAATGAATACTGATGAATAATGATGAAGGATATGGTATTATGAATAATGAAGTTTTTCTTTACAGGTGATGATAATAATGAAGTTATGATAATGTGGATAATGAAGTGATTGATAATGAAGTTTTTTCTTTACAGATGAGGATAATGTTGAAGTTATGTATTTAGGCTATGTAGTTGTTTAAGTATTTGTTGCAGTTTGTTTTGACAGCAGGTGTTATATTGCATAGTAGGATGACGGAAAGTTTTGGAAAGGACAGCTATGGAACACAATTTATACACATTTCACTACCTGTTAATTCGAATTTCACTACTTTTCAGCATAGTGTGCGTTTCTTCTTTCAGGTCAATAATCCGTTTTTGTATTTTTTCCAGGAGAAGCTTTTCATGATACTTACTAAACCTGTTAGTTATTATACCTGTTCTAGTACTTGCATTTTTATTTTTTACCCATTTGTGTTTATCACTTATAAATGTGATCCCATATACTGCCTTGTTACATAACCTTGCTACAGCTGACTCATGACGAATGACGTTACCTATCCTCATTTGCAGCAATAGGTCAAAAACAAATAGTGTTATGCCTCAGCAATTAATTAACGATCCCAACGCAATGCATTGCTAACAAAAAAAAAAATGTATTACCAGTCCCAAGTAGTGATACCAGTTTGAGAAAATTCTGAATAATACTGATTAGCTCTGAATAGTATGTCACTTGAGTAATGACCTCTTAATGAGAAAGTATATATTTAAAATAATGCTTTGTCACTAGCTAATAATTGCCACTGTTTATTGTAATGAGACTACTTATAATGCGCATGATTATTAATGCTATGACTGTAATTAACTGATTTTTAATAATGACTTTGTAATGATCTCAATACTACTGAAGGAGAAACACTGTTTATTGTAATGGGACTACTTATAATGCCCATGATTATTAAGACTATGACTGTAATTAACTGATTTTAATATTGACTTTGTAATGATCTGAGTAATACTGAATGATGAACTATGTTTAGTTCTATTTAATACTTGCTGGCCACTGAGTGCCAATAATTAATGTCACTCCACGAATTGTTATTAATTATGCCATTAATTAGCTCTTGTTTTCAATGTTCATACTTTGTTATTGGAAAGGAATGTGACTGTTTAATAATGCTTTATAATTAGGAAAAGACTAATGATTCTTACTATTGGAATGACACATGATTAATTAACGACAAATGATTAATTAACTGTAATTAGACAAATGATTAATTAACGACAAATGATTAATTAACTGTAATTAGGAAAAGGCTAATGATTATTATTGGAATGACAAAGGATTAATTAACTGTAATTAGGAGAAGGTTAATGATTCTTAATTATACTCTGTAACTGAAAAGAATGCGATTATTTCATAATGCTTTGTAACTAGGAAAAGAAGATTACTGATTCTATGTAAAACAATTAATGAACATTTTTCTGTAATACTACATACATGGTACAGAAATGTTCAATAACTGGGCTATGAATGCCACAAACTGCTAATTAAGTCTGTAATTGTCAATATTATGTGACTTGATGTCCTTCACCTCATAAGCTGACTACCCTAAATTACTGCAATGTCCATTTGTCCTGTTTATCCTAGTGATCATGGAGCACTATATTTGGTTTTTGCACTAATTCTACGTTGGTGTGCCTTGTAAGAGCGTGGTGTTGACACGACATGCTGTCCACCACCGTGAGCAATGAAGACGTTATTATGGTCCCACTGTTTGGTGTACCTAATGTACTGCCAAAATGAAAACATGGAACATTACTACGACAGTTCAGTGTCTTGGCTACACTGATAAATTCTGATGGGAAAAGAACTTCAAGTTGTGTCATTTGGTGTTGTACTTCTGTGGAAAGATATGGACTTTCAGAACAGCTGTGTGCAATCTAAAGTGCTACAACCATGATGCAATCCTTCCCTTTCCTATCCTGATTCTTGTCACATAAAGAAAAAAAAAAAAAATTTTCAGTAACATCATTTATGTTCATAGGTTATACATTTTTTCGATTTGTTGAACTCCAGTGCGAGTACACTTATGGCACTGGTCGACATGATTTTTTTTTTGCCATTATGTTTATTTGTTGTGAAAATGCTAAAGACATTTCTTCAGTGCGTGTGCACTTTGGACATGATTTTTTGCCATTATGTTTATTTATTGCGAAAATGCTAAAGACATTTTTCGATTTGTTCTGAAGTACAGTATATGTACACTCTTGTCTTTTATATTGTATATACATTTTTTTATTTTCTGAACTACAGTGCATGTGCACTCATGTCGCTTGTCAACATAATATTTTGCCAGTCTGTTTATTTGTTCTGAATATGCTAAAGAATTTTTTTCAGTGCCTGTGCACTTTGTTATCTGTCAAATACTTTGTATATACATTTTTCTGATTTGCTACTATGTTTTGTACTCACATTTTGTCTTTGTCTGATATATTTTGTACTTAGTGCGTGTGCACGACGTTTAAATATTCTGTAAGTTGAAGAATTTTGTTAATTAAAGAAAAATTTTGCCGCGCTTGGCAAGTCCAAATGACTCACCATCGCTGCCAAATTTTTGCCCCCCCCAGTGGAGGGTTATGAAACACGTATGTAACATAGCAGCGATGGCGAGGCATTGTAGCATCTGTGACCAGAGAGTATGCGCTTGACCGCGCGAGTGTTGCGAGCGGTTCTCAGTCTGTCAGTCAGTCGTTGCGAGTCTGTAGCTCTGTCTAGTTGAGGGCAGTACTCTGTCGGTAGTCGTCGCGAGTCTGTAGCTCTGTCTAGTTGAGGGCAGTACTCTGTCGGTAGTCGTCGCGAGCAGTAGCTCTGTTCAGTTGCGGGCAGTCAGTCAGTAGTAGTCGTGCAGTGCAGTACGCTAATAGTCGTCATGCAGAGCGGACGGTCAGTAGTAGCAGCCCAGTGCGGTTGTGTGATGCAGGCGGTCGGCAACACTGGTCAAGATGCTGAATGAGGTATACTGTTAATTAATATAATCATTAGATAATGTAAAAATTTATTTATTGTAATTATTCTCCAACAAGTGCCCCAATAATAATTTTTATTTCAAAAGCATTTTTTTCAAAAAATTTTATTTTTTATGGAACTAAAGATTTCGTTGCATTTCCCATTTCATTCCACTTCTTTTAAAGAAAATTTTCAGTAAAATCACAGAAAAAAGGAATATTATCATTTGCAATGCAGTTCCTCCAAGCCGTGCGGAAAGATAAGAGCAGAAATTTGACATCCAGTTATTCTGAGGTAAGACTTTAATTCTGATTGTTTTGCACAGGGCCAAAGACCGATATTTCGGTTTAATTGAATTTTCTTATCACTGAATGGACTTTAATTTTTCGTGAGGAATTTATATTTGAGTCAGATTGCGAATTTCACATTTTTGTTGCCATTGTCAGTACATTTCATTGTGGGCAGGTTACGCTTAGCGCAATGTCCATTAGCATCCCTAAATAATATTGTCAATTCTTTTAAATTACGGTGGGGAGGTTACAATATATACTACCGACGTTTCTGTCCCTGTTGCAAGCGACCTTCTTGACAATGCGGCCACAAACCCAGAAAAATTTTATTGAATGTGAGAATGAACGCGGAAGCCTACCTTTATATAAAAAAGTCCTATAGGCATAACGGGAAAACATTAAAACATGACACAATAAAAAAATGGAAAAATATACAATGAGGAATATGCAGTACCTTACCTAAAGTGAAAATATTGGTTGGTTATGTAAACCGACAATGTTAATCACCAATCAAATGTTGTTGCAGTGTCTGTTTTGCCACATCTATGTACACACTATGGACAGCAACGATGTTGCTTCGCCCGTGAGTGTATACAAACATCATTTCTAACATGTATTTCAGGATCAAGGAAGTGTCAGTGTTACAGCTGTCAGCCAACTGGCTGAGGTGTAGCGTCATAGATAACCGAAAACTCTGTCCGCCAGATAGCACTACCGTCCGGCTAATTTAATATGGACGTGACTCTCATAAGACAAAGGACGTCAACATAACAAAACTCTTTTATAAATTTACGCTATGTAACTGTGAGAAATTATATTCGTGTCAGTGCATTCATAGCAAAGAAACACCGAATGTTACCTACTAACCAAAAAACATGAATCTGAAATATTGAATATTAGGACGAAACAATACCATAACCCGAGGCCTAGACGCCAGATGCAAGTAGCTCAATCAGTGACTACGATAACCAACCGGTATACTGTGGCTAACCAAGAGTATTACAGTTGAGCCATTAAGTGTTACAGAAGATAGAATATAATCGCGAAGGACAAGAATTTTATCAAAGTGATCTTACACTTAGGTATTTGTCAAGATACAATACTCCACTGACTTATGAACAGTATTCCAATTTATTATGTAATATGTTCGTGAAGTCAATCATATACGAAGACCGATTATATTCTATCTTCTGTAACACTTAAAAGCCCAGTTTTACTACTCTTTGTGAGCCACATTTATACAGGATGGTTATATAAGCCATTGATTGAGCTGGTTGCGCCTGACACCTAGACCTCGGGTCACGATATTATTTCCTCATAATATTTGGTATTACGAATTTGTGTTTTTTGGTTTGTAGTATTGTTCTATTTTTTGTATTTAAAATAATGTCCTGTCTCCAGTCGTAATTCCCTGACTTTCAGTTCTTCCTGTCTTTTTCTATTATTTAACGAACAGGTAATGCTCAGTGTTGATTTACTACAAATGTACTGATATCAATAAAATTTCTCACATTAACATAATGTAAATTTACAAAAAAAAATTCTTTATATTAACGTCCTTTGTATTATTACAGTCACATCGGTATTAAATTAGTTGTAAGGTAGCGCTATCTGGCGGGCAGAGTTTTCGTTCAGCCGTAACGCTACACTTTGGCCAGCTGGCTGACAGCTGTCACGTAGACACTTCCTTGTCCCTGACATGAGTGTGATATCCTGTTTACATCCACTTATGGGCGATGCAACTGTCATTGCTATCGATTGTTTGTACCTACGAATAGCTGAATAGGCACTGTAATAACATCTGATCAGTGATTAACGTTGTCACTTTCACTTTAGGTAAGGTAGTACCCATTACTCATCATACATTTTTGCATTTTTATTGTCTCACGTTTTAATATTTTCCCATTATGCCTATAGAATTTCTTTAAACTGGGGTGCCTTAGCTCTAAGAACTACGACGATGTGTAATGAGTGTCACACAATGAACAACGTTTTAGACAGTAGGTATTGCGTAATGGTAATTCAAGTACTGAATGTATTTTGTTATTGTTCACTTTTTATACGCAATTTTCCGTATTTCTAGATATGAAGATGAATTGGTATGAGCCGAAACCGGTAATCAGGCAACAAAATTTGCGATCTTGAGATAGGGTTTTTATCCACACATGTTTTAAAATCAGAATATCGCATAGCTCTCCCTACACCCACCCACTGACAATGTCACAGAATAACACAATAAGGAAGAGTATGAAAACACGCAGACTCTAGGAAAACTTCTAGATACAACAGCAATTACGAAGAGAATATAAACAGCAAGGGACACGACATGAGAAATGCAAGAAGTTTCTGGTGGGACCCTTAGCATGTTTACTAAACGTGTGAAAACGCAATGAGAGTACCTAAACTACATGCGTTAACCCTAGCAATTAGATACCTGGTCAGGCGGATTCGCACAAAAGGCAGTACCATAAATTTTCCACTCATGGAGGATGTTGATCACATTCATCCCAATGTCAACAACTTGCCTAAAAACACACAAGAGCTACAGTCCCGTCTTGACATCGTCTTTAAGACGGGGCAGAGGGAAATGTAGCATCTCGACCTTATTAACGACGAATCGCAACGACCACTATTCTTAGCTACGCCGATTTGTCCACCATCCTCATCAGTCATTTGTAATACACCCTTTCTCAGTTTATTTACACACATCAAAAAATGTTTTTTATCACCTCGGTTTTCAAAGTTCCGGAACCTGTACAGAAAATTGGAGTGGAGATCAACATAAACATCGTTTCCGTCCTTTTTATTGCTCATGAAAACCACACGCTGCATGTTTTACCACCACACAGCGAGACCTTCAGACGTGGTAGTCCATATTGCTGTATTGCTGTACACACCGGTACCTCTGATACCCAGTATCACGTCCTCTTGCATTGATGCATGCCTGTATTCGTCGTGCAATACTATCCATAAGTTCATCAGGGCACTGTTGGTCCAGATTGTCCCACTCCTCAACGGCCATTCGGCGTAGATCCCTCAGAGTGGTTGGTGGGTCACGTCGTCCATAAACAGCCCTTTTCAACCTATCCCAGGCATGTTCAATAGGGTTCATGTCCGGAGGACATGCTGGCCACTCTAGTCGAGCGATGTCGTTATCCTGAAGGAATCATTCACAAGATGTGCACGATAGGAGTGCGAATTATCGTCCATGAAGACAAATGCCTCGCCAGTATCCTACCGATATGGTGGCACTACCGGTCGGAGGATGGCATTCACGTATCGTACAGCCGTTACGGCGCCTTCCATGACCGCCAACGGCGTACATCGACCCCACATGAAACCACCCCAAAACAGCAAGGAACCTCCACCTTGCTGCACTCTCTCGGCAGTATGTCTAAGGAGTCCATCTTGACCGGGTTCCTCCAAACACGTCTCCGATGATTGTCTGGTTGAAGTCATATGCGACACTCATAGGTGAAGAGAATGTGATGTCAATCGTGAGGGGTCCATTCGGCATGTTGTTGGGCCCGTCTGCGTCGCGCTCCAAGGTGTCGTGGCTGCAAAGATGGACCTCGCCATGGACGTCGGGAGTGAATTTGCACATCACGCAGACCATTGGGCACAGTTTGAGTCGTAACACGACGTCCTGAGGCTGCACGAAAAGCATTATTCAACATGGTGTCGTTGCTATCAGGGTTCCTCCGAGCCATAATCCGTAGGTAGCGGTCATCCACCTTGGTAGTAGCCCTTGGGCGGCCTGAACACGGCATGTTATAGACAGTTCCTGTCTCTCTGTATCTCCTCCATGTCCGAACAACATCACTTCGGTTCACTCCGAGACGCCTGTACACTTCCCTTGTTGAGAGCCCTTCCTGGCATAAAGTAGCAATGCGGACTGCGGTATTGACTGTTTATGCATGTATGAATTGCAGACAACACGAGCCGTATACCTGCTTTCTGGTGGAATGACTGGAACTGATAGGCCATCGGATCCCCTCCGTCCAATAGGCGCTGCCCATGCATGGTTCTTTACATCCTAAGGCGGGTTTAGGGACATATCTGATACAATATCCACAGTCAACGTCTGTCTTCAGTAGTTCTGGGAATCGGGATGATGCAAAAAATCAAAAAAATGTGTACATTACTCACCTCCAACAACATTTCAAAAGATCAATACCACTGGAAGAATAGATCACAATTCTAAAGGCAATGGAAGATTTAAAAAATGATTAAAATCGGCCAGATAAATGCGATGCGCAGAATCCTAGTGATGCAAGACCTCGGGAAAATGTTAGAGTAGAAGGGCCTACACGTATAGTGTATGCAGGAGACATTGCATACCAGATGTGGCACAGCTCAGAACATTTGGTCATCATCCAGCGGCAGTCGTTGTTATGCTTGGTAAGAACATAACACTGACAGCGGTACGTCAACCGTGCACTGAATATATGTTGGAGATATAAATGATGACTGCCTTAAGGAACTTAAGATAACTACACGACCGGCGATTAAAATTGCTACACCAAGAAGAAATTCAGATGATAAACGGGTATTCATTCGACAAATATATTAAACTGACATGTGATTACATTTTCACGCAGTTCGGGGGCATAGATCCTGAGAAATCAGTACCCAGAACAACCACCTCTGGCCGTAATAACGGCCTTGATACGCCTGGGTATTGAGTCAAACAGAACTTGGATGGCGTGTAGAGGCACAGCTGCCCATGCAGCTTCAACACGATACTACAGTTCATGAAGAGTAGTGACTGGCGTATTGTGACGAGCCAGTTGCTCGGCCACCATTAACCAGACGTTTTCAATTGGTAAGAGGTCTGGAGAATGTGCTGGCCAGGGCAGCAGTCGAACATTTTCTGTATCCAGAAAGGCCCGTACAGGACCTGCAACATGCGGTCGTGCATTATCCTTCTGAAATATAGGGGAACGAATGAAGGGTAGAGCCACGGGTCTGAAATGTAACGTCCACTGTTCAAAGTGCCGTCAATGCGAACAAGAGGTGACCGAGACGTGTAACCAATGGCACCCCATACCACCACGCCAAGAGATACGCCAGTATGGCGATGACGAATACACGCTTCCAATGTGCGTTCACCGCGATGTCGCCAAACACGGATGCGACCACCATGATGCTGTAAACAGAACCTGGATTCATCCGAAAAAATGACGTTTTGCCATTCGTGCACCCAGGTTCGTCGTTGAGTACACGATCGCAGGCGCTCCTGTCTGTGATGCAGCGTCAAGGGTAACCGCATCCATGGTCTCCGAGCTGATAGTCCATGCTGCTGCAAACGTCGTCGAACTGTTCGTACAGATGGTTGTTGTCTTGCAAACGTCGGCATCTGTTGACTCAGGGATCGAGACGTGGTTGCACGATCCGTTACAGCCATGCCGATAAGATGCCTGTCATCTCGACTGCTAGTGGTACGAGGCCGTTGGGATCCAGCACGATAAATCGCAGTCGCAATAGGCTACTATCCGACCTTTATCAGAGTCGGAAACGTGATGGTACGCATTTCTCCTCCTTACACGAGGCATCACAACAACGTTTCACCAGGCAACGCCGGTCAACTGCTGTTTGTTTGTGAGAAATCGGTGAGAAACTTTCCTCATGTCAGCACGTTGTAGGTGCCGCCACCGGCGCCAGCCTTGAGAGAATGCTCTGAAAAGCTAATCATTTGTGTATCACAGCATCTTCTTCCTGTCGGTTAAATTTCGCCTCTGTAAAACGTCATCTTCGTGTTGTAGCAATTTTAATGGCCAGTAGTGTAGTACTTCCTCTAGATTCAGGAGGTACAACCACATGTGGGAAAGTTAATAACAGCAGCAGTCAACACACAGCAAATGTAAAAGTCAGTTGGGTAACTGGTAAAAACAACTCTGTCTTCAGCACACTGTACAAGAACTTGGGCTTTATTTAATGAACACACCTCTCAACCATCTTCTTTCCGAAATCGTGCAGGTGCGGCAACAAATAGATATATAACCACTATAAATACGAAACTCGGTCACTGCATTGAAGACTATCATATCTGTGACGGACTTACAATAGCTGACAATCATCTCATTTATTTCACAATTACAGACCCAGGCAATGACTTGGGCGTAACGTCCAGCACGAGCGAACATATAATCCACGCAAAGACAATTGGGAAAATTTAAAAACTGAATTCAAGATACTACTGCATGTTAGCGGATTTGATGATTATTCCAAAGCCAACATATTGGCTCGAGCGTTATAGAAGACGCAAGACAAGGCGATCCCAACATTCATTTGGAAGTCAAAATCATTTAAAATTCCCTGGAGTCCCTCTCTTCCTGGAGCAAGCTAGGCAAGTAGATACTATCACAGATCCCTAGGGAACAGATCGACAAAGAAGGTTGAGTTTCTATTGACCAATCACTCAAAAATGTAAAGAACTATTACACCCAACAAGTGCAGAGTAATGGGAGCGTATGTTTTTCATTCAAACTTGCAGCAATCAATGTTCGATCACCCACTGTGTCATCAACCTTGAGACAACAGAACGAGGGACATAGGTGCAGAAGCTACTGAGTCACTGTTCCCGGACGATACGATAATGAAAGATGCAAAGTACCGTCAACATCTTTACTTTGAATTACCAGAGAAGCATGCGAATAACGGAAATGTTATTTCATTTGCCCAAGAGGAAATGACGCCAACAGTAATGAAGTTAAAGTAGAAGAAATAATTTGAATCTCTCAGGATTATAAGTGTTTTATCATCTATTAGACCAAGTTATTCCCTATCCAACAGTTTTACTAAACGAAAGTCCTTTACATTACTCTCGACTAACATTATACCAACAAAGCGGAAGACAAAGACCCAAGAGAACCGAAACCTCACAGGTCGATTCGTTTGGTAAATGCCCTAGTCAAAGCATAGGAAAGGCATCTGTGTCGCCGCCTAAGGGATCACAGACACGTAATCGGCATGAGCACCTGCAGTACTGTTTCAGGAAAGGAAAATCCAACAACGATGCGGTAAATTACGTGATATATATTACGAACATCTTAGGTCACAGGTACATTGTAAGCGTAATGATTGCTATATTTAAGGTATGCAATAATTTATGATATGCACTGTTCCAAAGACTGGAGCAGATAGGCTCTCTCAGACGTCTGTATAATAGCGTATGAGGTTACAGCACAGGCAGGCAGATAAAAATGAAATGCCACGGGAAGAAAATTGTGAAAAAGATCACCAGAGGCTGCCCACAGGGTTCTATTGATGGTTCAAGTAATGGGATGTTGGCATAGAGCCGTTACTGAACCAGCTTCAGACCATGACAAACATTAGTGGCTTCATCGCCTACACAACCTGTCTGGTAATTGATATCTGCCTACAAAAGGCATAAGGGCTACGAGAAATAGAAAGTAGGTTCTTGAAACTGGTGCGTAGAAAGTGAATTAACGACAGAGCATAGAAAAGTTTATATGTTACTAAAAGAGGTATTATGACGATCCGTGGCTCCAACTAAAGTCCATCAAACCGCTCGTCTCCCGCGGCGGAGAAAGTTGTTGTTAGTTTACTCTAGCGGCCGACTTACACGATAAGCTATCCATATTATAAAGTACGATTACGTGTTACGGTTTGTATAGGAATGCAGTAAAGGAATAGTGAGGAGTGAATAGGGTCTTCTTCCCATTCGTTGATTTCAAGGCCATCTTATTCACCTGCTTGTGTGTGTTCTGACTGCATTGTACATTACGTGATCGACAGTATCCGGATACCTGGCCGAAAATGACTTAAAAGTTCGTGGCGCCCTCCATCGGTAATGCTGGAATTCAGTGCTGTGTTGGCCCACCCTAGCTTTGATGACACCTTCCACTCTTGCAGGAATATGATCAATAAGATGCTGGAAGGTTTCTTGGGAAATGGCAGCCCATTGTTCACGGAGGGCTGCGCTGAGCAGAAGTATCGATGTCG
Organism: Schistocerca serialis cubense; assembly: GCF_023864345.2. Taxonomy (NCBI): domain Eukaryota; kingdom Metazoa; phylum Arthropoda; class Insecta; order Orthoptera; family Acrididae; genus Schistocerca; species Schistocerca serialis. The sequence continues at coordinate 576,943,638 of NC_064641.1, read as the reverse complement.
GTCGGTGAGGCCTGGCTCGAAGGCGTTCCAAAACATTCCAAAGCTGTTCTATAGGATTCAGGTCAGGATGGAGGTCAGTCCATTACGGGGATGTTATTGTCGTGTAACCACTCCGCCGCAGGCCGTGCATTATGAACAGGTGCTCGATCGTGTTGAAAGGTGCAATCGCCATCCCCGAATTGCTCTTCAACAGTGGGAAGAAAGAACGTGCTTAAAACATCAGTGTAGGCCTGTGCTGAGATAGTGCCATGAGAAAGAACAAGGGTTGCAAGACCCCTCCATGAAAAACACGACACACGCTAGCAGATGACGTTCACTGGGCATTCGCCATACGCACGCCCCGCCATAGGATCGCCACGTTATGAACCGTGATTCGTCACTCCACACAATGTTTTTCCTCTGTCCAGTCGTCTAATGTTTAGGCTCTTTACAACAAGCGAGGCGTCGTTTGGCATTTACCGACGTGATGTGTGGCTTATGAGCAGCTGCTCGACCATGAACTCAAAGTTTTCTCACCTTCCGCCTAACTGTCATAGAACTTGGAGTGGATCCTAATGCAATTTGGAATTCCTGTGTGATGGTCTGGATAGATGTCTGCCTATTACATATTACGACCCTCTTCGACTGTAGGCGGTCTATGTCAATCAGCAGACGAGGTCAACCTGTACGCTTTTGTGCTGTACGTGTCCCTTCACGTTTCCACTTCACTATCACATCGGAAACAGTGGAGCGAGAGATGTTTAGGCTCGTGGAAATCTCGCGTACAGACGTATGGCACAAGTGACATCAAATCACCTGACCATGTTCGAAGTCCATGAGTTCCGCGGAGCGCCCAGTTCTGCTCTGTCACCATGTCTATAATTTTTAGTGACTACTGAGTTCGCTGATATGGAGTGCCTGGCAGTAGGTGGCAGCAAAATGAAAAACGTATGTTTTGGTTGGTGTCCGGATACTTTTGATCACATAGTGTATATTATAGTATTATATTGCTCAGTGACGCATCGTTTATGTCTGCTGTATATCATTTTGTGCAGTATTTATCTTGTGCCTTCGATATCTTGTTATAGGCCTTACACAATATCTAGAATATAGCACTTAAGAACTTTATGTTATAGTATGTTGAGTGACGAATTTCGAAATTTATACGTAGATGAACAGAACTGCTCCACTAAACTGTTATACTTAACGATTGTTAGCAGCTACATAATATGAAATGGTTCGTGCATTTTGTGACTGCGTCAATGCTAAACATTCCCCAGACGTTTCAAAATGTGTTAGGCGCCTGTACCGCAGTAATCTTCTCCGCTCAATGTGTATTTTTTCTAGTAAAGGCTGACACAGCAGCATTCAGAAGTTGCCAAATGCTGTAGATTTCGTTTAATGTTAAGTTTTGTTCTCCAAATATTTCTTCTTTACCAGAAAATGGAACTTAGACTTTTCTGGGAGCATCGAGGAAACGAAGAGTGGCTGTAAGCCATTTCTTTTTTAATAACAACTTTTGAAATTTGTGTTACGTGTTCATGAAATGGTTTTGGAAAGCTGTGAATGAATTTTCTCTCTCGTTTGGAATCAGGGAAGAAGATGAAACACTAACGCACTTTATACTTATACTCAAATACGAGCATTTACTTTTTGAATAAGCATAATTCGATCATAAACTACTTCAAGAAATATTCACAATTCGTTTTGAAACATGTACGTTTGAAATACGATTGAAATTACGTAACTGACAATCTGAAACGGCGTTTGAACGTATATTTTATCTCGTCGCTTGTGCACTCTGCCCTGTACTGAACTTTTCTGACTGCGAGAATGTAATTTTAATTTAGCTGTGAGAATGTAGGCTTTCAATAACTTTAAATCAAACTATAACTGCATGAACTTAGGTAACACAAAAACTGAATCTGATGTAACAGTATTGATCTGTAATTGGACCTGGTAATAAAACAAAACTTGATCAATTTTAAAGAAATGGTCTCTGTTCTTAACGAATGCTATCCCTGAAAAAATATACTTTCTCACCTTTATCTGCGCAACGGTAACGCTCTTCGCACAGCTCTCTATAACTACTTTAAATTGTGTGATTATCAAACAGCTATTGTGCAAGGCTGTTGCTTAGCATACATTTTAATTAAATCTAATACAACTGAGACAATGGCTTCTTCAGAAAAATATTTAGTCAAAATTAAATGGAACAGGGAACTGGTATTAACTTGCGCCAAGTAACTGTATGGCACTAACTTTAAAACTTGTGTTTTAATTCTTTGAAAATTAATAATTCTCACAGTTAACACACTCAATAAACTAATTATACATTAACAATTAGCATTATAGAATCATTGGATGTGAGTGCTGTACATTACCTCAATCATCAAATATGAATACCTGCGTTGCATTAGTCACAAAACAACTTTCTTTACCTTAATTATTTCCAACTTCTGTTGAGATTCCTTATACAGTTAGTAAACATCATAGTAACTTGCAAATAAAAGCAGTCATTACTGGCCGTAACGAGTGAGTATATGTCCTGCACACATCAGATGCAACACGTCTGTACGCTTGAGAGACCTCCATACCTCCCTCTACCTAAAGTTACTCTATTACATTACGCGTAACACCTTGAATCAGCGATCGCTGATGCGCAGTGACACTGCTACAAAATCGATACTGCATTTGACTATCTCTGTTTTAATATAATATTTTCTTATAAAAATTGAATTAATTTACCCCGTATATATACCTTTAGGTTGATTATCACATGTGTCTAAATCGCTTATGAAATTTGTTGATAGTTTCGCTCCTCAGATGTTGATGAAGTAACTTTATCTTACTCGTATGAATTCGTAACGTCTGTAGGCAGCTTTCGTGCCACCTACGTGGCTGACGCAGGTCTGTAATAATGTGGACAAACACGACCGTTTTATTAAATCTTTGTGTTACTTAGGGGACATTCCAGTTGCTGTTTTCCCTTCCCTGTGCTATGAAACCGCAATAAAATCTCGTTAAGGGACGCAATATCCACAGAAATGTTTCGAATAAGCCTTCGCGGAAACGAGCTAAAATCGTCTCCTACCCTTAGCAGCTCTGCGTCAAAGGGCGCGTAATATTCCATAGTTCTAGGGAAAAATTCAAGATAAGCCAGGGCCTTTTGTATTATCTCTACTAATAACTATCTTAAAATCTCCTCTTCTTAATAACTGTCGTAGTTTACCGATGACGCAACTGCCATCCACTTTCTTATATCAAAATACACATTTTGTTTCAAAAAAAAAAAAAAAACGAAATACCCCTTTGCTTTTTTAATCCATCTTAAAATTATGCGGCTTGTAATCCGAGAAGATTTTTTTCATTGGGAGATAGTAGCTGGGTACTGAGTGAAAACAGCGAGTGTTGAACACGTTGCGATGTAAGATAGATGAATAACGATTCTAGTGATCATCTGCGTAGTAGGTCACAAAGCGTCAAAAATCGATTTTCAGTTGAAAATTTTGTAGACATACATTCCTACTATAAATACTTATTGTATTTCTTCCTGTCAGAGTAAACATTATACTTTCCAGAAGTTTGCTGTAACCAATTTCTACTACCTCCATAACGTTATTGGCAAAGCAATAGTTGCCAGTCCAGTGGTGTACCCATGAAATTCGTTATCTCTTTGGCTACTTTCATATGGTTCAAATGGCTCCAAGCACTATGGGACTTAACGTCTGAGGTCATCAGTCCCCTAGACTTAGAACTACTTAAACCTAACTAACATGAGGACACCACACACATCCATGCCCGAGGCAGGATTCGAACCTGCGACCGTAGCAGCAGCGCGGTTCCGGACTGAAGTGCCTAGAACCGCTAGGCCACAGCGACCGGCCTTTGGCTACGAATTCAATTTAATCTGTAGCTGTAGATGCTGTGAATTTGTCGCCCCCCCCCCCCCCCCACACACACACACCTAAACCGGGAGGTTGAGATGAGTAGGTTCTGCTTCGTGAGGTTTCCAAGAAAAGTCTATTAAGTTCGTTATTGTAGAGTACATCGGAAACGTTGGCGACAAACTTGGAGACTATTGACGTTCTTGAATTATTCAAATATATAAAAGGTGATTATATGCCGTTACGTAAACTTTCAGCAATCTCGTAGCGTTTACAAGTAAAATATGTAATGCAAGACTTCGGGATCTGCACGCACTTGTAGCCACGTCGGGCGTCGGATAAATACTAATCATACACTCCTGGAAATTGAAATAAGAACACCGTGAATTCATTGTTCCAGGAAGGGGAAACTTTATTGACACATTCCTGTGGTCAGATACATCACATGATCACACTGACAGAACCACAGGCACATAGACACAGGCAACAGAGCATGCACAATGTCGGCACTAGTACAGTGTATATCCACCTTTCGCAGCAATGCAGGCTGCTATTCTCCCATGGAGACGATCGTAGAGATGCTGGATGTAGTCCTGTGGAACGGCTTGCCATGCCATTTCCACCTGACGCCTCAGTTGGACCAGCGTTCGTGCTGGACGTGCAGACCGCGTGAGACGACGCTTCATCCAGTCCCAAACATGCTCAATGGAGGACAGATCCGGAGATCTTGCTGGCCAGGGTAGTTGACTTACACCTTCTAGAGCACGTTGGATGGCACGGGATACATGCGGACGTGCATTGTCCTGTTGGAACAGCAAGTTCCCCTGCCGGTCTAGGAATGGTAGAACGATGGGTTAGATGACGGTTTGGATGTACCGTGCACTATTCAGTGTCCCCTCGACGATCACCAGTGGTGTACGGCCAGTGTAGGAGATCGCTCCCCACACCATGATGCCGGGTGTTGGCCCTGTGTGCCTCGGTCGTATGCAGTCCTGATTGTGGCGCTCACCTGCACGGCGCCAAACACGCATACGACCATCATTGGCACCAAGGCAGAAGCGACTCTCATCGCTGAAGACGACACGTCTCCATTCGTCCCTCCATTCACGCCTGTCGCGACACCACTGGAGGCGGGCTGCACGATGTTGGGGCGTGAGCGGAAGACGGCCTAACGGTGTGCGGGACCGTAGCCCAACTTCATGGAGACGGTTGCGAATGGTCCTCGCCGATACCCCAGGAGCAACAGTGTCCCTAATTTGCTGGGAAGTGGCGGTGCGGTCCCCTACGGCACTGCGTAGGATCCTACGGTCTTGGCGTGCATCCGTGCGTCGCTGCGGTCCGGTCCCAGGTCGACGGGCACGTGCACCTTCCGCCGACCACTGGCGACAATATCGATGTACTGTGGAGACCTCACGCCCCACGTGTTGAGCAATTCGGCGGTACGTCCACCCGGCCTCCCGCATGCCCACTATACGCCCTCGCTCAAAGTCCGTCAACTGCACATACGGTTCACGTCCACGCTGTCGCGGCATGCTACCAGTGTTAAAGACTGCGATGGAGCTCCGTATGCCACGGCAAACTGGCTGACACTGACGGCGGCGGTGCACAAATGCTGCGCAGCTAGCGCCATTCGACGGCCAACACCGCAGTTCCTGGTGTGTCCGCTGTGCCGTGCGTGTCATCATTTCTTGTACAGCCCTCTCGCAGTGTCCGAAGTAAGCATGGTGGGTCTGACACACCGGTGTCAATGTGTTCTTTTTTCCATTTCCAGGAGTGTAGTTCGATTTCAAAAATACAGAACAAAAAAAAGAAGGCAAAGAATATTGTGCCCCTACGCGCACTACTCTGAACCTAACATGTATACAAAAGCTGAAAAAATTTAATAATGTGAGCTAAATTTCACAAACTGAATTAAACTGCGAAGCCATTGATGTAGGCATGCTTTTTAACTGATATTTCTATTTTTTTTTCTGTAGCTGTTTGTCCAACTTTATATGTATGTATTACACATCTACGAGCACACCTACAACATTCGCGTGATATTCTTATTTTATCTTTTGAATTTCTGAGCATTCATGGTGTCGTATTTTGTTCCGAGTTAACACTAAGCAAATTGCTCTAAAAATTATTCGAACCCAGGAAAGATGACTCTAACGTAGCGTACGTAGCTATGATAATTGCAAACGAGAACACTTGGTTACCGAGAGTGTTAAAATAATCATTCTCGTTCAGACCTACGATAACCTCATTGAATGGTCCCAAGTGAGAATACCAAGAAAACGCTCAAAATATCACAGAAACACCTCTGGCTCGAACTGCACCATTCACAAACTGCCTGTTGAGTGGCTAATTAAACCAAGGGTACACTCGACTCCTTTTTTCACTGGAAAAAAGAGACAATATCTCGACTCGTCCCTCCACACAGCTACTGTTCGGTGTCTATGTTGTTTGGACCACTTCAGACCTGTCAGCAAATTAATTTTGCGAGATATCTGACTATAAATATCCGGTACATACCGTTTTCTTTGCAAATGAATTTCATTGTACTAGAGAATGTACTGATTCCACATGTCTGACGATGGAGCAGTTTCCAGGTAGAGTACTGAATCAACAGTTGATCTATTATCGGTTTTGATTGCATTAATTTTTAAATTTATTCAGTCAATATGGATAATAAATCTGGATTGAAATCAGCGATTTCTGACTTGTTCGCCAAGGATATTATGCCAACTTTTTATAATGTGTCATTTATTGCATGCAGGAAAGTACATGCAATGAAAGTTACATGTGATTTATTATTTTTTGTTTGTTTTGTTTTATACTAAATATACGAACTATTGACACCAAACACCACCTGCGGTGCTATGTACTTAGCAATGGTAGTGGAACTGTATTATACTGACTTGAATGCCAATGACACTCTCAGGTAGTTTAATAAATTACACTAATATAGAAGTGTAGGGATGCTGTAACTGAAAGTTACTATTAATTTGCCGAAACATCCGTGGTATCGGAAAGCTTTTTACTGCTACAGTTCATTAAAATGGATGGAAGAATGAAATTTTTACTCTGCCAGGAAGTTTCAAAATGGGTGGCAGTTGGAACGCTAATACCATCTCTAATTAAGCAATATAAGGAAAATGTGGCAACGCAGTAATAAGTAATAACAGTTATTAAGAGTTATGATAGAACCCTTACTTAACTTTGGTTACAGTTTGGTGCATAGCACTTCATGTCCTATGCCTAATACTCGTACAATGAAATGTAAATAACTTTGCTCTTTCTTGGCAGTCTATGGTAAAGCCAACATGACTGAAAGTAATAATGCAGACACTCATTTAACTGTCCCAGTTCTCCGTAAATAGCGAGTGCTAAGTCGGAACTGTTGTCCTGTTAACGGAACTCATAGGACTGTGCTGCGTAGAGTAATTGCGCGAACTGCCCAAGGCTGCAGGCACTGAACTGAATTCCAGAATGAGATTTTCACTCTGCAGCGGAGTGTGCGCTGATATGAAACTTCTTGGCAGATTAAAACTGCGTGCCGGACCGAGACTCGAACTCGGGACCTTTGCCTTTCGCGGGCAAGTGCTCACTTTCCCGCGAAAGGCAACGGTCCCGAGTTCGATTCTCAGTCCGGCACGCAGTTTTAATCTACTAGGAAGTTTCACTGAACTGAACTGTCTGACTGTTGGATCGGAAATGACTTGAGTGTCCGCGGCATGTCTCCTTTACTGCCTGTTGTCGGAAGGGTTTCCACCCCCCCCCCTCCCCCCACTACTAGGTGGACGCTAAGTAGCTCCCAGTTGATAGCGCTCTCTTTGGCTGCTGGCAACATTATCGGCGGACGAGTGCGACACAGCGAGGAACCTGGCGCGGATGTATAAAGTGATCACCAATTTAAAATATCTTATTACGTAAGCATTTTTGAAGCTAAATCTACGAAAATTTAAATTTAGCTCCTCAGTTAAAAATGAAAAATATATATTCCACGATTTTTGGAGTCTAAGTCCCTAAGGAGGTGAAAAGGAGTATGAAAGTTTTTATCGAAATACACTCCTGGAAATTGAAATAAGAGCACCGTGAATTCATTGTCCCAGGAAGGGGAAACTTTATTGACACATTCCTGGGGTCAGATACATCACATGATCACACTGACAGAACCACAGGCACATAGACACAGGCAACAGAGCATGCACAATGTCGGCACTAGTACAGTGTATATCCACCTTTCGCAGCAATGCAGGCTGCTATTCTCCCATGGAGACGATCGTAGAGGTGCTGGATGTAGTCCTGTGGAACGGCTTGCCATGCCATTTCCACCTGGCGCCTCAGTTGGACCAGCGTTCGTGCTGGACGTGCAGACCGCGTGAGACGACGCTTCATCCAGTCCCAAACATGCTCAATGGAGGACAGATCCGGAGATCTTGCTGGCCAGGGTAGTTGACTTACACCTTCTAGAGCACGTTGGGTGGCACGGGATACATGCGGACGTGCATCGTCCTGTTGGAACAACAAATTCCCTTGCCGGTCTAGGAATGGTAGAATGATGGGTTCGATGACGGTTTGGATGTACCGTGCACTATTCAATGTCCCCTCGACGATCACCAGTGGTGTACGGCCAGTGTAGGAGATCGCTCCCCACACCATGATGCCGGGTGTTGGCCCTGTGTGCCTCGGTCGTATGCAGTCCTGATTGTGGCGCTCACCTGCACGGCGCCAAACACGCATACGACCATCATTGGCACCAAGGCAGAAGCGACTCTCATCGCTGAAGACAACACGTCTCCACTCGTCCCTCCATTCACGCCTGTCGCGACACCACTGGAGGCGGGCTGCACAATGTTGGGGCGTGAGCGGAAGACGGCCTAACGGTGTGCGGGACCGTAGCCCAGCCTCATGGAGACGGTTGCGAATGGTCCTCGCCGATACCCCAGGAGCAACAGTGTCCCTAATTTGCTGGGAAGTGGCGGTGCGGTCCCCTACGGCACTGCGTAGGATCCTACGGTCTTGGCGTGCATCCGTGCGTCGCTGCGGTCCGGTCCCAGGTCGACGGGCACGTGCACCTTCCGCCGACCACTGGCGACAACATCGATGTACTGTGGAGACCTCATGCCCCACGTGTTGAGCAATGCGGCGGTACGGCCACCCGACCTCCCGCATGCCCACTATACGCCCTCGCTCAAAGTCCGTCAACTGCACATACGGTTCACGTCCACGCTGTCGCGGCATGCTACCAGTGTTAAAGACTGCGATGGAGCTCCGTATGCCACGGCAAACTGGCTGACACTGACGGCGGCGGTGCACAAATGCTGCGCAGCTAGCGCCATTCGACGGCCAACACCGCGGTTCCTGGTGTGTCCGCTGTGCCGTGCGTGTGATCATTGCTTGTACAGCCCTCTCGCAGTGTCCGGAGCAAGTATGGTGGGTCTGACACACCGGTGTCAATGTGTTCTTTTTTCCATTTCCAGGAGTGTATTTCACTGTGCAAGCATTTTTGAAGCTAAATCTATGAACATTTGTTTTTGGCTTCCGAGTCAGAAATAATACACACACATAAACACATGACACTGTTTTTGGAAATTCAGTCCCTAACAGGTAAAAACAGGGGATGAAACGTTTTATGAAAATATTTCATTGCGAAAACATTATTAAAGGTAAATCTTTGGAAATTAATGTTTGGCTTCTCGGTTAGACATGAAAAAATACATGTTTCATCGTTTTGGGAAAGTCAGCCCCCAAGGGGATGAAATAGGGTCAGATTGATTCACTGACTCATCATAGCCCAGTCGAAACCGCTATGAATAGAAACCTGAAATTTTAAGAGGGTGTGGATCTTGCACTGTAGGCATCGTTTAAGAAGCGACTGTCCGAAATTCCGCTCCTGAGCGGTAGAAGCAGGTGGTGAAAGGCTTTTTGAAAGTATGTCGTAATTAACCCCAGTTTGAAGATGTAACTTCGATAACTGGTATTTGGTATCTCATTCAGAAATGAAAAATACTTGTTTCAGCGTTTTTGGAAATTCAACCACCAAGGGGGTAAAATAGTGGGTTAAAACATTTTTGAAAGTAAATCATTACTGAAAAGCTTCTACAGCATTTTTAAAGCTGCATCTATGAAAATTTATATTTGACTTCTCGGTTAGATATAAAGAAATATTTTTTAGGGAATTTAAACTGCTGCGGAAATATGTCCACAAGAACGCAATAGGCATGGTTAACAAAAAGTTTGGACTCCAGCTAAAAGAATCGCTCTTTGGTCAGAAGTACATTCAGAAAAGTCCATGCTTCGATGGCCTTTTTAGCGTGAAAAGCTTTGAACATGTTGCAGTTTGTGAACAACACAAAAATTCTGTTAAATAAAAACAAAAGAAATCTGCAGGCCATATAGTCTACGTGAGCGAAGCAGTGGGCGCAAAGCTAGTAAATAGATAATGAACTGCATTATATCGTGGCAGATGACAAACCTTGAATAAAGTGTAGAAGAAGAAACTGACATGATTTGTAAAGGCGTGACATAGGATGATATTAATAATTAAGAGGACGTGGAAAATACGTAATAAATAGATGTTGATGTATTCCAGAATAAGAGACAGTTTTGTGTGATACGCGCAAGAGATTTTCGCCTTGGCACTGGAAGATGCAGTACCAGGGTAAAATTTTGTACATTAAAAATATTTATTTTGTACATTAGTCTTGCAAGGTGACCGCGACTATTCGTCATCACAGATTTCGTCCAAATTTATGTTGTATCCAAGGCATGGCCAGAAATTCAAAGTAACAGAAGTTGGAGCTCCAGATGGCCAAGCGTTTAGAAAAATCCGAATAAGTGCGAATAGAATTCACCCACCGAGGGTTCAGTATTATGCACACTAGACAGCTCATCCATCCCGAGAATCGAGAATCTCGGCGATTTTTGCCTGTTATCGATATCGATAGTGGCACAATATACGTCTACACGTTGTGGTGAGAGAGAGGCCTTAAGAAACGGTCAGACATATAGTCGAGTAACAAATAAGGAAAGAAATAAATTTTTCCCGTGATATAATTACAAATTAACAATGTTCGGATTTTTTTTCTTTATTTGCACTGTGAAACCTTGCTTCTTCGCAAATTTCATGATTCTACGTCAACGGGAAATACGCCATAGGTTTTGATGGGTGAAGTTGCGATTATGAACGTATGTGAGATAAATAGCCGTATCTTTTGATTGTATAGACTTACTGGCTTAAACTGTGTACTCCATCAAAAGGCTATAAACGTTTTTGTGTGACGTAAATTTGCAAAAAAAAATGGTTCAAATGGCTCTGAGCACTATGGGACTCAACTGCTGAGGTCATTAGTCCCCTAGAACTTAGAACTAGTTAAACCTAACTAACCTAAGGACATCACAAACATCCATGCCCGAGGCAGGATTCGAACCTGCGACCGTAGCGGTCTTGCGGTTCCAGACTGCAGCGCCTTTAACCGCACGGCCACTTCGGCCGGCGTAAATTTGCACACGATACGTCAGCCTGTTCCTGAGAAAAAATGGTGTTAACAGACGGAGAGACAGAAAGACGGATGACAAAATTGGAAAAAAACTTTCTTGTTATATAATTACAAATTAACCATTTTCTAATTTTTTCTTTTCTTCTACTGTATTAACTTACTTCTTGCGAAATTTCATGATCCTTTGTCATCGGAAAGTGCCCTGTAATATTTGATAAGCGACTTTTGCGAGTATCAAATTATTTTGCATAAATGCCCGTATCGTTTGATTGCACTGACTTAGAAGCTTGAATTTTTTACAGCGGTAAGAGGCCGTAAACCTTAGTCTGTGACATAAATTTCAAATAGGAACCTCTGTCCAGCAGTCTGACAGACAGACACACAGACGGACAATAAAGCAATCCCACAATGGTTCCGTTTTTACCGATTCAGGTACGGAAACCTACCAGTAGCATTTTTGGTATGGGTCAAGTAATGCATTACCCACTTACATTAGCGTAGTTCCACGGCAGCGGTTGGTGCCGTGGAAAGTATGGATTCGTAAGCCAAGACTCGTGGGATCGAGTCCCTGTGTACGACGAGATTTTTCAAGATGAATCTGGATTGCCATGGTGCAGTATTGAAGTGATTCCACACCCCCCACCCCCCAAACGCGTAGCTTTAGTTCAACCGTGCGTTGTCTGTTTATATCGTCATCTAAAGAAACTGATCAAAAAGCTTTGAAACAACTCTTATCTTGTCAAGAGAGGATGACAAATTACATCCCGAAAAGATTGCATCAAAATACTTTCCACTGTGTACCACAAACTGTCCTCGGTAATATTTGGAGAAATGCGCTACGCGCGGTTTACTGCCAAACTATGCGAGGAGAGGGAACCTTTTATAAATGTAAACCAAGTTTGTTTTTATATATAAATTTAAAACAACAATGTTAATTCTAAAGCTGCGGCCAAGAAAATTATTGCTTCCGCTGCTTTTACTACCAATAATATTCCAGCAGCTACAAATCATGAACTGTAAAATACTAGTAGTATCTAATGTTATGGACGAATTTCCTGTTTGTAATTTACAATATCTTCCTCGAAATTGATTTACAATCCCAAATTTTGCTTTGCCTTTCGTTCAAATGGCTCTGAGCACTATGGGACTTAACATCTATGGTCATCAGTCCCCTAGAACTTAGAACTACTTAAACCTAACTAACCTAAGGACATCACACAACACCCAATCATCACGAGGCAGAGAAAATCCCTGACCCCGCCGGGAATCGAACCCGGGAACCCGGGCGTGGGAAGCGGGAACGCTACCGCACGACCACGAGCTGCGGACTTTGCCTTTCGCTGCCATGTCTTTTATGAAAATATTAATAAACACACTACAATGAGCATCATTTCGGTGTATTTACAAAGTAACGTGACAACTTAATATGAGTAAGAGTATCACACGAACTTTGGATAACTGTTCTGTATTCTTCCGCTGCGCTATCCGCTGTTTGGAAGCTCCCCTAACGCTAATGGCTCGTGTGCACCAGACCAACGCCAAAAATGCAGGTTTTTTTTCCAAACGCTTGGTCATCTGAAGCTCCCAGTTCTGTGACTTTAGATTCCGACCAAGTCCTACGTATAACATTAATCTGGAGGAAATCGGTGATGACGAGTAGGCGCGGTCCCTTGTCAGCAGATATGCAGAAATGATGATAGTAAGGCATCGAGGATAGTGTCACACCAGTCAATAGTGTAACGACCAATCAGCACACTGTATTCCTAAATATGTAACGTCTTTACGTTCGTGTTACCACAGGGTTAATTCCATGATCACGAACACGATGCTCTCACAGACTACTAGTAACTTCGCAGCACATTGTTCATGTGAGATCACCGGTGAATGTTTCCTCACGTGAGAAGCCAGTTCACTTCAACTCGCGACATGGTTGAGTTTTTAGATAAGATGCGTAACGTCCTGAATAACCAACGAAACGTTCGCTTCAGTCCTTTCATCGACGTTTATATACGGTAGCGGCCCACATCCTGTCCGTGAGATGGGAAGGTTGCCAATAGTTGGGCGAAGGAAACATAACTTCTTACACAGCCGACTGAAGTTTCTGTAAGGGCAGAGGAAAACATGCACGTTACCTTGCGTCTTACTGACCTTGAAAAATATTTACGAGAGTTACACGGACTGCTATGGTAGGGGAATCTTCTTGCTGAGAACGAACGGTAACACATTTATTCGAGCCGTTTCCAAGACTACGTATTTTCCCCACTTGTGAGGGCAGCGTTCAGTACCGCTTCTAAGGAGGTCAGTGTGATAATTCAGCATTTCTCGAGACCCCCGTGAGACGCTCGTTACTGTTAAACTGGATGTGCCATCAGAAATGAAAACTTAGTAAGAAGTCAGTTGAAACGAGTAAGAAATCGTTTCGAGAGCCAACTGTGTTTCCAGAAATAGATTCATTTTAAGTGGTTAACAAAAAATGTGGTGTGAGACCTTAACTTTTCCCGTCGAATTGAATGTTCAAATAACTTACGGGTTTGCTTCCGGGTGACGTAGTCGACCACCGCCGGTATTTCGGCAGAAGCACACCTTGCCATTCTCATGGCACAACTGCAAGGAGGAAGCAATGAACAAGGGAATTTAATACCTCGGTTCACAGAGGAGAAACAAGGAAGATACCACACACAGATTTCTTTGCCTCGTGATGACTGGGTGATGTGTGATGTCCTTAGGTTAGTTAGGTTTAAGTAGTTCTCAGTTCTAGGGGACTGATGACCATAGATGTTAAGTCCCATAGTGCTCAGAGCCAGAGCCACACACAGAACAATTACCGCAGAGTCAACACACAACCAAAGATAACCACCATCAGAAATATCGATAGCGATTATTAATCAATGCCTTAAGCAGGAAGCATTTCCAACAGGATTGGCCATACTTTGCGGAAATATGATGCGAAATTTGTTTTTCGACCACCTTCTAAGATTAAGGCCCTGTTGGCGTCTGTAAAAGATTATCTTGGTTTGCGTAAGGCTGGGGGTCTATTGTATTCCTTGCAGTTGTGGCATGTCATATATTGGTCAGACAATCAGGACTGTGGAAGACCGGTGTATTGAACATACGCGTCACAAACGCTTACAACAGCCGAGCAAATCCGCTATTGCAGAACATTGCCTTGACACCGCCGTTGGGGTAGTAAACTTCTCTTAAAACGTTGAAGAACCAGAAATGATCAACGGTAGGAGGGAGTAGAATACAATGGGAACCACTGCATTAAAGCTCTGAAGGAAAAGCGACGTTCTTTTTGAGGTACCCTATTGAGAAAATTTAGAGAACAGGCATTTGAAGCTAACTACAGAACCGATTGTACTGCCGTCAACATACACTGCGCATAAGGATCACGAATAAGATACGAGTAATTAGGCCTCATACGGAAGCACATAGGTAGTCGTTTTTCCTTCGCTCTATTTGCCATTGGAACAGAAAAGGAATGGCCAGTAGTGGTGCAGGCTACCTTTCGCGACGCACCGTACGGTGACTTGTAGGTAATACAAATCCACAGGACATGTGACCTGCAATTTAAAAAGTATAGTGATTATCTTTCCACTGACAAAAAATTCAGGAATGGTCGAACTTTCGGAGAAAGAGGTGCCAAGGGGGAAGAACCACGAGACAGCGAGAATTATTATCAACGAAAAAATAACATTCCGCTAGTCGGAAAATGGGACGTCAGAAGCTTAAATGTTTAGAGAAGCTAGAAAATCTTATATCAGAACGAATCAGCGAAGCAAAATGGGAAGAAGATATGGATATCTGGTCAGACGAATGTACAGTAATATGAATACGAACAGAAAACGCAACGAAAGTAAGATTTTTTTCATGACTAGGATGGTCAGAGGGTAAGTTACTGTGAACAGCTCGGTGATGGGATTATTCTGACCAGAATCAATAGCAAACCAACGCCAGTAACAGTAAGCCTAGTTCAGGTACACATGTCGACGTCAAAAGTAGAAGACGAAGGGATGGTAAAATTATTTGAGAACGCTGAACCAGTAATCTAGTATTTAACGGGAGATAAAAATCTAATAATCATTGGTAACTTGAACGTTATAGTAAGGGAATAAACAGAAACATGGACGAGGTAGTAGTAATAGAGAGGAGAAACACTGAGTGAGTTCTGCAATAAATTTCAGCTAGTCATAACGAATACAATGTCTAAAAATCCTAATTGGGAAAGGCCTTGAAGCACGGGAAGATTCAAGCACAGTTACTTTATAGAGAAAGATACCTAAATCCTATTTTGGAGCGGAAGACGCAGCCAGGAACAGGTCTAGACCCAGATCATAAGTTCAATAATGACGAAAGATCAGACTGAAACCAAAAAGAATCACCTGAAAAATTATCCGTGGAAAAAAATGGGATACTGAAGTACTCACGATTGATGATGTGCGTTTGAAGTTCGCTATGCTGTAGATACTGTGACAATGAATACCACAATAGACAACTCAGATGAAGAGGAAAAGTGTCGACTTTAAAACGTAGACGAGAAAATGGACAGGTGAGGAATACATGGAATGCCTCTAGGAAGGAGAGGAACTGTCTGATGACATAAGAAAAGCGTTTCAGTATGGAAGACATAGGGAATCCGGTGTTAAAGTAAGAGTTTAACAGAGTTCTAGAAGATTGGTTATCAAATAAAGTGGAAGGTATAATAACATTTATTTAGAATTTATAGAATCATTGGGGGAATTGGGAACCAAACGACTATTTAAGTCGGTTTGTAGAATCCTTCAGTCTGGAGTCATATCACCAGACTTCCGCAAAAATTTCACCCACAGGATTCCGAAGACAGAAAAAGCAGATAAATGCTGAAAATATTGCACAGTCAGCCCAACAGGAGGTGCACCCAAGTTACTGACCTAGCCAATACACAGAGGAATGGGTAGACAATTGAAGATCTATTGTATGACCGAAAGACCGTTCTCACTCGATGTTTGATGATTGTACTGAGACACCTTCAGAGGATATGACGACTACGGAAAAAGCATTCTACAATGTAAAATGAAGCAAAATGTTTGGAATTCTGAAGAAAATAAGTTTAAGCTATAGGGAAAGACGGGTGTCACACAGAGTGATTATAGTTAAACTTTTAGAACGCTCTAGAAATAACACCACTAGTCAGAATGACGTCAAATCGCAACGGAATATTATAAGAGAAGGGGGAAAACGTATGGCAGAAGAAAACAAACAGTGAGAAAATTGATCAATAGATGGCGCTGTATATGTGAGAAAACGTAAATGAAAACACCTGTCATGTGCACGACCCACTGACGTTCGTATAAACACACTGGGTACACGGCTTTTCCTCCTTTCGCGTTTCCGACGTTCGCCAAGACTGTCTCAAAGCAGGATCATGCTCTGCTTGTAAAGCTGTATTGTTGTTATTGTTGTGGTCTTCAGTCCTGACACTGGTTTGATGCAGCTCTCCATTCTACCCTATCCTGTGCAAGCTTCTTCAGCTCCCAGTACTTACTGCAACCTACATCCATCTGAATCTGCTTAGTGTATTCATGTCTTGGTCTCCCTCTACGATTTTTACCCTCCACGCTGCCCTCCAATGCGAAATTTGTGATCCCTTGATGCCTCAGAACATGTACTACCAACCGGTCCCTTCTTTTTGTCAAATTGTGCCGCAAACTAGCCTTGTTGTCATAGTATTCCTGAAGTTTTGCAGTCGAATTTTGAAACACCCTGTATAATGCTACGTCACTGGGCTTACGTAGGAGTGGGGGGGGGGGGGGAAGGGGGGGGGGAGGGTAGTCGCGTGGTAATACATCCATGGCAGACATGTTATACTAGCAGGTGTCTACTGTCAGTCTCACAACAGGGGTCGGCAGGCACAGGTTGCGTCACAACACTGACCGGCCTGAACTGCATGTAAATAAATACAATGATCAGTGTACATATACCGACCAGCCAAAGTGATTACAAGATGGCCTGCTGCTGACTGCACGAGAACGTGCAGTGTGAAAATTGCACCCGCGGCCCTAGCATCGCTGCCACTGATGCAACACTTTTTGTAGTACTTTATCTACGTTGAACACGTGTCCTTCCGGACAAGGAACAAGTAGCCTTGAGCCATCGGATACTTAAGACAACTCCCAGCGACTTGGAAGCATTTCCCGTCGTGGAGCCGCTCCAGGATCTACCCTTCACCTACAGAAGTTACAAACGTTGCACTAGTTCCAGAACGTCAAAAATGACGCCCCGAGTATGGACCATCAGGAAGTCACAACGGAAGCCGCCGCTTCCCAATAACGATAGCCACATCAGGTTCAGCAATTCAGGTACATACAGTACACGACATATTGAGATTGAAATGCGAGCTAACTTCTAGTTATTGCAGTCAATGACTTAGATCCTGCAGGACCTTATATCAGTGTCCATTGCTCCTACCTAGCGAACTTCTTGATCAGACGTTACGTAGTTGCCGTCAATGACTTACGTTGTGCAGGGCTTTAAAATTCTGTGTGTGTTCAACTCAACCAGGGAACGTTCTACTAGTTACTATCAAAATTTAGTTGTGAAATTTGGTCAACAACTATTTATTTTTACATCATTCAGACTTATGCGGACTGGCGTCCTCTGTGAACAGTTATTAATTAATTACTGCTTGTGCTGTATTTGAATAAATTGCTTGTTGTGCAGTACTTCTTGGGAATCGTCATTTGCATGTGTATGGTTTCGCTTGGCAGCCATATATTGCACGTTCTGTCGAGAATCTAAATTCGTCACTCATGGTGATACGTTAGTTTTCTCTATTCTTCTTGCGGAACCTGTGCCCAGCATTGCGCTACGGGAAAAAAAAAGAAAAGAAAAGAAAAAAAAAACGTAAATTCAGTTTGCCTTATCTGAATATGAGCCTGGAGAAAGCTCGAAATCTATTTTATGAAAATAAATATTTCACAAGTGAGTCGCAGTATCTGTGTATATATGTCATTGTGACGTTGTTTGCAGGCAGTTTCTTTTGTAATAGCAGGAGAAGTCATTCCACGTCCTTGTGACACTCGTGTTTCCGTCCCTCGACACAACAAGACACTTGGGAGCCCCCTGTCGAAGAAGAGAGGAAGAGGCAGAGAATGAAGCAAAACACGGGTAGGGGTGGGGTGATGGGTGTGTAAATTCCCGATACCTGTTCCGAGGCGGCTTTTACCGGCGGCGGCCCAAGGGAACGCCGGCAATGCGGTTAGGGCTGCCGCACGCCTCCCGGCAAGCCCCACAATTTAATAAGCTGGCTCTCCGCCTCCTCCAGCACAGTGCTTCCTGCGAGGGGGTCGACGTCACTTCCGCTTCCCACATGGAATGGTCGCGCCCCCGCCGATAGTTACCGCAACTGTTACCGCCAGAAGCAGGCACTCCTCTTTGTGACGACGGAAGGAACGTTACTAGTCGATATAAATAGCTGTCCAGCTCGGATAGGTATGGATGAGATTTGGAACGGATATGTGCCTAAATATCATATTCTATAAAAATAATGGCCATCAAAACTGCATTTCTATAAAGACGGCGTGCGATAAGCGTCGAACTGGTACGACGTGGACTAACTATATGTATATGCAAATGATTAGCATTTCAACAGGACCGCTCCCAGCAGGTAGGAGTAACACCATCTGCATTCATACAGTTCATAAAACATGGATGTACATATGTATGTTGTATGTATATACATGTACAGTATGTATGCTCCACGCCGGCCGAAGTGGCCGTGCGGTTAAAGGCGCTGCAGTCTGGAACCGCAAGACCGCTACGGTCGCAGGTTCGAATCCTGCCTCGGGCATGGATATTTGTGACGTCCTTAGGTTAGTTAGGTTTAACTAGTTCTATGTTCTAGGGGACTAATGACCTCAGCAGTTGAGTCCCATAGTGCTCAGAGCCATTTGAACCATTTTTTGTATGCTCCATCTCTGCTCCTAAATCATTAGATAGATTTCAACCAAATTTGGCACATAAGTAATTTAGTATTTGGAAAGAATCACTGTGGAAATAGGAACCACCCACTTTTTCTCGCTGACGACTCCCATGAAACGATGAAAGGATCAAAATTTATCTGTTACTAAATTTATTACTTCTTTACTACTAACTTCGTGACACCGCTCAATGTACCAGAAAAATTACATCTTTGTACTGTAAGTTGGCTGCTTAGGTTTTTATGTTGGTAACGCCATGTAGCCCTCTATATGAAAATCACTGACTGTGCTGTGTGCAGCCTGTGGCTGGTTTGCATTGTTGGAATTTGCTACTGTAGTGTTGGGCAGTCGGCTGTTAACAGCGGGTAGCGTTGCGCAGTTGGAGGTGAGCCGCCAACAGTGGTGGATGGGGGAGAAAGATGGCAGAATTTTAAGAGTGGACTATCTGGACGTGTGTGCGCCAGAAAGAGTAAATTTGTAATACTGGATATCATGAACTGATATATGTATTATGACTTTTGAACACTATTAAGGTAAATACATTGTTTGTTCTTTATCAAAATCTTTCATTTGCTAACTATGCCTATCAGTAGTTAGAATGTTTTATTCAGCTGGCAGTATTGGCGCACGCTGTATTGCAGTAGTTTGAGTAACGAAGATTTTTGTGAGGTAAGTCATTCATGAAAGGTATAGGTTATTGTTAGTCAGGGCCATTGTTTTGTAGGGATTTTTGAAAGTCAGATTGCGTTGCGCTAAAAATATTGTGTGTCAGTTTAAGCACAGTCATTTATAATTTTTCTAAGGGGACGTTTCAGTATCACACGTGATTCAGGAGGTATAACGTCATAAACACTGAATGCATGAAAAACTACCACATCATGCAGGACCTTTAAATTTATTACTTCTTTGCCACTAACTGTGTTTGCAACACTTTTCGCAGGCAGTATCAACTTTTTCTGTTGACTATACCTATGAAACTATATCATTTTACGACAAATATCGCATGAGATATATGCGAAATCAAATTGCAGCATCATGCATCTGAGATATATCTCAGTGTGTTTTTTGTACTTCATGAAATACAGATAACTTCTCGCAGCATGTAAATTGAATATAATTTGAGTAAAATTTTATTTCGGTTCCCATGCTGCAAAAAAATGGAGAGTGCTACGATCCCCCTTAAAAATGTCTTCCTCTGATGGGGACTAAAATTGGGTTTTAATGTGAAATCCTTTCAATCACGGCATAATATTCCGGAACATTTTATTAATTATTACGAAAGAATGCAGGTAAAAAACGTATGCTAATTAATTTGAATGATAAAACGCAATGTTTCTTTCCTTTCATTAAATAGATTGCAACTTTTCATCTAAAAATCGACTTACAGCCTTTTAGTTTAAAAAATTATTACAGGAATATTTTTCCGGTGACATTTGTAATCTGTTGTGAATCGGTCCACCATTGCACTCACGTGGAAGCGATTATACCTTTATTTTCAGAGCGAAGAGCAGCGCGACATCTATTAAGTGAGTACGTAAACTGAAATACAATTACACAAGGGTAATTCACGTTGTAGGCGTGGGCGCAATTTTTTTTTTTTTTTTTTTTTTTTTTTTTTTTTGCATGTTAAAACAGCGAGAGAGTAGCTGGATTGGTTTAATGAGACCTATACATTCACTCTTTTATACACAGGTAGTACTCTAGCCTCACAGCGGATAACGCGGGAAACGATACGTAATTTTATCAACGAAGTGGGAAATATACATTTATCTGCTATCTATAGGCTGTAGCCTATCACACTGCAAAGCAGTTACTGCAGTTTTGAAAAGTAAATACCGTATATCTAGTGATATCTGAGTCGTAACTTGCTCTCATTTTACGTTACAAGAGCAAACACACTTTATTTACTTTGCATACGGGTCTTGGTTCAGTATTCTGGAGATCGAATTTAAATTTGTATCGCTCGAAATATCTCGTTCGTCAATATCTCGGTAGCAGACTTGGGTGTGTGTGTGTGTGTGTGTGTGTGTGTGTGTGTGTGTGTGTGTCGTCGTTGTCGTCGTTAGCTTAAGTTAGTTTAAGTTAGATTAAGTAGTGTGTAATCCTAGGGACCGATGACATCAGCGATTTGGTGCCATGGGAACTTACCATAGATTTCCAAAATTTTTGCAAAGATGTTAAGAAAAGTTGAAGTATAAAATCTATAAGAGTTCTCTTGATGCGGCAATAGAAACAGGCACACCGATAGTGTTGCGCCCTATAACAACACTCGATAGACGCATCCATGTGTTGTGGCTCTGAGGACAAGTGGATACCGTCATAGTGCATTCATCATCGTCACATTGGTCCAGCACCTATCATAATGGTGTGGGGAGCCTTTGAGTATATGTGTCGATGACCTCTGTTACCCACAGCTGGTAATTTAGACAGCAGGCGTTACATTTCTGGTATGTGAAGGCCGGTGATTGTGCCCTATTTCAGTATCTCGGTTACGCTAACTTTCAACAAGATAACGCAATACCGCCTGTCACCCTTGCTGTCCTGACCCGAATACAGAATTCAGCTGTTGGCCCACTGAACGTTCTCGAGATCTATCACCCACTAAAAACATCTGGTAGCCTCGAGACAGGCACGCCACTTTGAGACTGCCACTGCGAGTTCTGACATACAGCTGAAGCAGCATGGAAGGACTCATCCCAGCTGAGTTCGACTACATTCGACACCGAGCTAGAAACAGTGGTGCTATTACATTTGGAAGCTCTGTGTACTAAATTTCGTACCCTGTATGCAATCACATCACCTACAAATTTAATTACTATTCTTCCAAGTACATTGTATACGCAGGATAAGTAAAATTTCGTTAGTTGCTACCTTCCTGATGTTACACTGTAATAGCCATCAGTGTAGGCTTCAAATGCATGTTTTTCAAAAATGACTGTTGCATCAAAATTGCCTCGCAGGAGTGAATGTAAAATGAATGCATCGTTTACGAAAGGGAAACAGCTTCGCAATACATTCGACATAGTTACATATTTACGTCCTGAACACTCACGAGGCTTCGCAGTTTTACAGCATCATCTTTCGTTAGTCTTTGAAACAAGCCTTCTGCACTGCTGAGATGACTTGCTTTAATGAAAGTACGCAAGACTTGTTACAATAAAATCGACAGATTATAGAACCCTAGTTACATTAAAAAAGTTATGAAAATGTTATTGTAGTTGTCACTTCGAATTTATACACAAACTGAGTCAGAATTTCATTGCAGGTTGATGCCAGAGGTTAGCGACATTAATTATAAGTTTACTTATGATTCGTGAAATTATAAGGAAAGGCGAACTAAAAGAAATTTTCTGCTGCAGTGGGTTCAGGCAGACACGACGGATAGAATAACTGTACGCCGCTATTATGCCACGAATCTGTAAATATCAAAATTAACCGACTAATTTGTTAATAATTTCCTGCGAAACAAGAATATAAAGAAAAAAGAATTAAAGTAAAAACCATTGTCAGAAAGAAAGAAAAATGATGGAATAACTATGTGAGCAGAATTGAACATGTCGTCCATGGAAAACAGTCCATAGCTTAGAAGATGATAAAGCATTTAATTAAAACTGAAAAAGAGACTACAAACCTAAATATAATAGATGAATTACGAAGGCGATCTCGTAACGATCCTGGAAGTAAATGAGGCCCTGAATAAAAAAAAAAAAAAAAAAAAAAAAAAAAACCGAATGCAGCTGGCCCCGACGGCATAAACGCTGAGTTACTTAAGCACAGAGGATTATTTTTGAAACTTAGACTTCTTCATTTACACAATATTTGTTGGCAAAGACGCCAGATCCCCAAACTGTGAACAATTGCATTACATCTTTAAAAATGGCAAACGAAATGAATGTAATAATTGTAGTGGTACAACATTAGCAGAAGAAGAGTAAAAGATTTACACCAAGATGATAAATCAGCGCCTACAAATTATCACCGAAAATCTGTTATCTGAATAATAAAATGGTTGCAGAAAACCAAGATCGTGTACTGATGATGTTTTCACACTTACATAAATTAGAGAGAAACAAAGAGAGTTCAATATGGGAACACACATCGCATTTGTAGACTTAGTGAAAGCCTTCGATCATGAAGGTACGAAAATCTTATGAAACATATTGCACAGGAATGGATATTCTTAGCAAATAATAAATGTGATAGAAAGCTTACATAATGGTACAAATATAGGATTTTGGTAAACATTTTTGGAATTCAGTGATCAATTAATTGTTATATTTAGATTAAAGTTCAGTCTTGATCACGTTATGTCTGTTTTAATGAGTAACCGGTTTCGGTTTTTTCTATAAAACCATCATCAGACCCATTGACTCCCTTGGGTTGGTAGGTGGAGCTCTCCTCGCTGCTGTGCAGTCAACTGATACATCAATTGACTGCACAGCAGCGAGGAGAGCTCCACCTACCAACCCAAGGGAGCCAATGGGTCTGATGATGGTTTTATAGAAAAAATCGAAACCGGTTACTCATTAAAACAGACATAACGTGATCAAGACTGAACTTTAATCTAAATATAACAAATATAGGAGTATAGACTAACCTTGCTACACCAGAAGATATACCGATAAACCAAGAGTTTCGACAAGATTGTAGTTTATCATCCACAATTTTTATTATATACATTGACGATGTGATAGAAACATGGAAACAACAAATTGATCCCGTCTTGGGATTATCATATAACATTTTTAAAACGATGCTTTTCTCAGACGACCTTGCAGTTGTGCAGGATAACGAGACTTCACTGCAAAGATACATCTATAAACTGAACAAGATTTCTGAAGAATATAATATGAAATATCCATTCCAAAAACCAGAGTGATGGCTTTCTAAGGGACAAAATTGCTAAGAACTAAGACCATAATAGGAAACATACCCACTGAACAAGTTAGTCACTTCAGTTATCTTGGAAATATTATAAGATATCAGAGTGAATTCGACATTGACAACAGACTGCAGAAATATGAAATGTTATGCAAAACTGTCAACAGAACATTGAGAAATAAAATGAGAAAAAGGCACGACAGGCAAGTTTTATAAAGTAATGAATGTGTGGATTGCGTGAGAGCGAGTAAGGTGCACCGAACAAAGAACACAGACCCTTCCCTTTGGATAACCTGAAGTCCCAAACCTCGAAAGAACGAGCAGACGCAACCACATCGAATCGTAACGGAAAAATGTGATACTTCCATAAAAGCAACTAGACAGTTGTTTTAATTTCCTAGCCATCATCTCGGTAAGACGAAAGATCTTAGTAACGTAATATGCTTTGCACAAAACATAGGTATCCAGAATCTGAAGTTTCTGAAGCACGTTAAGGGAACGCCGTTCATGTTCTAGGATTGGTCCTTGTATCTTCTCCTT